>NC_041233.1:7767912-7799314 GCF_002837175.3 Physeter macrocephalus | reverse complement strand
TTTTTTTTTTTTTTTTTTTTTACCAGTGAAATGTTTTGTTTCGTTTTTCCCTTAATCTCTGTGTAATGGGAAAACAAGTGAACATGCTTCATTCATTCACCTGAGGACCCATTTTGTGTGGAGTGATGCTCGAAGGTAGAGAGAGGGGATAATATCTGAAGATAATAGTTATATTATATATCATATATTATAAATGTATTATCAAACAGACATTAACCCTATTTCATCTTTGTCAGGTCTTCTGAAGGCAGGGCTCTTTGCCTTTGTTTGGTGGGTAGAAAAATTCTGGAACAAGTATTGTGACTCTCTTCTGACCAGCACAGTACACCTGCTTATAAGACACACCACACTACAGCCTGGGTCCCAACCAGTGCCCCACAGGTTAGATGAAATATCCAACATACAGCTTCATCTCCTCCAGGCTACTGAGCTATTGGCACCAAATAAAGGAAAAATATAGTAAGTATTATTCTTCGATACAACTATATGGAGTGCTTTTCTTTATAAATTCCTTACCATAAACTCTTAGGTTTAATTAAATTTAATTAAAAATGTTCTTTTCATAATTTATGGAGCCTATAAAGCATTAATAAATGAATACCACTTGATTTGCCCATGAGAGGCAAAAGTTCAGCTTTCTGTAATGTAAAGAACCTCTCTCTATTTTCTGTATGTTAAATATGCTATAATATATCAGGTTCATTCTAAATGCAGCTTTATGAATACAAGCATATGTCTGCAGAATCCAAATGAATTCCAATATCTCCATAATCAAAAGGTAAACTTTTAAATAGAGCCAATCAAAACACATGTTTTAATAAATCTGAAAAAAAGAGTACTATTTTTATTTTTATACATTACTCATTTTTAATATACTTTCAACCATCAAAGCTTAGCGGTGGTAGCTAGTGAAATGAACTATTCATTCATTTTTAAACCGTTCCACACTTCTGAAACAAAGCATCATTTTATTATGAGCTGACTCCTCACAATACACTTGACAAATTACCAATTCCTGACATTACGTTACCCACCAGAAGATGGAACTTATCAGAAAGCCACTTCAGAAGTATACCATTCAAAGGCAAAGGAGTCTTTTGGAAAGGTACCATAATTGTAAGAGTTTTCTTTTTCCCCTAGTGAAATTCTGCTTTTTACTTAACACTCTCATCATTTCAGTGTTACGTTTCTGAAATAAATGTACCTGATAGGAACAGCACCAATACCAATAGCTTTTAGAAATGTCCAGTGAGGGCAAAAGATTTCCTTCAAAAACACTGTGAAAGAAAATGGATACTACGTACCTGACCAGAGGTGAAGTCCATCAAATCCATAGGAGAAGAGGTCATCTCCGACACCATTTCCACCCCACTCCTCGCCCCCTCCAGGGTAGGGAGAGTACCCCTCCGTTGAAGCCCAGCCCACTCGCAGGTGAGTGGCTTCGGCGGTCACAAATGGTTCGGTGTGGTCCACCATCAACTCATAGTACCATTTCCTATACTGCGCAGACCCTTCGCTGACACCCAGAAAAATATTGGGTCTCATGCTTTAAAGAGATGGGAATAGCATGTGAGAAAATCTGAATAAACCTTTCATTGTCTTAACTTACATCATGCTATTTTGAATTAGTCCTGCTTCTCAAAGACATATATTACATATTAAATACGTTTCCTTAAGTACAACAAATTACTGAAGCAATCACTGAAGTCCGCAGTGACAGCCAACCTTACAGTTAACATTCAGAGACTGATGTTTGCTTCTGGGATAACTTGGCAAAGTCACTCAAGGGTCTATTATTTTTTCTTAATTGCTCTTCAGCATATTTTATATCATTAATCATATTTAAGGGGAGGCACTCAGGATAGCACAGCAGGCCCTCAGACCTAATGGGGTTACTATTAATCCAGGACATAAAGACATTTTCCTAAGCTAAGCTTTGTGTCATACAGAGTTTGAGGCTGAAACAAGTCATAGTCTTAGTGAAGGAACCAAGGTGATTAATCATCTGTGTTGCTCTCTGTGCTTTGCTGTGAAAAGAATAATTTCTAGTTAGTTGTATTTAATTGCATTTTACAGAAGAACTTTTACCCTAAGTTAATACTAGGGATTAGTGAAAGTCTCAGAAAATACTGCTCATTAACGACAGGTCTATTATATAAAGAACCACAAAGGAAGTCTTAAATCAGTCTTTTTTAACAAATCACAATGTAGAAATATACACTAAACCCTACATTTTTGTTTGAACCAGAGTGAAGTAGCAAGTATTTCCTGGATAGCTGCTAAACACAGTGTATTAAAGTAATCACTATCACATATGACATTTCCTTAATTATAAGCTGTATTTATTATTGTTGTTGTAATTATTATTATTATTTTGTATATGGAAGGCACTGTGACGTGGTGGTGAAGAGCTCAGTCTCTGGAGTTAGACCTGAGTTCCATTTCTAGTTCCAACATTTTAATCTATAAAATGTAGATAACAATAACACTTTGTGCAAACACAAGCAGCATAGAATACTTGTAAAGCACCTGGCACTGTGGCTGGCACAAAGTACCCAATGAATGTCTGACACCTTGGAAGGTAGATCTAACTGAAAATGTAGTTTTATTGCTTCTTTGTAGAATTTATTATACTTTGGACATTTGAATTCAATGTCTTTATTATACATAGTAGGCACTTCACCGTTGGTATTGAAGGATATAGTGTTTTTAGTTATGTTCTAAGAAGATGTAAAACATAATTATGTATAATTATATCCCTGTATCTTTGTCAGCCTTCTCCTGATGACGACGACAATTCGGCTACATATGAACGTGAATGAGAGCTCTTACACATTTTTTTGCAATAAATGTGTATTTTGCTTGGGTCATCTATTACCTCATCTGATGGGTAGAAAAAATTCCTACACTATTCCCTGGGGAAATATGTAAAAGATTCTAATCAAACAAACAGACTATACGATGTTTTAGCGACAAAGCTAGAACACGCATTTTTTGTTATGCTACCAATCTGGCGACGTGGACTCGCTGAACCTACCTGCTGACGTGGTTCACAAGGCGTGTTTGCAGTAACAGGTCTCTTCCCGGCAGAAGATTGTCACAGATGAGATGCTGGTTAGAACGGACCGCTACCCCATCGCAAACACAGAGGGAGCATAAGACGTCCAGAACCTGAAAAGAGAAGCCACCTTCAGACTCTCATTCCCTTCTCAGGTTCAAGTGTCAGCAGCAATTTCCACAAACACACTCCCTCCATTTACTGCTGACCCAGTCACTTTAAACATTACAGCCATGTGTCCACTTATTTTCCAACTTTCCTTCATACACAAATTGAGAACTGCTCCATCCTCCCATTGAGGCTATGCATAAGCACTAAGCAATATTACCTGATAGGAATTAAAAGGTGAAAAACACTGACGAAAAATTTGACACACCTTTTAAAAATTATCTTTTTTTGAAAAAATAGTTTTAAAATTATTCCAGAATTTATTTCTGGCAATAAAATCGTTCACTTACCTTGTGATTTCTTCCATGCTTGTCTAAAAGTGAGATAATGGATTTAATATGGCCTTCTTTAATATAATTTAGAGCTTCTGGACTTTCTACTAACACACAGTGTAAAACTTCAAGAATACCTAAAGAGAAAACAAAGAAAGGGGGGAAATATGATTAACCAATCTACAATGATCAGTGGCTTTCCTCTTCTCTATGTGTTTATTCAGGTGTTGACTGAACATAATATAATTATTATGTGCTCAATGCATTTGGGCACAGGGCACAGGGCACCTGTGATAGGGGACAGGTGGTGTTTGAAACACAGGGCTGATAACCAAAGAAGATGTCGAGCGAGGACAAGGCAAATATACAGTGTTCAGCTGAGTAAGCAGGTAATTCTGCCTGCAGAGAAATGAAAGAAAGCAACATTTAAGTGGGGCCACGGAAGAACTCATTCATGGCCATTTTCCAGACAGGAAAAGATGGCAGTAAAGTGCTGAATGAAGTCTTGAATGGGGGGCATACCTCATGCGCCTGAGGTACAAAGCCAATAGGGGATGGGACAGGTAGGTTAGGGCCAGCTTACGAAGCTTCTGGACACTGAAAGCATAACCCTGCAATAATGCATCCTAACCCATGGAGATCATTACATTCTCCTGGAGGTTTATAGCAGAAAATGTTTCTTGGTTTGCAGAACAAGAGAAATATACAAGTTAACACAAAAATAAATAGAAATATACAATATACAAAACCTGAAAAAAAGGGTAATATTTTTAGGTATTAGCTATCAGAGAAGATAAAATGGAATACATCTTCTCTGAAGTCTAAAACAGAAATTAGAAAATAAGTCTCATTATCAGAATTTTTAGTGTGAATTTGAAAAGCTAAATGGGTACACGTATATTTGTTTTTTCAGAGCAAGCCTGCCTTGTCAACAATGAGAATGTAGTTCATTTGTAGCAATTAGACATAACACTTAGAAAGTGTGATCTCTGTCTGAGAGCTACTGTCTGACATCTCTGAGAGTATTGAGAAGGGTCCCAGAGGAACCTTGTAGAAAGGTTTATTCATTTCAAATGGAGATCACTTTCTTGGAAAAGAAATGTAAAGTGCTCAGGTTTACAAATGGTAGAGTATAGAAGTAATTCACTATTACTGTCACAATTGACACTTGATCCAAACCAAGACAAGGGCTGTTAATACTAATTTCTTCACCAATGACTTAATTTTTTGAAATATAAATGCACATTCAATGAAAAACTACCCCAAAAGGTAAGTTAATTTTTGGTGTGGTTCAAAATCTGTTGCTGTATTCCAATAATCCATGCCTGTTAAAAATCAAAGAGAGCAGAAAATAATAATACAACAGGCTGATGGATAAATTAAAGAAGCTTTTTATATAAGGGTATGGAAACTATTTCTGCTATTATTAAAAAGGTAAGCAATAAAATAAACTCCATCATTCCAAGCTAAAAGAAACTAAAATAACAGAAAGGGAACAGCATTTTTTTTTTTTTGGGCTGTACCACGCGGCATGCGGGATCTTAGTTCCCTGACCAGGGGTGGAACCCACGCTCCCTGCAGTGGAAGCGCAGAGTCTTAACCACTGGACCACCAGGGAAGTCCTGGGAAAAGCATTTTTAATAGATTAGTCATATGTTATCCTGATGTTTTTGGTTTTTTGTTTTCTCCCTATTACTTATTACTATAGAGCACGTGGCTGCCTACGTTTATAAATAAAGTTGTACTGTGTTTACACGCACGTTTGTTCACATATCTTCTTGGAACTAAAAGTATGACCCTGCAGCAGTGCATCCTAACTAATGGAGCTCATTTCACTTTCCTGGAGGTTTGTAGTAGAAAATGTTTCTTAGTCTCCAGAACAAGAGAAATATACAAAATAATACAAATGGTGCTCTTGCATTAAAAAGGCAGAGCTGAGTGGCTGCAACAACAAAGTCCTATAGTCCCACAACCTAAAATATTTACTATCTGGCCTTTTACAGAAAGAGTTTGTCAATCTCTGCTATAAAACATAATCATTAAGAAAAAAACAAGTAGAAGATCAAGAAAAATAAATTCTTTGTGGAAATAAACATTCACGAAAGCCCATAGCATTCATAAACCTAAATATATAAGAAAAGATTAAAGACTAGATTTTTGGAAAAAACAGCATGTATCACAAAATGCAAGAATGGCAATGTGAAAATAAATCTCAGATTATTCTCATATTCAGCCTATTCTAATGGAAGGGTTTCAGAGTTTTGGGTTTAACATTAATTTTTTTTTTCAGTGGGACCAGGTCAGAGCCAACAAATAAACACCTAGATGAAAAGAACTACTGCCTCTAATGCTGACAATAAAAAGTCAGAGAAAACTATTTTTAACTGTTGGAATAAACTGCAAATAAACTGCTTTTACTTTTTATAGCAAGAAATTCCTAAAGGAAAACAATTGGAAACACCAAAAGAGACATTTTCAAAAATAAAAACTAGCTAGACTGCTTTATGTATATATTTAAATCATACTGATATATGCCTCAAACACTTAGGTAAAAAAAAATGAGACAGAGAAACAGAGCTTAATATTAAGTGGCAATAGTTGACTAAAGATGATTTGACATTTAAAATTTAAATTCACTGAGTGAGACCCAGGAATGGCAACAGTACAGAACACTTATGGTCAGATTCTCAAAGAAAAATTGTAAAACTTGGTAGATCATAACAGGATTACCGGAATGAAAGAATTATGAATATGCTACAAAGTGTAAAATAAAAAATAAAAACCCACCCAAACTAGTAAGACAAAACATTTTGATAAGTTTAATAAACTTATAGAAATGATTCATGAAATTTTAATAACACAGAAATGCATAATGTATAATGTAAACTTTTAAGAGTAAATACAAAATTGGATATATATTAGGACTGCAACTATATAAAGTATACTTACTTACAGAGTTGCAGTCCTAATAAAAACACCAGAAGTTATTACATCAGGATGTTAGTGCTAGTTATTGCTCATCTATGAGGGAGACCCTTGAACAACATGGGTTTGAACTGCACAAGTCCACTTACACACGGATTTTTTTTTTTCACTAAATACATACCAGAGTGCTACATGATCCACAGCTGTTCAATCTGTGGATGTGGAACTGTGGATACAGAGCCAACTGTAAAGATATACATGGATTTTCAACAGCCCAGAGAGTCAGCACCCCCAAACCCTGTGTTGTTCAAGGGTCAACTGTACTTTTATTCCAATACTACATACACTCTATGATATGAGCACACCTAACTCTTGAAGTAAGAAACATTTCTAGGTCCTGGTTCAAAGTAGTGACATTGGAGGATTCTAAACTCAACTCCTCCCAAGAATACACCATATCTACATGTATATATGCAAAAATTTCCTCTGAAAGAAACTCAAAACTTTACTGAGTGAATCCTATACATCAGTCAAACACAACAAAAAACCCCACATTGACTCAGGTAGGAGAGGCTGAGACACAATCTCGCTGTAAACCCCACTCCCAAGCAGCAACCCACAATCGGCAAGTAACTCACAACCCCGAGCTTCTCCCTGAGTAGCAAAGGGCTTGGAACCCCATATCTGGCACCCTTACTTTAAGACCTGCACCTGAGAGCAAGCGCCCAAAACATCTAGCTTTGAAAGCCAATGGGGCTTGCGTCCACGAGACCCATGAGGCTATAGCAAATTGAGAAAAAGTCCCTAAAGGGGCAGCAGGAACTCACCTACACCAGGGCACAGCACAGAGGTAGCCAAAAGTACCCAGTCTTTCTGTAAAAGGCTTATTTGCGTACCTTAAAGCTTTGGCCTGAGGGGCAGGCATCTAATTTAACACAAATCTGAGGACCAACTGAAATTCTCTCCAGAGACGGAGGTTGGCGGGCACCACCTTTAGCTCCCCAACTGACTTGCTTCTGCTCATGGGTATCTCCTGGAGGGAGCTTCTGTGCATGACTGGTGCCCCCGTTTTACACCCAGTGCCCTGATGCGCAGGGATGCCCCTTCATCACCTGGCCGTGATGGCCAGCAGGGCCTGTGCTCGTGTGTTCCATGAAAGCATAACACCCTGCCAGGGCACAGAACAGACAGAGCCAACTGAAACCCACCCCCAATTTTCTGTAAAAAGGCCTATTTGCTGTCTTGGAGCTTTGGCTGGAGGGGAAGGTTTCTGGTCTGGCACACATCTTGAGACCCCAGATCATCGGTGTCTCTGAGAAAGGACCTTGTGTACATGTCTGACACACCGGCTCTTGTGGCTGTGAACCAAAGGACACATCCCTTGACAGCTTGGCTCTGGTGCCAGTGGGGCTTATGTTCAAGGCTTCAGTGGGATAGTAGCAAAGACAGAAACAGTTCTTACCTAGCTATCACCCCAGGATTTGACACTGAGAGAGCAGATAGAAATGCCCATCTCCCAGTCTTCCCCTGAATGAGGTATATTTGCATATTTTAAAGGCTGCTGCCTGAGGGTCTGGCTTTCAATCAGCCTGAATCTAGGTTCTGAGATCCTCCTCTTTGAGATGCTGACAGGTCTTGGCATACTCTCTAAAAATAAAGAAACCAACCCATCTATATGCTGCCTACAAGAGACTCACTTCAGATGTAAGGACACACACAGACTGAAAGAGAAGAGATGGAAAAAGAAATTTCAGACAAACGGAAACCAAAGAAAGCTGGGATAGCTATACCTATATCAGACAAAATACACTTTAAGACAAAGACTGTAATAAGAGACAAAGAAGGTCATGATATAATGATAAAGGGGTCAATCCAACAAGAGGATATAATGTTTGTACATATTTATGCACCCAACATAGAAGCAACTGAATATATAAAGCAAATATAAACATACCTAAAGGGAGAAACAGATAGTAGTACAATAATAGTAGGAGACTTTAATGGCCCAATTTCATCAATGGATAGATCATCCAGACAGAAAAGCAGTAAGGAAAACTGCCCTTAAATGACGCACTAGACCAGATGAACTGAACTAACATATACAGAACATTCCAACAAAAAGAAACAGAAAACACATTGTTCTCAAGCACACGTGGAGCACTCTCCAGGATAGATAATATGCTGGGCCACAAAACAAGTCTTAATAAATTTAAGAAGATTAAAATCATATCAAGCATCATTTCTGACCACAATGGTATGAAACTAGAAATTAATTACAAGAAGAAAACTGGAATAGTCACAAATCTGTGGAGATCAAACAACAGGCTACTCAACAACCAGTGGGGGTCAAAGAGGAAATCAAAAGAAAAAGCAAAAAACAGAGCAGAAAATGAAAATGGAAATACAACATACCAAAACTTATGGGATGCAGCAAAGGCAGTTCTAAGAGAGAAATTCACAGTGTTAAATGCCTATAATGAGAAAAATCTCAAATAAACCACTTAACTTTACACTTCAACAAACTAGAAAAAGAAGAAACAAAGCCCAAGTTAGTACAAGGAAGAAAATAACAAAGATCAAAGTGTAAATCAATGAAATAGAGACTAAAAGACAACAGAGAAGGTCAATTTAACTAAAAGCTGGCTTTTGGAAAAGGTGAACTAAACAGACAAACCTTTAGCTAGACTCACCAAGAGAAAAAGAGAAGGGACTCAAATAAATAAAATCAGAAATGAAACAGGAGATGTTACAACTGATACCACAGAAACAATTTGGGAAATATGCTAAAAAAATGAATTCTTAGAAACATAAAATGCACCAAAACTGAATTATGAAGAAACAGAAATTGTGAGTAGACTGATTAATAGTAAGAAGATTGAATTAGTAACCAAAAACCTCCCAACAAACACAAGTCCAGGACCAGGTGGTTTTACTGATGAATTCTACCTAACATTTAAAGAAGAATTAATATAATCCTTCTCAATCTCTTCCAAAAAACAGAAGAGAAGGGAACACTCCCGAACTCATTTTATAACACCAGCATTTCTGTGATACCGAAAACAGACAAGGACACCACAAGAAAAGAAAACTGCAGGTCAATATCCCTGATGAACACAGATGTAAAAATCCTCAACAAAATATAACCAAAACAAATTCAACAATACATTAAAAGCATGTCAGTCCCTATTCTAGATGGTTTAACCTTCTTCCTTTATTGCCTCAATTCCCCCCACTTCCTCCTACAAAGAATGATTAATACATACTTTTACTTAAATATTAATCATAAATATTTATTAAGTACCTACCAGGCACTGTTCCAAGCAACGGGGATGAGCAGTAAACAAGGCCTGCAAAGCCCTGGTGGAGCTTGTAGGCTCTTTCTCACCTTCAACCCTTCGCACATATTAATCTCAGATTTAAACACACTTTCCTTTTCTGAGACTGCAAAATCTGAACCATCTTGCAAAGGCAAAAAGTCACCTCATTTGGTGAGTCTTTACTAACGTCCGGGGATGAATTATTCCTTCTTTGCAGTATTGATCACAGTTTATTAAAATTATTTACTTTCATATCAATCTCCCATGAGACAATGAGCCCTTAAGGGCAGGGACTGGTTTAACTGTGCCTAATGCAAAATTGAGGGAGCAAGGCATTATACATATAATACAAGCAAAATTCAGCTATTTGCCTTAAAACATTTATGGCTGTAACTTTCTGAATCATTTATATTCTCATGAGCAAGAAAAATCTCTGAGGATATAACAAAATGGATGAAAGGAACTTAATGGTAATGGGAGCATCCAAGTGCTGGGATGGTAGAGAATGCTCCTCACCTTGTTTTCTGTAATCAAAGTACAATGGCCCAGTTTGCTTTTTTTTCCTTGGAGCACAGGCTCCGGACGCGCAGGCTCAGCGGCCATGGCTCACGGGCCCAGCCGTTCCGCGGCATGTGGGATCTTCCCGGACCGGGGCACGAACCCGTGTCCCCTGCATCGGCAGGCGGACTCTCAACCACTGCGTCACCAGGGAAGCCCCCAGTTTGCTTTTTATCGATAGACTTACACGTTTGTTACCTGGCTTCCAAACTGGGGAAGCTCTCCATCTGGGATCAAAGTTGACTGTGCTATTTTCTATTCACGGGTCATGCCCAGGGCTGTCCACAGTTGGACAAAATTTGTCAAGGGTCTGTATGGAAAAACTGGAAACAAGCCACAGAGCAGGAGTGCTGTATTTGGTCTGACTTTACCTACCAGGAGGAATCTAGTCTGGGGATTTCACCTCATACCAAGTAGGCACAAGCTCCCTGGTGAACCTTGTCCACTTGAGAGAAGGAGTGAATAGAATCAGACTTGGAGCCACTCCAGCATAGAAGGCCAATGAGAAGCTAGAGCAAGCCACTGTACTTGTGCCCCCAGTGTCGTCACAGGACAACAAGGAGAACCAATTGACCTGGAAAGCACAATGTCAATCCCCCCAGGACATTATTTTCTCACCTATGGTCACAAGAGTTTTGCAAAATAAAACAAAATTAAAATAATCCCAGAACACCGAGGTAGATGTAGGTTTAGACGGAACCTAGTTCTCAATGCATTAGGGGTAACATGGGTGTGATTCAGATTTGAGAGAAAGGAATTATCACTTACATCTCTACTGCAAGCAACTCCAGAAGGAGTCCATGGCCTCAGTTGAAGATTTCAATATGGAAACCCCTTGGGCTAAGCTAGTGGTGAGCAAATAGGAAGGCTTCAACCTGGGCGCTAACTGGTGTGAATTACACTGCTCCCTAGTTAAAGAAACAATGGGGACAGGGCACATGCAAAACACACAGAAGGGTGGTATCCACTGCAGGATCAGTGACAGTTATAATTAGAGAAACCATGAATTCCAAATTATTCCAACCACAGGCTGCTTTCTTCTTTCCTCTCTTTCTAGGAGTTAAGATTTTTTACAACGTTTTTGTCAGACCTTATTATTAGTGTCCCCAGGGCTCATTGAAGGCAAAAGGAAATAAGGAAATTTCTATTTTCGCCCTGGGTAATGAAATTTAAACAAAGTGACACAACAAGTAAAAAGACTGGGGGAAAGACACTGGGGAACGACAGGAAAAAAAACCATGAAAACACACAAACGTGAAACAAGCAGACCAAAGCCATCTATAGAGGTTACAGGAGATTGTTTCCGGATGCAGTAACAAGATATGCAGTAGACTGTCATGCTTTTAACAGAGGGACTGGTCTACTCAATATTTACAAGGCTTAATGAGGAAATATAATAATGAGATACTGTTATTATTCTGTTTTATGTACTGGTTACAAACACAGTCTAAAGCCAACGTGCCCAGATTTTAGTCCTGGAAGATTTTAGGCACATTACTTAACATCTCTATGCTCCAGTGTCCCCGTCTCTAAAATGGGGACAATAATGGTGCCCACCACGGGGGTCTGTTGTGAGAATATGTGGAAAGCATTTAGAACAGGGCCTGGATCCGAGCAGTGCCATATGATCACCTGCTATTATTTTACGGTTGTAACAAACTAACATAAAAGACAAATAAAGTGAAACAAAAAGGATCAACAGGGAAACATTATAAATATGCTTCTTTTTAAACAGAGGCTAAAAATTTAAAAATAGGAAAAGTTAGGGAAATGCCGAATGGACAACACTGATTAGAAGAAAAATTCAGGGAAAATATTTATTGATCAGCAGGAAGAAATGAAATAAAGGTTAGTTATTAAAATAAAATTAGTTAAGGTAGTATATCTGGGACTGCGGTAAGAGAGCAAGAAGGGCAAGAAGACTCAACTGTAGAAAATTTTTCTTTCTTGAGACAGCAGGACTGTTGGGACAAAAGTACAGTGAAAGAACAACCAAGTAGCCTTACCACCTTAGAATGCTAAAATAAGACATAAAGCACTCCTGGTGGACAGGAATCCCTTCTCATGGTATTATTACCGTTATGAGAAAAGAAAAATATGCAAATAATCACTGGTTAGAGAGACCAGAAAACAAGTCCAGCTAGCGTCATGTTGACTAAATGTCCAAGGAGTCTGGGAGGTTTTTGGGGTACACACCAAATGTGAAGCCATGAAAGAAAGAATCTGACAGGTGTAAAGGGATGCATTTGTACCTGGGCCTGTGCGTTTGAGAGGGTTCCGCAGAGACACACATCTGTTGTTTTGTTCCACTAATTTAAACTAAACTGCCAATAAGTCACAACTCACGTATCCCATCCAAGCCATCCTTCTTTCATGGGTGGGCACGAACATGGAACTAGAAATGGCAGAAACTTCTAGTTTGAGCTGGTTGGGAGCTCAGTGGGCCCTCACCCAGAACAAATAGCAGGAGTTGACTAATGAACCATAATTTAGCATAATTACAGCACATCTTTTTTTAACATTTACAGTGAATTTTGCAGGTTACAGATTGAAGTGCTGAGAAAGGAATAATTTGTTATTATACCGTTTTATGGGTATAAATTTGAATTCAAGGAACCATTTCAGTTTCAGTATGAGAGGAACTGCTAAATTTACTTTTTTCACTTTTTAAAACAAATAGAGAGGGAGAAAAGAAAAAAGAATACAAATTTTGCTTTCTTTCCGTAACAGAGGGCTAACTTGTGAAATAAATAGAAGTCACCCTAAATAGGGTTTCTGTATCTCACTCAAATAGAGAAAGAAAAATGAATTAAATTGACATCAATATTAAAATATATAAAGCCTTAAAAATAATGATCTTAAGAGAGATGGTCACAAGCCAAATTGGGAAAACACATAAGGGCATATACTTATAATTTATAATAATGGTTTTGAGGCTAGGGAAGAAAATGGTCTCATTAAAATCCTGAGCTAACATAAAGCTGAAAGGGAGAGAAAAGTGACAGGAATGAGATTAAAATATAACAGAACTTGACAAAAATAGGAAAATGGGAGGAAAATTAATAAAAAATGGAAGTTAGTCAATGTGAAGGTATTGTTGCACTGTTATTCATATACAGAAAGGTAGAATATTAGGAATGCCTTAGCAAGAAAAACAAAAAAGTTGGACCTAAGGCATTTTCTTGGAAGACAAGATGAACATGAGTCAAAAGTTTCCCATGGTAAATTAGCTGAAATAAAACACATAAAATGAGTAATGTAATTATAACGTACCATCCTGCCTTAGTTAGGCCTCTGATGGTTTGCTGCCTTCAGTTTAGGGAGCAATGATTTATAAAAGATAGACAAACTAGAGAAGTTAAAGGACAGCTAAAAGAAGAAAAGAAAATGTCAATTAAAGGCAGTTTATGATACAACAGAGTTAAATAATAATGTTAGAAATTTTATGCTATATAAGTATATGTTTGTATAAATTGTCATGTCTCAAGGCCTATGAAGTGCTGAGTGCCAGACAAGACATCATCAATACTTTAAGACAGTCTTATCTTGCTATTTATTTTTTTTCATTTATTTGTTCATTTATCACTGAGTACACAGAATGGGCTATTCTCAGTGTTAGGTCCTGGGTATGAGTAAAGTGCAGAGCAAAAATTGATACAAGCCCTGCTCTTGTCAAGTTTACAGACCATGCAAGTTCAATTCTAACTCCATTGCTTTCTTTGATCTTAAAAAAAATTACCTCTGAGCTTCTTATCCTCAGATTCTTCATTTATAAAATGGAAATTATAATGGAACATACCTTATAGGGTTACTGGGGGAATCCAGTGAAATAATACATATGACGTTCTCAGCACAGTGCCCTAAATTAAGATTTCCTTGGCCACACAATGCAGTCATTAAAATGTATACAAATCCAACAACTGTGTCTCTCTGTGAAATATTAGTATCTATAGAAATTCTGGCAGATGTAATTAACTGCTCTAATGCCTTTTAAATAAATATTTAGAAGATCTACACATCTCAGCATCTTCAAGATGGATTTCTCCAGGACAAGAGAAATACAGATTAATCAACTCTTCAAACAGATACTTGCCTCAAAGCAGCAAATATTTATTGAGAAAATTATTTTGGGCAGAAATGTAAAATGATCATAGCATCTGCCTGAGCTTTATGTCAATTTTGAAAGTTCTCTTGCAGCATGAGGACAAGTCAGGGGCATTCTTTCCGATAAGCACAAAAGAAACAAATACAAAGGGATAGAATAAACTAGTTCTGATACTTGGCAAGTGTGAAAAAAGGGGAAGGAGAAAAGTTACACGATACATCATTTAATGAAAAACCACAATTTCAGATAGGGTGTTAAGTGCAGAATGGTATGCAGTCCTGAGATATATCAATATGCACGGAGCAAAGAACAGCTTAAAAATGCATTTAAAAATGGATGTAGTTTTAGGAGGGTAAGCAACTGCTTCCGACCAGAGAATATCAGAAAGTACTGGCAGAGAACTTCAAAATACTTAGTCACATGATGGAGAGTAGTATTTTAGATCATCCACTTCTAAACTGCATTGTGTAATGTGATTCAAGAGAGCAAAAGAAAGAGGGGACACAGTGCAGTGATGCCCAAGAAGGCTAGCCGGGTTAAGATACCCCCCAAAATCACTTCCACCTCAGAAATTCTATGAATCTCTGTCAACTGAGCTGGTCTATCTATATGAAAGGTTTATTATTCTCCCTCATGGTATTAGAAGAATACAATTGCACACAATCATTTGCTTCCCCCCACCAGAGGGGCATCTGTCATGAAGGGAAGGAGCATGAAATAGAGCCAAACTGCAAGTGACACAGTGTAATTATTTCACCAAAGATGACGCTAAAGAATATTTAATAACCAGAAGGGCATGAGCAAAAGTCAAACAGACGAGACACTGGCATTAAACAGTCATCTATCAGCAGCAAATCAGAAGAGCTGATGTCAATCAATTATACTTCGATAAAACTTTTGGAAAAAAACGAAAAAGCGCTGAAACGTCAGTTCTGTCCATGATAGTGAGACAGAA
Organism: Physeter macrocephalus; assembly: GCF_002837175.3. Lineage (NCBI taxonomy): Eukaryota > Metazoa > Chordata > Mammalia > Artiodactyla > Physeteridae > Physeter > Physeter macrocephalus. Next base: position 7,783,956 of record NC_041233.1, on the reverse strand, counting down.
GTTCAGTACGTGAAGACGACTAGAAACCGACCAGGTGAAATGCAGAGATCACTGTGGTTTTGTTTTTAATAAGCAGTTTTTCTCAAGTGAGCCCTCCCTGGATAATACAGTTTCTCTGAGACAAGACTTCCTCTTTTATTCCTCTCGCTAAACAGGATTTTGTAGAATGCCACCCTAAAGGGCTGTGTGCCGAGAAAAAATACAATAAGTAAAAGTGGGGAACACTCCCATCTCCAAACCAACCGTGGAGAATCTAAGGAATCAGGATGGAAACAGGAATTCCAGGAACCGCCCAAGAAAACCCCTGGGAGACAAAGGCTCTCTCCAATTGGTGGGAGGTGGCAACTGCAGCGTGGATGGAAACCAGGCACCCAGGACAGGCGAGACAAGTGTCAGGCTGCCATAAAACAACTGCTTGCCCTTGGCTGCAAAATTGGCGGCAGCAGCCCAGGCCACTGGGGCCGGTGTGGAGTAATGTCAGGAGAGCACTACAGCCCTCCAAGGTCAGGGAAGTGACCAAAACAGGTGCCAACTGACCCCTGCCCTTGGGCAACCAACCTTTCCCATGTTTCTCATCTAAATATTCAGGTGGCTGGTTAATTAAAGCCTAGGGAGACCACCTCTGTATATTATGCTCCTTTCTGGGGTTTAAAGCCCTGGCCTACAAAGCCATCTCTCTGTAAAAGCCAGGGATGCTCTCAGCCTGGTCACTTCTGGTATCCTTCACACTTTAATGTCTACTGCTAGAAAACAGTGATGTGGTTAAATGTTAACTATGGAAAATGATTATAAAATCAATTCTATGTTGCAAAGCACTCATTTTTTTTTCTCAAATATGAGATAGTTGAAGACATTTTTCAAGAACCATTTTCTAGAAATGTAATTTGCCATCAATCCCACACATGGATTTTTAGAAAAGCATTCAGAAAAGGACACAGATTTTGGATAACCTAGCGACTTGGATCATGTCTGCATTCAGAAAAGAATGTTCTCATTCATTTGGACTTTACTTTGGGGGAATTCTTTCTTCATTTTTCACATTGCTGCTGAGATATTTCAAAACACAGGAAGCCCTCCAAATCCGGATCTCTGTCCCCTCTTTTTTCTTTCCAGCTACAACTTAATGCTTTACTGAGAAAGGAAGAAGTATGGCTGTATACTAAGTTTTCTAGCATCATTCAAAAGTGAGTAATTTTGACAAGGGTCTTAGCTAACTATTATTTTTTAAAATTTATTTATTTTATTCTTTTTTTATTTTCTTTGGCTGCATTGGGTCTTCGTCGCCACGCGTGGGCTTTCCCTAGTTGCAGCGAGCAGGGGCTACTCTTCGTTGCGGTGCGCGGGCTTCTCCTTGCGGTGGCTTCTCTTGTTGCAGAGCACGGGCTCTAGGTGTACAGGCTTCAGAAGCTGTGGTACGCGGGCTCAGTAGTTGTGGCTTGCGGGCTCTAGAGAGCAGGCTCAGTAGTCGTGAAGCACGAACTTAGCTGCTCCGCGGAACGTGGGATCTTCCTGGAGCAGGGCTGGAACCCATGTCCCCTACATTGGCAGGTGGATTCTTAACCACTGTGCCACCAGGGAAGTCCCTTAGCTAACTATTAAATTAGTAACCTTTAATTTCTAATACATGATTTCAAACATTTAGAGGGGATATCTTTAAAAACGTATTCTCTGCTTCCCTGTCTTAAGTGACCCATCAGCATTAAACATAATTTACATATACTGATGACCCAGAATCATTATTTAAAACACCAATCATTGTAATGTGCTCTAGGTGAATCTCTGGATGCAAACGGATGATTATGGTGGGGGTTACAGAGTCAAACACATATTGATCCGAACAACTATCATAAAAGGTTTTCTTTAAAAGGTCTCCAATATCATCATGATTCTTATTTAGTGCTTCTTATAAGGTTCGGGTACATAAAATCCTGGGTTTAACGTAGCTGACTTTCTGCAAAATCAAAAGCTTTCAATCAAGAGCTCAAGTTGCCTTCTCCAGGGCTATCCCCTAGAACACTGTCCCTTTCTATGTTAGCATTAGCGTTGTATGAATTGTTGGTATCACTTAAAAAGGTCAGCTATGACTTCTGCATCCCTAACAGTGGATCTCATATAATATCCTGTGAACTCATATTCTTTCTAACTCCATTGCTCATACCTAAGTAGATACTAAGGTGGAAGAGTTTCCTACACACAAGATCCTGGGACAAATTATTCCACTGGTTACAAATTTTTCCCTTTGAAAAATGATGAGCTTATGCTTTGCAAGAAATAGCGGTGCCATCTCTGGAAGCTTTAAACTATCATGTTTCTTGGGGCTTCCCTGGTGGCGCAGTGGTTGAGAATCCGCCTGCCGATGCAGGGGACACAGGTTCGTGCCCCGGTGCGGGAAGATCCCACATGCCGCGGAGCAGCTGGGCCCGTCAGCCATGGCTGCTGAGCCTGTGCGTCCAGAGCCTGCGCTCCGCAACGGGAGAGGCCACAACAGTGAGAGGCCCGCATACCGAAAAGGAAAAAAAAAAACTATCATGTTTCCAGGTAGCAAAAGCTGGATTGGACATGAGTGCAAAGCTTTGGCAATTCACGACCACTCAAAGCCCCTTATCCTGCTTAACCCCAGAGGGAACTTCATTCATGGCACTTGCTAAGAGTGGGAGGAATTGGCAAGAATCCCTAAAAAGGCCATTTTGATCCCTGCAAAACTATCTGGGGGAATAGACTGTATAAAAAATAAGACTTAGAAAAAATAGGCAGCCTCCTGACCAGCGGACTGTTCTTAGCCATCTCTTGAAATGCTCAAAAAGTATTTCAAGGGTTAAGAACATCCTAAAGAAACACCCAGCCGTCAGAAATACATCAACTCAATCAGTGCACTTGCTCAAACAAGTCTTTTGTCTTTTCAATTAAATTTGGCACAGAGACATAGTCACACATGAAGTCTGGGCCAATGTCCGATTTATCTCCCCTCCCCCACAAGAAATTCATAGTGGCTGTTCTTAAAGACTGATCAGGTATTCTAAGAAGGCTTTATGCAGTAGCAATACTGGTCAACTTTAGATAATGCAGAATGTGAACAAAAAAATCAGCTGCCTCTTTATATCATATAGTGAAAGAGCAGTTGGCTGGGTAGCAGATGCTGCCAGGGCCCTGGTCAGACTCTCATCCTCTCCATTCAGTGAACACTGCTTGATTTCCAACTGCCAGCGTCTGCATTTCTTTGCTTCGAGATTTGTTGTGACCACAGTGGTAGCCGCGGGAGCCCCAGAACTAACGTCTCCGGGGAGCAGCGCCAACCAATGACAGAAGAGAAGCTGGTTATTAACACTCCAACCCCCTCGCCCCTCAGGTGGGATAACTCTAAGGCACGGGTCCGCGGAATCACCCCGCCCCCAGGTAGCTCCAGATTCCCACGGAGGTAACCTGCTTATCAACACACCCTCTCCGGCCCCTTCTCTACCTTGGCTCAAGTCCACTCACGCCCCAGATAAACTTGCCCTTCGACCCCTGTCTCAAGGTCTACTTCTGGTGGAACCCAAACTAAGGTAAGCTTTTTCACTAACACATCCCTTTGCTGACTCTTTTCATGTCTTCATCAGATTTCTACTTAAGTTTGCACCAGTTTATTTTGAGTTTTGTCCATTGCTCTTTTCTGAAGGCAACTGAGAGCTCGTAGACCCCCGGCTCTGCTCTGCTGCTCATATACAGACACAGAAGCTACTCATACAGCTGGGAGATTGACCACCAGAGGAAAGTGTGTATTCAGCAATCCCAGATAGAGAGAAACTAAGATGATGCATACGGAAGCGCTCAGTAAACAATACAGCATGATTGAAATACATTTATATTATTTCTGTGTGTGCATATACATATATATGCATGTCCTTATTGTTACTGTCTCTTTTAAAAACTAAGCAACATTCTACTTCCTCTAGGGAAGAAACGCAGTTCACTAAAAGAATAAATGTAACTACAGCAGAGAAACCTGTTCAGTGAAAAAAAATTTAGATACTTAAAAACTAGGAGGCTATGAGGTATAGTGAACATATTTCAAGCCTGACTGTGAGGGAGCTGTTTTTCATCTTGGCTATAAAAATTAATTCTAGCATCTCAAAGCAGTCGTTTCAAGGTTCTATGCCTCAATTTTCTTCCTCCAAAGTGAGAATGTTAGGTGAAGCATTCTCTAAGGGTCCTTCCTACTCTTTCACCCTGCTCTCTCAGGGCACAAGGCTTCTATTTTAAGTAGAAATGCCTGCGACCAACACCTGGATTGGGCAATGATCACAGCAAGTAGCGATTTGTAGCCAGTGGAACTGTGCCTATAACTGACTAAACTGAAGACTGTAAACACTGGACTCTGTGTGGCTGAGCTTGAAACCATATGCAAGCCTCTGTGTCCCTGTCCTTTGAGGTAAAAGGCTTTTGCTTTAGTCTCCCAGGCCTCCCTTAAGTCTCAAAAGGCTGGCTCAAGAGTTAAAGATTAGGAAAGGTGAAGATGCAGAAAGAACAGCCATAGGCCCAGAAACTAGTAACAATGTAGACTACAAATCTGACCCATAGCAGAATCACCAAACTCCCAGTTCCCTGAAAGGTACAGATAAAGGCCCGACACATATTCCTTGATTGATTTTAGAGGAAGCGGACCCCAACCAGATGAAAACTGCTGACCACAAGTGCATACACTCAACAGTGTTAGAAACCAGAAGGCTGATGATGCTTGAAACTTCACCTTGATGCCAAGCAATCCGAGACCCGTGCATGAGCTGATCACACACCCTGCAGCCCCCTCCCTCACAATGCCTTCCCTGAAAGCCACTGGGAAGCCCGGGTCTTTTGAGAGTGAGCTGCCCGTTCTCCTGGCTTGGTGTCCTGCAATAAACACTGCACTCTCCTTCACCACAACCCAGTGTCAGTAGACTGGCTTCACTGCACGCCAGTGAGTGAACCCAAGTTTGGTCCTGTAACACAAGCTTAAAGGATGCTCTGCTCTGTTCTTTCCTTCTCTCTCTCTCTCCTCTTTTCCTTTGAGCTTTTTTTGCTGTGCATCTTTTTAAAAGTGAAGCAGCTGATTTGTCCAGAATTCATACTGCATCCTGAAGGTTGCTCTGTTCCTTTCTCTTTCCAGATACTCCCTGGGCCAGGAAAGAGACCAGCATACTTTTTGTATCTACTGAAGTTTGCCAACAATTCTAGATGCTTTGAACCAAGAATTTATCCATTTTGCAATCCCTGCCATCATCTTACTACTATTTGATCACTTCCTCCTAGTAGTTATTCAGTTTTTCCTTATTGAATATATTCCATACTGATTCATAGTCATCTCATTCATGCTGTGATACCCTGAAAACCCTTGTCTCATAATTCTTGCACCTTTTTTACCTTAACAATCTCCTTTTCTATTTTTGCCACCCAACAATCCTGGAATGCCTCAGAACTCATTGTTACTCAAATTTCTCTTAACTTAGATTTAAGTTCCTGAATCTTAACTTTTGAAATTTCACTCTGTGACTTAAAAGTAACCTCCTTTGACCATAGCTATCTGTTCTTCTACCTCTCTATCCATTCAATTCCAACAAACCTGTCCCTGAATGGGTCTTTATCATGAAAAGTCATGGAATTATTTCTGTATTGACAGGTATATTATTAAGTGAATTCAAACTGTCATTCATTCAATCAACAAATACTATTAAGCCCCTACTAACTGCCAGATGGTATGGCAGGTCCAGAGAATACAGAGATCAATAAAACCGAGGCCCTACCTTCAAGGAGTTCACTACTAATGTAGGAGATGGAGAGGAAAATAAATAACAGAAATGGGCAGTAGTGCTACAGAAGAGCAGCTAATGGAACACTATGCAAACAGATGGAGGAGCAATGGATTCAGTTTGGGGTGTCCCTGAGGCAATCTGCGGTGCCAGAGTTCAGGCAGGCCTGGTAAAGCACAGGTACATCTCCACAACAATGTAAAAGTAACATACTTGTTAGAGAGACGTATCAGATTTATTGCCTTTAACTATTTTACAATGATGCAGACTGTTTGTTGGTATTTATTAAATCCCTTTAAAATAAACTGTCATGCTACATGATTTGGAAAACTAATTTTTTTTTCCAAATCTGTCCACATAATCATTTGAAGACAAATTAAAAATGTGAATTCTGGGGCTTCCCTGGTGGCGCAGTGGTTGAGAGTCCGCCTGCCGATGCAGGGGACACGGGTTTGTGCCCTGGTCCAGGAGGCTCTCACATGCCACGGAGCGGCTAGGCCCGTGAGCCATGGCCGCTGAGCCTGCGTGTCCGGAGCCTGTGCTCCGCAACGGGAGAGACCACAGCAGTAAGAGGCCCACGTACCGCAAAAAAAAAAAGTGAATTCCAAACCAATCCTTTTATTTGTATGGCACTGTAATGTACTAATATATTAGTACATTAGGAATAATTGATTTGAAAAGTAATGGGAATTCTGGCTCTTCAGTGGCTTTCGGAACTTCATTCTTTTTTAAATGTAAATGAAGATACGATTAGACTGCTTTTCAGAAATAACTAATGAAAATACCAATGATTTTAGCAATCAGTAAACTTTCTAACCTAGTAAAAGGAAAACGTTTATATTGCACTGAATCTCAGTTTTTAATGTCTTAAGGGACATAAAATAGAAAAAAACAGAAACAGGAATAATATATCATAAAAAGGAGATAGTGGAAAACATACCAGAAGAAGCTTCCAGTCTTTCCAATCGGCTGATTAACCAGTCGAGGGAGCCAGAAAATTGAGCACAGTTTTTACGATTTCCTCTAATTAGAGCCGCTGCAAAACAAAAAGCAGATTTCACAGTTACACGATTTTCTAGTTCAAAACGAAAGTAAGCTAATAGTAGCCATAAAATGTTGGATCAAAAACAAAATACCTTTATTTTATACCTAAAATGCATACAAATACACACATATATACATACACAAAAACTGAGACATTAAAAAAAGAATTGATATTAATGGAGACTGAAAAAAATACTGCTTATTAGAAGGACTATATTTTGAGAAAGTAACATTTCATATTGGAAAGTTATAATGAAGGGTAATGGAAAAACCAGTGTCCTGGGAGTTTCCTCACTTAGATTCTAATACTCCTTTCTTTTAATTAGCTGTGAGACTAAATTATTTAATTTCCCTAGAGCTCAGTTTTCTCACCTATATAATGAAGAAGTTAAGATAACATCAGTTTACCAGAAAATGTGGCACAAAATACTAGGAGATAGAACTGGTAACTATAACAGACAGGCAAAGAGATATCATTAAATGTTACAGGAAAAAGAGGGTGGGAGGGCAGATGGCTAGTAAGTTTGAAAACCATTTTTCCCCCTGTATCTCTTCTTTCCATTTAGAGATTCACAATGCACATTAAAGACTCGAAGAACTAACCCCCGCAGTAAAGTCATCTATTCTAACTTTGCTTAACCTAGCGTTTTCTACACTTCTTTGACCAAAGAACCCATCTTACATGAAATTCCTATGTGACCCTTAGGATCTCTTTCAACCCAACTGATATACTCAATTTAAAACTTTTATTGTTTCTAAATCATTCACTTCTTTCAAAGCAAATGTGGTAAATATTTTATGTAATTCTACTCTTAACACCCATAAGATTGTTCAGAAACTGTAAAACTGTTTATAAAGGGCTGATGAGGTTTTTATATAAAAAATATGTTTAATGTGAAAAAGATGTTGCTATAAGAAAAATCACTATTTAAAATCCGGTAGTGCTAGGAAACAGTTTGAAGAACTGAAGTTTGAGAATACCACCTGTTCATCTCCTTGTTAAGAGCAAAACAAAGGAGACCCTGTAGCAACAGAGTTCAATTAAACTTAAAGACTTCCTTCACATTTCCTCTTTCCTCCCCCAAAAAGTTGTTACCTGGCCTGAAAGTAAGAAAAGAAATAATGACAGAAGAGACAGGAAGGCTTCAGTTCTTGCAACTGCATAGGAAAAGCTCTTTTGTGAATGAAGCCCCCATAACATTTGTACAAATATTACAAGGTGATGTATTCAATTACTTAGGCTCTCTTCCAGCTCTGGGACCAAGAAGAACCAGCCACACACACACACACACACACACACACACACACACACACACACAAAGAGGGACAAGTGTGTCAAGGATGAGGTGTAGTAGAGGAATGAGGAGTCCTATATGCTCAGTGGGACTTCTAATTTTAACCTGTAGGAACATCTGTTCCTGACTTAGAACAGTAGCAACTGGGGGAAAGTACACGGTGAAGTTTTTGAATCTTTACAGAGTTTCATTTGTTTAAAATTTAACCCACTCCTTTAATTTTGACTTCTGGTTTTTAAAATTAAAGATATTAACTATTTTCTAGAGGTCAAATGTTAGAGATAAGGTAATTCTGGAAGAAACTAATAACACACAAATAAACCCTTTTAATAAACCATGGAACGTTTAAGAAAATCAGACAGTAAGCCACAAAGAAAACTTCATTAAACTTACTACAAACAGAAATGGTGTACAGACTATGTTCTCTGACAACAATGTAATGAAATTTGAAATTAGTAAGAAAAGCAGAAACAAAAATAAAACCTACATAAAAATTTAAACTCTCTCCTAAATAATTTTTTAGTCAATGAGGGAATCAATACCACAATTTTAGAATACCTAGTAAACATCAAAAATAGCAATGCTACCTTATACAATGGTCGATGGTCAAAACTGTACTTAAGGAAAAATAAACACTTTAATCGCTAAGTAACAGGGTGAAAAATGTTAACTAAACACTCCTTTCAAAACATGCAAAAAGAATACCAAAAATATTAGAACAGGAAAAAGAGAGCAATAAAAGCAGAAATTAATATGTTAGAAAGAGTAGAAGTGATCTATGTAATAAATTGAAATATGATTGATCAATATGGTCAAGGATTCTTGACCATATATTCTTTTTTTTTTTTTTGCGGTACGCGGGCCTCTCACTGCTGTGGCCTCTCCCGTTGCGGAGCGCAGGCTCCGGACGCGCAGGCTCAGCGGCCATGGCTCACGGGTCCAGCCGCTCCGCGGCATGTGGGATCTTCCCGGACCAGGGCAAGAACCCGCGCTCCCTGCATCTGCAGGCGGGCTCTCAACCACTGCGCCACCAGGGAAGCCCTTGACCGTATATTCCTTTATTCTTAAATATAAGCTAAATACCAACGACATTAATCAAGAAGAAAAGAGAAAAAGAACAAAGTTAAGAAGAAAAAGGAATTATAAACACAGCCACTTTATATATCTCTGTACTGAAATTTTTGAACATTTAGGAAAGAGGATGGCCTCCAAATATATTTTTTTCACCAGAATTGACCAAAGAAGAAAATCTAAATAGAGTAACAAACCACGAGTAATATTGAGAAGTAGGTCAAAGACCAAAAACTTTTTTTTACATTCAAGAATTAAGTCATTTCTATAATAAACTGTTGCAAAGTAAAGAAAGTAAGAAAACCTCCCTACTTTTTTACAAAGACAGTATAACTTTGATATCAGTGCCTACCAAAGAGAGTATGCATATAAGAAAACTAGAGGGAATGGGAAAAAGAATCTAATAAAGAGGGGATATATGTATATGTATAACTGATTCACTTTGCTGTACAGCAGAAACTAACACTTTAAATCAACTAGACTCCAATAAAAAATTTTTAACAAAAGGAAAACTAGAGGGAACTCTTACCTATGAAAACAGATCCCAAAGTCTTATACAAGGATGGTATTTACAAACCATATTCAGCAGTGCATTAGCAGCATTAACTCAAGTGGGGCTTTATTACTCCAGTGAGACAGAAATGTATTACGAAATCTGTTAATAATTCACATGAAACAGATGATGATCTCAATAGACTCTGTATGTACTTCTAATCAGAAGAAAACTGAACTCAGTCAAACAGAATGCCTCCTGAACATTATGAATGTGTGTGTGCATGTGTGTGCATGTGCAGAGTATGTTTCCCAAATAAACAGAGTGTGTGACTTATTATAATTCAGCAAGTTACCCATGAAAAAATCAGCTGAGTTTCTAAAGTAATGGAAGAATATACAGAGAAATACGAGAAAGCTCATCCTAACACTATTTATAATAACAAAGCACTGGAAACAGCTTGAGTGTGGGCTAAATAAATGATGACACATCCCTTCAGTACGGTGGAGTACATCCACTAAAGCCTGATGAAGGTTTATAGTCACTGCTGAGGAAAGATGTCCACAATACAGAAGTCAGTGGAAACAAATGCTATAAAAGAATATTGAGACTGCGATCCCATTTTGGTGAAGTAAATGTATATACTCGATACGCATGTGCACAGAATGGAGAAACTGCGTTTTTTAGAATATTTCTTAGAGAATGAGAGCTGACTTTTTGAGAAATAGATCATGATAAGTTGCTGGGATAGAAACAGACCTTGAGGAACACTGATAAGGGTGGGAGAGCTCTCCCCGGGTCAAAAGGGGAAATTTTCTTATTCTAAAATGGGGGGTAGGGCTTCCCTGGTGCCGCAGTGGTTGAGAGTCTGCCTGCCGATGCAGGGGACGCGGGTTCGTGCCCCGGTCTGGGAGGATCCCACATGCCGCGGAGAGGTTGGGCCCGTGAGCCATGGCCGCTGAGCCTGCGCGTGCGGAGCCTGTGCTCCGCAAAGGGAGAGGCCACAACAGCTAGAGGCCCGTGTAACGCAAAAAAAAAAAAAAAGCGGGGGGGTAGGGGGAAGGAATGAATGGAGCTGGGAGGAAAAAGGGTCACCCTCTGTGATGAGATTCTGCACACGGACCCTCTGAAACCAAAATAAATTCTGTAAAATAAAGAAGCAAACAAATAACTCACAAAGGCTGGATAAGAATGGAAGTTTGTACGAACCAGTGAGGAGGTGATGGTCTCCAGCAAGATATTATGTAACCTCAGAGAAATATCAGATAATAAGGAAGAAGCATGCAAGTGGGAGACAGTGTAACCAAATAATGCCCCTAAGTGTACAGACATCAAAGGGAAATCTTAAGTCCCCCCCCAGTCCATGAAACTGGAACGTGGGCCAAGTCAACTAAACCTTCAGGGGATCAGGCCACAGCTAATATCCACTAGCAGGGATTTGCTATTGTTTATGTATGCACGTGGGTGTGTGAAATGTTTTACGTGTACTTAATGTTCTATTTAGAGTCAAGGAAATATTTTTTAAAGGTTATACATCAAAATGGGTGGTTACATTAAAAAGTCATTTCTACCTTCTTTTTTGGGTCAATTATCTAAGTTTTTCATCATGAAGATGTATTCATTTTGAAGTTAAAGAACACAATAGAGTTACTTTCTTTTTAAAAAGAGAAAGGAAAACAATGCCATTAATACTGACAGTGGCAGTAGCTATCAGATGGCTCGGAGCACCACTCTCATGGCCAAAGAACAATGGCAACTTTACATTGTACCTCAATGTACAGAAACAAACTCAAGACAAATATCACTTCATGCATGCTATATCTTAAAATACTCTGTTATTGCTGCCTAATTGGCCTGGAAGAAAGTTAAGACCTTTCACCTGCCATACTATTTTTCCTCATTCATTTAAGAAATATTAATATTAATGCATCAGGCTCTATGGTTGGCCCTGCAAATATAAGCTTGAATAAAGTGTGAATATAATACAATGGTTTGCAGGTCTTCTTCTAGCATATTCTAAGCTCCTTTAGACGCTCTGTCTTACTACACTTTTGCACATTGCCTGAAACTTAGAAGGTATGTTATTTCTTAAGGAATAAATAGTATCCAGTCTCTTACGGAATAACATCGGTGGTAAGTGCAAAATTTATTTATATATTTTTAAAAATTTATTTATAGGGGCTTCCCTGGTGGCGCAGTGGTTGCGCGTCCGCCTGCCGATGCAGGGGAACCGGGTTCGCGCCCCGGTCTGGGAGGATCCCGCGTGCCGCGGAGCGGCTGGGCCCGTGAGCCGTGGCCGCTGGGCCTGCGCGTCCGGAGCTTGTGCTCCGCGACGGGAGAGGCCGCAGGAGGGGGAGGCCCGCATACCACAAAAAAAAAAAAAAAAAAAATTTATTTATTTATGGCCGCATTGGGTCTTCATTGCTGCACGCAGGGCTTTCTTTAGTTGCGGTGAGCAGGGGCTACTCTTCGATGCAGTGCGCGGGCTTCTCATTGCGGTGGCTTCTCTCGTTGTGGAGCACAAGCTCTAGGCGCATGAGCTTCAGTAGTTGTGGTGTGTGGGCTCAGTGTTGTGGCTCGCGGGCTCTACAGCACAGGCTCGGTAGTTGTGGCGCACAGGCTTAGGTGCTCTGCAGCATGTGGGATCTTCCCGGACCAGGGCTCGAACCCGTGTCTCCTGCGTTGGCAGGCGGATTCTTAACCACTGCACCACCAGGGAAGTCCCAATTTAAATACTATAAACACATTTTGAACTAAGCGCATATGATGGAAGTGGTAGTTCGGTGAACCAAACTTCTTTTGGTGTTGAGTAACTCATTAAATCCTTAAACTTTTATCAATCAGAATATGAAATTGCAAGTAATATTGGCATGTAATTGAAAAATCATTACTGTTAAAAATACTCTATTCTGTATTTCTTACTAGTATCATAACATCCCCATGTCTTCATGTTTTTGTGTTTTAAACTCTGACTCAAAATTTCTCAAAATACTAACAATCAGAAAATTACAGATGGACTGAGATATAGGGACTTCCAAGATAACTCTCACTTTTAAAATTTATTCAACAAATACTGATTACCTGGCTTTGTATCAGGCACTGTTCTAGGTGCTGGAGACCCGCAGGAAATAAAACTATGTTTCCTCTTGGAGTTCACTTTCAAAGCCTAGAAATACTAAGTGAATAGGCCTTAAACAGCACAGACAAATGAGGAGGCAATAGAACTAGAATCCAGAAAGATATTTACAATATTCAGATTAACAAGTGAACACTCCTAAATCTTGAAAACCATAAAAAACAAAAACAAACAAAACAAAAAAACCCTCAGAATGCTGTTGAAGAATTTAAGAGTGTAGTCTGTGGGTTCCCAGAGTAGCCTGCCCCAAAATGTGCCTCTATGGCATTTTTTTTTTTTTTTTTTTTTTTTTTTTTGTGGTACGTGGGCCTCTCACTGTTATGGCCTCTCCCGTTGCGGAGCACAGGCTCCGGACGCGCAGGCTCAGCAGCCATGGCTCACGGGCCCAGCCGCTCCGCGGCGTGTGGTATCTTCCCGGACTGGGGCACGAACCCGTGTCCCCTGCATTGGCAGGCGGGCTCTCAACCACTGCGCCACCAGGGAAGCCCCTCTATGGCATATTGAGTATTTTGAATGAAAGTTACTTAAGAAATGGCCAAAGCAAGAGGGACACTCTGACCCTCCTTTCTGTCTCCCTGAAAGCAGGAAATAAACCTCTCACATGAAAGATTCATTCACATTCCCTGCATCTGGAGGTATAATGACAAGCTTACCACCAGAAACAGGGAGTCTGGGCCAAGAAGCCTTTGTAAACAAACCCTGTTACTTTTATAACCCAAAGCCCAAACTCTGCTTATATTCTTCATTAATTGGGCACTCAAAACCCAAGTTTCTTTGTCCTGTCAATTCCTCACAAATTTATTGTTTCTTGGTCTAAAAAGTATAAAAACTGCCTGCCTTGGCCACTTCTTAGGTCTCATTTCTATGACCTCCATGGGTATGAATTAAAGTCTATTTCTTTTTCGCCTGTTAATCTGTCTCGGGCCAATTTTATTAAGGACTCAGAAACTGGTAACTTCTCCCATCCTAAAAGAGTAGCTGTCTATCCTGTTTGTTTCATATTCAAATTTTCATAACATGAGTAATCATAGGGAGAATTTGCCAAAGAGCATTTCTCAGGACATCTTTGGAAAATCATCCTGGCTTGCAAGCCTCCTGTAGATTAACTGTGTGGATGTCAGAAAAGATGTATGAAAGCATGCCACAGCGATGTGTTTCAAACTATGAATATCGGTGTCTATAAGATCCTTAGGTCTTCCAGATGGCAGGCTCATAAATCTGCTTTTGTCATTCTCCACTTTAACACATATTAAATATATCCACGTCAAATTTTTAAATTGTTACAGATTATCATTCCTACCTTCTCCCTTTTCTCTCCATGCTAAATAGACTTGCTGAAGTAAAAGAAGGTTTATTTCACACATAACCTCATGAAAGAACCTACTGTCTACCTTTTTGCAAGAATGGGGAGGAGGCTTAATAAATTTGAAGTTAATGATGCTTGGAACAAACTTTCTGATAGCTGGGTAAAGAGGGACAATGAAATATAAATATCACATTGAACTCCAAGTACTGCTGATGATCTGAAACTTCTCCAGCCAAGGTGAAATATACACTTACGTATACATGTCTACCTATCTTATTATTACACCGACTTCAATAAAACTACTGGCGTCAGATGGTTCTTCAGTCAACATAAGATTTTATTCACTATTTTTTTCCTGATCATGAAATCAGTGCTCACTACAATAAAAACAGATTATCAAGAGTGGTCAAAGAAACATTTAAGCCACAAAATCTCTCATAATTCTATTCACCTGAAACAACCATTATTAAAACTACCATGTATATACTGAAAAAGATTCTCTTTATATGCACTGACATATTCTATTTTTTAACTCAGCTGGAATCAATATATTAACTTTTCCTTCATTATCAATTATCTAGCATTACACATTTCTGTTACCTATTTTTTTAATTATAAAAGTAATACATGTAAATAGGTTAAGAATAAATGTTCATTAGAACACACAGAAAAATAAAAGATCTCTCCCCCAAGAAGCAGCCACCTAACAGCTTTCTGTGCATACTTTCAGAAATGTCCAATATATATACAAGAATGTATATGTCTCTACATACTTTTAATTTTATGCAGCTGGAATCTAACTATGCATACAGTAAGCATCTTGCTTTTTTTCCCCCTTAATCCCATATCCTAGATTGCCATACTAAAAAGACCAGAAACCGAGCCTGTTTCATACAGTTTTCCAAATGGTATACTTATCTCAATTTTCAATAACACAGTTTTACACTCTATAGGTATACTATTACTTATGTAAACAATCCCGTTGATAGAAAAACTGTTTTCAATTTTATGCTACTTATAAACAGTTTTTCAGTGGACATCCTTTCCACAGTTGCACAAATATATCTCTCTTATACACTTCTTAAAGTAGAAATTCTGAGAGTAAAAGGATATATACATTTAAAGTTTTATGTGTATTGTTGACTGAGGTTTGTTTGTTTTTTTTTAAATTTCATCAATTTATACTCCCACCAAGAAGATACTACGCAACATTTTCACCAATGATGGGTATTACCATTTTTTGTGTCTGTGCCAATCTAATAAGTGAAATATGATCTCTACTTATTACTTTAATTTCCATTTCTTTATTTGCCATGTTGAGAATCTTTTATTATTTTATTCATTGTTCTGTGAACTACCCGTTGCCACAGGTGAAAAGGAAGGGACAGACCAGCCATGGGGCTTGAGTATTCCAAAGACTAGAACAAGAAGTTATACACCAAGTATCAGAGAGTCAATGAAAGCGCATGAGGAAGTGTGTGAGGGCTTTCCAGAGTCTAAAATAAAGATTGGTGGAGAAAAGAAGTGGAAGCACAGAGATTAACCAGAAATCTCACAATAGCCAGCTAGCAACACGGTCTCAGGTGTTTACATCTCAAACATCTGCTGAGCACCGTCTACGCACCAGAGATGGAGGCTACCAATGTATGAGGTGTGTGATGCTGGGTTCAAAGAATGGGTGAAGTAATAGAATGTAGCATTTCAGCCCGGAGGCAACTACGAAAAAAACTTTGTTCCTCCATTTCCTGATGAGGAAACCAAGAGGAGGGTGTATCTGCAATAATCATGATGCTACAGCCTTCTATCAGCTAATCCAGAACTTTCCTTGCTGTATCCAACAGTTCCAACTAAAGTTCCTTTTCTTTTTTTTTTTTTTTTTTTTTTTTAATTTTTTATTTTGCGGTACGCGGGCCTCTCACTGTTGTGGCCTCTCCCAT
>NC_041233.1:7762102-7767897 GCF_002837175.3 Physeter macrocephalus | reverse complement strand
AGCGGCCATGGCTCACGGGCCCAGCCGCTCCGCGGCATGTGGGATCTTCCCGGACCGGGGCACGCACCCGTGTCCCCTGCATCGGCAGGCGGATTCTCAACCACTGCGCCACCAGGGAAGCCCTAAAGTTCCTTTTCTAAGACATATTTAAAAGGCAGAAACAACAAGAACAAAAACAGAAGTGGAAGAAGAAAGCATAACTATGTTAACGAGGGAGAAGATGACAACGAAAGTATCCAAAAGAAGTGCGCATATATGATAAGAAGAACAATAATATGCTAATGTTAAGCCTCTGACGTACATCATCACATTGAAGCCATCCAACAACCTTATGAATATCTGCAAAGCGTGAACAGGAATGCATCATACCACTGCAATTTTTGCTGAGCATATGCCAACTGACCTAGAAGGTGCAGATACAGATCTCCACAAGCTTAGAGAAGGAGATTGGAGGAGATCCCTGACAAGATGGGGTTGTGAGGAGTAAGATGGGCTCTTGTATGACTAACTTCAGAATGAAAAAGGGAACATTTAAGGCACATCCCTACAGAGGTTCCTCGCCTACAAAACTACACCCTAGATGACTCACCCCCTTTAACCAAAGGCAAAACTACTGCTCTGGCCACCTGTCACGCTCAGAGATGGATTTAAATACTATACATCATTGACTTTAGTGCAACTAAAGTAAAACTTGAAAGCCTCCATTAAGAAGCATGTTATAAAGCTGCTGTAACTGTTACACGATCATGTTAAATAGACATAAGTCGGGTGCCTTGAAAGCCCAATCATACTTCTTACCCAGCAACTCATACAGAGAATTCAGAATCGATTTCCAGGATTCCCCTGCTTCTCTCCCAGCGACATCCGCAAAGTGTGCAGCGCTGCTGTACACGTGCAGCCTGTCTATACACTCGAGCACAAGGTTGATCATTCCCTGGAAGGGTAGAAAAATCCCCATCAGAAACTGCAATTCTGCTCACAGGGAAAAAAAAAAAAACGCTAAGTTGGTTTTTTTTAAAAAGCCTGGCATAAAGTAAGTCTGTTAATCATAAAGAACATTGAGCTCATTTACTCAAAGGACAGGAAGAAACACACTTGCATGTGAAATAAAATGTTCTTGAAATGATTCGAGTGGTTTTTAAATCCTGAGTGCTATTCTCAAATAGAAGCAGAACAATATAAAAATATGTACTTCATACTTACATTTGCAAGGCTTAATAGTAGAATGATGAATCTGTCATAACAGTATTCTACCGTAAGTGAAAGGGTTCAGAGTGTGCCACCCCAAAATATGCCACTTTGGCATAAGCGTTATTTTGGGCTGAAGGCAATTGAGAAAAGGTGGGCACGAAAAATTCCCTACCCTTCTCTGTTCCACCAGGAAGGGCAGGAGGATGCTTGAGACAATGTTTGATCTACACATCAAACTAGCCCTTACTGTCCACTAGGTTCTCCCATATATTTCCTTCCCACAATCTGTTGCCCCTCCAAGCTCAAAACTCCTTTCATCTTATCACTTCGCTACAAATTGATTATTCTTTGTGTTAAGATGCTATGTAAACCTGAGTTCTAACCACTCCTTGGAGTTACCCATCACTGAGTACTCCCATGTATACACATGGTGCACACATTAATAATCTATTTGTTGTTCTCTTGTACATCTGTCTTTTGTCGGTCTAAACTGCAGGGCGCCAACCAATGAACCTGAGTAGAGGAAAATGATTTTTTCCCCTACTCTGCATAAGCATAAGAGCAGATCCTTACTTTTAGGGAGGACACCATCATCACCATCATCATCATCATCATCAATCATTCCTTTTTAATAGTAAACTGAAGATATACTAAATTAATAAAGAAAAGCTCATGAAAACATATTTAAAGCACATCAAAAATTCATTACAAAACTTTGTAAGAAGCTGTCTACTCTTCAAATTATGCTTTCACTATTATTTCTAGATCAAGATTGTCCAAATGAGGCAAAGCCCATGAAAGGAAGAGCTATAAAGAGTTGACAAATTAAATTAACTTGCTTCACACAAAGAATATAAGAGGCATTATGACCCTAAGAACATTTCTAGGTTCCCATTCAGATTGTCTTACATGAGAAATTGAAACAAACACTAATCCAAGTCAATATTTTAAATTTTCACAGCCCAATATTTCATTTTATTTCTCTAGATATTAAATAAGTGTAGTATACCTAACAGTTTGGCATGTACAAAAAGAAATGATCCCAATAAACTATTCCATGTTGCTATTATAGGTTTATGTTGACATTTCCTGTGCTTTCATGCCATTATGAGCTCTAGATAGGTCATTTCTCTTGTACACAGTGAAAAAAACCCTCAAAAATTAATGTATGTTTCAACGGCTTTTGATGGAAAATTAGGAAACAGTTTCAAAACTAGAAGAACATAGATTTAGGAACTATGGGAACTCAACCATGTCCACTAACCTTTTTTCTTAAATATTTTTTACAAAGATACTTTCACTCAGAAAAATGCATTAATCCACATACAGAGAGCACTGAGAAGAATGGGAACACTCGCTGATCTGGCCTGATTTGCCAGCTCAACTCTGACATCCTCCCACGGAAATTCTTGAATACATGGTACTAGTTCGGACCCTAGCATCAGGACCATTAGATGTATCACTTGGTCCTTCTGTTATTCTGCCTATAAAATATGCACTTGAGCTCTTTTTAGCAGGGGAATTTCCAGAAAATAAAATCATTCACAGAATCTTAACATATGCAAAAAGAAAAAATAGGGGTGCTCTGTCCAAGCAGGGAGTCTGCAGCCTGCCTCCCAGGTGGCCCTCTCCCAGGCAACTTCCATCCCCAACAAAAAGCTCCAGTGGATCCTGAAGCATTTCCAAGGAGCCCCAAGGAACCTGCTGAACACTTTGAAAACCCTTGCACTTTCCAAAGCCTGCATCCATTTAGACACTTTTGAGAGTCTGTTTTTATATAACAAGCATAAAGCAAACTACTGTGCAATAATGATCAGAGTGAAAGCTAAGCAGACAGTAAAATTAAACATCTTTTGCCAGAGAAGCAAAGAGTGTCATCTTTTAAAATTAATACTTACTGAGAGAGAAATAAAAACCATTGCAGGATTCCCCCAAGGCCTGGTTCCCTCGTCCCCTTGTATAGTAGTACACCTGCTCATGTATATCTCAAAATGCAGATGTCAAATAGATAAGAGAATCTTCCCCACCAAGAAGTTGTTTCCCCAAGACAACGACAGAAAAGAAATGATCATTGGTAGAAACTCACCTCTTCCTGGAAGAGATTCTGCCGATTTTTTAGAGCTCGTAATCTGTTCTGCTTATCTTCATGCTCTAAGTGCTCATCTGGTGGGTGGAAGTAGCCAATCAGGTCC
This sequence comes from Physeter macrocephalus, assembly GCF_002837175.3. NCBI lineage: Eukaryota > Metazoa > Chordata > Mammalia > Artiodactyla > Physeteridae > Physeter > Physeter macrocephalus. The sequence goes on along the minus strand of NC_041233.1, from coordinate 7,764,514 downwards.
TGCAGACTTAGACTTACAGACTCTATAGGTAAGTCTACAGTGGAAGCCTTCGCCTTTTTGCTGAGAGCATCAAGGCCCCTAAAATAAATAACAAATGTTTCTCCACATCAGTGATTCACAATTTTATTATTTTTTAGTCTATAGATGATTGAAAGCTTTACTCTCTCTCCCTATATGCCTATAAAAGGAACATATAAGAAAGGCCCTAATTTTCCTCAAAGATAATGAATATATTCAAATGAGAAATGTTATATTCCGTCAAGTATATATAATGCTATATTTAAAACACCAGTATCAAGAGAAACTCATCTAGAAGAAAATCTAAAGGATCTGGAGAACCAATGTACAAAAACAATGGTCTAAATATTTAGAAACCAACTGATTTTCATTTTAAAACACTATATACTTCACCGTTTGAGATGCAATTTCCCAGGCTCATAATTCTGACATTTACTTGTTCTGTTTTGTTTTGTTTTTGGCATAAACACCGTTAACCACTATGCTATCACTGACACTCACTGCCATCCTGCCTAATTCCTGCCAATTTAAAGATATATCCCAATGATAATAATTTAGAAAATTCACTTATTAATCAGAAAACAATATATTAACATGCTTTTCCACCGTCTGAAAGAGATGTATTTAAGAAGTAGATTAAGAAACAGCATAGAGTTGCATTTTCTAGCCTTTGAAGAAAAGCATATGACTGGCATGTAAATGTGTTAATTTGTTGGTCTTCTGAGACTCTGAATTTTAAAACTCATAGCTTTGTATGTATCTGGAAAGAAACACTTTAAAGCATAATGTTTGTAAATCAAAATTATTCCAAAATAAAAAGCTCAGTAAAAAAATACCCAACAGAAACCATAAAAGAATGGGAAAATGCCTATACTATAGTTGATATAGTAACATTCGTATTAGTCATGACAAAATTTGATGCTTAAAATATTATACTTCCTTTTCTGCCCTCTGCATCAGCAAAATTATATGGCAATATTTTATTCCAAGGAAATATTTCTTTCTAGTTATCTGACTGTATTACAATTTTTATTTTAAAAAACAATAAAAACCTTATAAATGAAAAATTAGCTTATCTTTGAACTTTATGATGCTATTATTTAAAATATATCATTTGCATAAATATTACTAATAATTTTGGAATATTATACTTCAGCTTTAGAAACAGTTCAAATAGTAAAACTGCATGACTATCTTAAAGTTTCTACCTGTAATTCCAAATCAAGTACATCAATGAAATTCATCTATTACCTTGTCTTGCCATCTCTACAAGGCCTTCTATGTCCAGAAACCAACATAAATGACTTGTCAGAAGAAAATTATTTCTCCCTTTCTAAAATGAATACTCATATGCAATGTAACATTGCTGTTCTAAACATTTTAACCCATTAATTCTAGTTGAATGATAAATATAAAAGTCAAATTCAAATCCCATCACACAAAAGTAAATAAAATTCAAAAGTAATTCAAATATAAGATCTACATTTTCAAACCTAAAGAGAAATAATAGCAAATGTCAGTTTTTAGGTTATTAGGTTGAATATATCTGCTATCAGAAATGTAACCATTCAATTGCTTTCCAGGAGAAGCCTCTTGTCAGACAAATGCTATCCAAGATTCTTAAAACTGTTAATGATATTGCAGCAATATCTTTTTCAATCCATCTCCCAGCATAATGGAAATTTTAAAAAATAAACAAATGGGACCTAATTAAACTCAAAACCCTTTGCACAGCTAAAGAAATCATAAACAAAATGAAAAGACAACTCACAGATTGGGAGAAAATATTTGTAAATGATATGACCGACAAGGGATTAGTCTCCAAAATTTACCAACAGCTCATGAGGCTTAATATCATAAAAACAAACAACCCAATCAAAAAATGGGCAGATGACCTAAATAGATATTTCTCCAAAGAAGACATACAGATGGCCAAGAGGCATACTGAAAAGATGTTCAAAATTGCTAATTATTAGAGAAATGCAAGTCAAAACTACAATGAGATATCACCTCACACCAGCCAAAATGGCTATCATCAAAAAATCCACACACAATGAATGCTGGAGAGCGTGTGGAGAGAAGGGCACCCTCCTACACTGTTGGTGGGAATGTAAATTGGTACAGCCACTATGGAGAACAGTATGGAGGATCCTTCAAAATCTAAAAGTAGAGCTACCATATGACCCTGCAATCCCACTCCTGGGCATATATCCAGAGAAAAACAAGGTCCAAAAGGATACATGCATCCCAGTGTTCATTACAGCACTGTTTACAATAGCCAAGACATGGAAGCAACCTAAATGTCCATCGACAGAGGAATGGATAAAGAAGATGTGGTACATATATGCAATGGAATATTACTCAGCCATTAAAAAGAATGAAATAATGCCATTT
>NC_041233.1:7755698-7762053 GCF_002837175.3 Physeter macrocephalus | reverse complement strand
AGAGAAAGAGAAATATCATATGATATCCCTTATATGCAGAATCTAAAAAGAAATGATACAGATGAACTTATTTACAAAACAGAAACAGATTCACAGACTTAGAGAACGAACTTATGGTTACCAGAGGGGAAGGGATGTTAGGGAGTTTGGGATTGACATGTACACACTACTATATTTTAAATGGATAACCAACAAGGACCTACTGTACAGCACAGGAACTCTGCTCAATGTTATGTGGCAGCCTGGATGGGAGGGAAGATTGAGGGAGACTAGATACATGTATATGTATGGCTATATTCCAACATATGTATGGCTATATTAATTGGCTATATTCCAACATAAAATTAAAAGTTTAAAAAAATGTTAATGATTCTAAGTTTTAGGACTATCCAATAAAGAGACATTTTTCGTCTTAATTTATCAAGGACAAAAAAAATGAAAAAAAATAATTAGGGGAAATCAAAGGTGGTAGAAGCATGCTTTGTCACAACAAAAATTAAAGCCATGAATTCCAACTCTACATTTTATAATTTGAAGATTAAATCATATTACAAACATACATTCCTCCCTTATCCCATTTACTTCAAGAATATATTTATTCACTAATATGTATAAAATGGATAACTAATAAGAACCTGCTGTATAAAAAATAAATTTAAAAATTTGAAAAAAATTTTTTAAAAAGAATACATTTATTAATATACCTGGAGGAAAAAAAGCTATACCCTTTTTTTTTCTCTGATGTGGGCCTCTCACTGTTGTGGCCTCTCCCATTGCGGAGCACAGGCTCCGGACGCGCAGGCCCAGCGGCCATGGCTCACGGGCCCAGCCACTCCGCGGCATGTGGGATCTTCCCGGACTGGGGCACGAACCCATGTCCCCTGCATCGGCAGGCGGACTCTCAACCACTGCGCCACCAGGGAAGCCCAGCTATACCCTTTTTTTTTTTAACAGTGCAGAAAAATAGAACCCTTTCCCCTATACATGAAAACAAATGCAAACACACACACACCCTCACACACACCCCACCACCACCACTACCCTAACCTTGGGGAGAGAGACCAGAAGGGTCACAGAAAATAAACTGCATAAGAAAAATACAAATGAACAAAAACAAAATAGATCTCAACTTCCCCTCTAAGAAGTAAAAAAGAAAGGTCTGAGTTTACATTTTTTAAATGAGTCTCTTAATAGTATATAAATCTACATTAATAAAATGAATACCTAAAAAATTTTACTTTGAAAAATATATGGATATTGTAAAATATTATAAAGATATTGAGGTTTTAAATACTTTTAGTGCTTTCATGAATGTGATAGAAGGATCAAACTATGTTACTTAAAATAACATACCCTTTACAATGTTCTGTAATTATGTAAAACTTTTCAAAGTTTCTAAGCTATATTAAAGAAGCTATATTAAATTACATTAAGCTATATTAAAGCTATATAAATTCGGGAATTCAAATAATTCAGTAATATTAACAAGCACATAAGTAAAATCCATTTTTATATATAGAAATATATATAAAAATGATGAATTAAATAATATAACCAGCGGGTGAGTATTCTAGAAAGAAAAGAGAAAAAATAAAGCTAAATTAAAATTTAATTTTTGAAAAGCTAATACATAATTAAGGTCAGTTAAGTGTAAAAAAGAGAAACAGACTCATTATCTTCATCCATAGCATCTGTTACATGATCAAAGGAAAGAGACACACTTTTAAAAGGAGATGCTGGATAACCAGGAAAAGATGGTAGTTTGATGATGGGCTTGTGATTAGAAATCTGAAGGAGAAAAATATACCAATATAGAACTAGCAAAGATTAGACTACATTTGCCAGGGGAAATATGGAATCGCATCTTGAAATACGAATTTCATGTGTCAACTACATCTGAGTTGCTTTCAGCCAAGATAAACTGAAACAACCCTCCTCCCCCTCCAAAAAAAACACAAGACAAAATATTTGGAGAAGAACACATTTCAAGACACTGGACATCAAGAAATAAAGGATAGATATGGTAACAACCAAGGTGAGTCCTACAGTGGCTCCACTTTGCTTTAGGAGAATTTCTAGGCCATGATACAGGTATGGGAACCCAGGTGAGGCAAAAAAGACTTGCTGAGTTGAGGAGACATTGCTGAGAGTCTGGGAGACCAAGGTTGCTAGAGTTTGCAGGACACAGTACCAGAGAGGAGACTGCTACACAGGAGTGGACTCTAGAGAAATACAGAGGGTCCCCCTCAAATATTCAGCAGAGGGTTGATCAACACATACACTTGAGAAGACTACTCAGGGCAGGGAACAAAGCCTTCTGAAACAATTAGAGAAAACAGTAACCGATACTCACACGGGATGTGAAATGGTGCCTCTTTCCATCAGTCAGATTGGGAACCCTCGTAATTCATGGGGCATCAGGTTGAGTATACAGATGGTCTTGCCTCAAGAGTGGGGAATAATTAGCCCTAGATTTAACACGGATCTGCTCCCACCCCAAAAATCCTAAAAGCAAATTCTAGAAGAATCAAACTTAACCAAGTAACTTAACTGCCTCCCAGAAAAACTCAAAAATATTGACAGGAAGACAAAAATATCCAGTACCCAACAAATTTACAATGTCTGACAACTAAACAAAAATGACCAGATAGGTAAAGAAGAATAAAATATAATCATCAATAAGAAGAAAAATCAATGAACCAGAAGAAAAATCAATGAACCAACAGAAAAAAAAAGTCAGCCTAGAATGTTATACCCAGAAAAAAAATCACTTAAAATGAAGGTAAACTAGGACATTTTCAGACATACAGTAGCCAAAGTTTCCATCTCCAGGAGACCTGCACCACAAGAAATGTTAAAAGAAGCACTATGGGAATAAAGATAAACTACCCATAGGAAATGCAAATCCTCAAAAAAATAATAAAGATTAAAACACCTGAAATGGTAACTATATGCACAAAATATTAGGTGCATTTGTTATTATTTAAATCTCTTTGAAATCTAATTGACCTTAAATAAAAATGATAAAAATGTAGTGTGGGGTTTATAACATCTATAAAAGCAAAACGTATGACAAAAACATCACAAAAGGGCTTCCCTGGTGGCACAGTGGTTGAGAGTCCACCTGCCGATGCAGGGGACATGGGTTCGTGCCCCAGTCTGGGAAGATCCCACATGCCGTGCAGCGGCTGGGCATGTGAGCCATGGCCGCTGAGCCTGCACGTCCGGAGCCTGTGCTCCACAGCGGGAGAGGCCACGACAGTGAGAGGCCCACGTACCGCAAAAAAAAAAAAAAAAAAAAAAAAATAACAAAGACTGGGAGAGAAGTATACTATTGAAATGTTCTTATATTACTCACAAAGGTAAAATGACCTGAAAGTAGGCTGTGATAAGTTAAAGTTGTATGCTAAACATCTTAAGCAACCACTAAAATAACAAAAAAAGGAATTATAACTAATAAGCCAACAAAAAAAGGAGATTAGATGGAATTGCAGAAAATTCTCCACCCAAAAGAAGGTAGAAAAAAAAAGGAAAAGGGACAAAGACCAGAAGGGACAAATACTCAACAAATAATAAGATGGCAGGCAAACATATATCAATAATCGTATGAATATAAATGGACTAAACTTCACAATTAAAAGGTGGTGATTGCTAAATTGGATAAAAAATCAAAACCCAAGTACATACTGCCTAAAAGAAATGCATTTTGACTCTAAAGATAATAATAAGTCAAAAGTAAAAGATTTTTTTTTTAATATACAATGCTAACACCAAGGAAAACAAGACAGCAGAAGTGCTATATTAACATCATACAAAGTTGATGTCATAGCAAATATCACTAGGGATTTTAAAAAGGTGATTTCATAATAAAGGGGTCAGTTTATTATATCCTAAATTTTTTGATGAACCTAATAACAGAGCTTCAAAATACATGAAGAAAAAAATGACAGAACTGCCAAGGAGAAACAGAAAAATCCAATTATAGTCAGATTTCAATACCCTTCTCTCAATAATGAATAGAACATACAGACTGAAAATCAGTAAGGAAGCAGAAGATCTAAACAACACTATCACCCAACTAGATCAAATTGACATTCTTTAGCACTCCACCCAATAAAAGTAGAATGGGCACATGGAACATTTATTTTCCAGTGCACACAGAACATTTACCAAGATAGAACATATTCTGATAGAGCAACTAACAGAAAACATTATGAAAATGTCTGAGAGGACTTGTAATTGAGTTGATTGGTATGACCTTGGCTATGAAGGTTAACAGAAAAGGGACCGGTGCTTAGGCTGAGTTACAACACTGCTCCTGGTTCAGCGACAGAGTAAGGGCTGTAATTTGTTCAGGCTGCCTGGGAGTAGCCATGCCTGTGTCTCCATGCAACCTACATACATCCTCCTGTGCACCTTAAACCATCTCCAGATTATGTATAGGACACAATACAATGTAAATACTATGTAAATACAATGTAAATGCTATGTATATAAACAGTTCCCAGCATGCAGCAAATTCAGGTTTTGCTTTTTGGATCTTCCTGGGCCATAAAACATGTCTCAATAAATTTAAAAGCATTCAGTTTTACAAAGTATATTCTCTGACCACAGTGATATTAAATTAGAAATCAGTAACAGAAAGATCTTTGGAAAACCCCAAATATTTGGAAACTGAACAACCTATTGGTTAAAGAAGCAATAAAAAGGGAAACTGAAACACAGCACAACAAAGAGTGAGAGATGCCACTAAGGACAGATATTTTAGCACTAAATGACATAAGAAAGGTCTCAAATCAATGATGTCAGCGCCTTCATCCTCTGAAACCAAAAAAAGAAGAGTAAATTAAACCCAAGGCAAACAGAAAAAAAGATTAAAGATCAGAATGGGAATCAGATAATCTTTTAAAATGATCATCCCTCCCTCAGTATCTACTGGGGGTTGGTTCCAGGATCTCTCTCAGATATCAAAATCTGTGGATGCTCAAGTCCCTTATATAAAATGGTGTAGTATTTACATACAACCTACACATACTCTCCTGTATACTTTAAATCATCTCTAGCTAACCTACATAATACAATGTAAATACTATGTAAATAGTTGTAAATACAATGTAAATGCTATGTAAATAGTTGTCATCATGCTTCAAAATTCAAGTTTTGCTTTTTGAAACATTCTGGAATTTCTTTCCTAATATTTTTGATCCATGGTTGGTTGAATACACAGATGCAAAATCCTTGGATACAGAGAGCTAACTATAGTTAAATATAGGTTATATAGCTAACCTATTTTATCAAGATAAGTATACTAAATGAATTTCATTCAAATAACCCAAACAAAAACTGAATTTTGATATGAAGCAGCAAATATATAATTCAGTCAGTACTTTTGCCACAGAATCCAAATTTCCCATGTTTGGTTCTCTATCTAATCAATTAAGCAAGTGTTAGATTCTAAAATTAAGCTTCCAAATCACAGACACTACTTTTAAAAAAAAAAAATATGATTGGTCTTGAGCAAAGAGCAAATGTGCAAAAGCAAATCACATCCATGATGAATTATCATATCTCGATCAACATACAAAATGCCATTTAAGACATACCATCACTACATTAAGTCTAAACATGGATATAGTATCTTTCTGACAAAATATGTTTTAAAACAAATAATCAGCTTTTTCTCTGGTATTAATTTAGCTCTTGCTTGCTAAATGGAATCTCCATAGTGCCTCTGAAAATACCACACAAGTCACAATGTGATAAAAATCTGTCTTTTTGTAGTTGAAGAAGTCAGTACTGATGTATATAATTACATAGAAAACAGACTATTTTAAAGATTTATGACTACTTTCCTCAATCCTTATAGAACTGATTAGGCTGTAGTCAAAAAGAACCATGGAAAGAACAAGATGGAAAAAAATCTAAATTGAACTGATCCTAAAATAAGTTATAATTTCAAAGTCAAAAATTTATTTATTACAAGAAATAAGTACCATAAAAAATGATAAGAATCTGATGCTTACCCCATCTCTAAGCCTTACTCCATCTAAAAAGGGTTAGGGCTTAGATGAGGCAGAGAGGTGAGATAAATACTAAGGATATGATGAAGCTGAATGCTGTGCACATTCTTTGATTTCATGAAAGTATGCACACAAATGCACACACACACAGTGGGATGGTTTATAAAAGAAGCAGAGAATAATTAAGTGAATATTTATATAATCTTGGGTGGCAAAGGTCTTTCATATGCTGATTTATAGAGTAAACTATGATGAAAAAACACTTTAAAATCTTTCCAGGGGCTTCCCTGGTGGCGCAGTGGTTGAGAGTCCGCCTGCCGATGCAGGGGACACGG
>NC_041233.1:7662875-7755597 GCF_002837175.3 Physeter macrocephalus | reverse complement strand
AAAAAAAAAAAAAAAAAAAAAAAAAAAAAATCTTTCCAAACCGGTAAGTTGGGAAAATATTTGCAATTTATATACGATTTTTGGAAATTAGTATCTCTGACATAACAAAAGCTCATAACAGCCTAATAGAAATATTATCAAATAATAGGGTAAATCACAAAGAAAAAAATAAATGAAGAAAATTGGTCAAAACCCATTTTTCACAATTCTCACATAAATGCAAATTTTTAAAATAATTATAAGTAAATATGTACCTACTATAAATATATACATATACAATATATATCACTTTTTCCCATCAAATTGGTAAGCTTAAAGAGATACATAATATCCATCATCAACCAGACTATATATTGGTATAATGTTCCCAGAAAACACATTGGACACAAGTTTGATTTAGTTTTGTAGATATGCAATTGTTTCCATTATTAGGGTGGGAAAGGTTACTTATTGCAAGAATCATTTTTTTGAGTTCAAAACTCACAAAGTATATAGCTGTACTACCTCCAGTGTGAAAGGGCTAGCACAGGGATATGTTATAGAATAATTCTGACACACAGCTATCAACTATAAGTTACACATATAATTTTTAAAACCACAGTCTTTTTTAAAAAATTCATTTCAAAGAAAGACATAAAATCATCTAACTAGCATTTTCTAATGGGTTCTGCAGAACTGCCAAATTGTATGAGATTTACCACCATAGCATATTTTAGAATTGTTTACTTGTAAATCTGATAAGAAAATTAAAATAAAATATTAAACAACCACCACAACAAAGGACAATGTACCTAATAAATCTATTGAAAAGGAAGACTGTGCTCCGGATGACACGTGCTGTCCGTGATTCTTCATGCTGAGATCTGGATAAATTTAGGCCATCATCCATGTGACCTTCATGATGCATAATAGCCTGCAAGAAAGCAGAAATAACGCCATTACTCCCAATATCTCTTTTTCAAATGGGTGTTAAGAAGTAGGCAACTCAAAAAGGTGAGTCATGACAGTAAATAGAGTCAAAAGACAGGTGAAGGGAACTGTAAGCTGTCAGGTTCAGGTAAAATAATATGCACAGGTCCCTGTACAAATTAGTCATTCAATATATTTATTCACCTATTGTTTTAAAGATCCAATCAATAAATATATTGATTTGAAAAACAATCACTAGAATGTTTTCACATATCTATGTTCAATGATTCATCCACAGTCTAAGCAAACTCTGAACAAAGAAGCAGAGGAAAATATTACATGGGATACCAGTTATTCGGTAGTTCTGAACATAGCTGGGTTCATTAATAAGTACTGAGCAATGCTTCTAAGGCATCTCAGTTCTTTAAAAAAAATGTGTTTTTATTTTATTAGTTCTTTTGTTAGCTTTATGTTTTTGTGCATTCTATGAAAGAACAACATGAAGAGGTAAGTGCAAAATATTAAGTGAACAGCTGAATGAATTTCACAGTGAACAAACCACGTAACTAACACCCAGATCAAGAAAGAGAACAATATGGCACCTTAAAACCTGCCCTGGAGCTCCCTTCCTGCCCCATCCACCACAAGGTTCCCCATCTTCATGACTTTCAACAGCAAAGGTCACTTGCGTACTATATGTAAATGGAACCATTTGTGTCTAACTTCCTTCACTCAACACTAACAGCAAGATGTTTCTAGAACAGTTAATCGGGTATACTGAACTAAAATTAGCAACTAGAACTAAAATCATAAACTATCTAGAAAGCAATGTAAAAAGAAACTCCTAATACCAAAATCAATGAGACAGGTACATCTGTATTCAAAGTCAAATTTGCAGCCTTAAATGCCTTCACTGACAAAGAAAAAAGTGACTAAAGTGAAGGAACGTATTACTCACTTTAAGACTCTAAAAAAGAAAAACAAATTCAATAGAAAAGGGGAATTAATGAAGATAAAAAGAGAATTTAATGAACTAGAAATCAAATAAAATACGAGAAAAGGATGAATAAACCCAAAATGTTTATTTTTTGAGAACATAAAATAATTAAACCTCTCACAAACCAGGCCAAGGATAAAATGGAAAGAAAGAAAAAAACACAGAGAAAAGAATATAAGATACAAAAGACATTAAAATTATAAAATGATAATAAGACAATGCTATATGGAACTTAATGGCCAAAAAAATTTTTTTTTAATTTAAGAACATAACTGACTACTCCAGAGGACAAGGATGGCTTCCCAGCAAGTTAAAAATCATCAAAAGGAATCCACCCAACGAAGTAGAAAATGTGAGGATACCAATTTATTAAACAGAGATTGGAAAGGAAATTTAAGATCCAATTTTTAAAAGATTATAGGACTAGACAGCTTTACAAGTGAGCTCTAATGAACCTTCAAAGAAATGATACTCTTAATGGTAGACTAGTCAGTGAACTACTACTGCCTATTTTTATATAGCCTGTGAGCTATGAATGGTCTACAGTTTTAATGGCTGAAAAAAGACCAAGAATATTTCATGAAACCTGAAAATTGTATGAAATTCAAATTTCAGTACCCATAAACAAAGAAAAATTAATATATAAATTTCATATATAAAATGAATATATATGATAATTCTAGATAAATTCTAAATAAAACGTAAATAGAATCTAATAAGATTTCAAAAGAATAATAAACTAGGCCAAACTGGGTTTAGTCTATGAATGTAAGGATTCTTCAATACCCTGATGTCTATTAACCTATTTATCAACAAAGTAAAAGACACTAAAACATGATTTTTTTCTCTCTTCAACTGATAAAATTTAGCAATCATTGCTAATTTTTTAAAAAGTCAGATAAAATAGAGATAGCACGATATTATTTAAATATATAAACTATTTCAATTGTCCACAGGTTGCAAGAAGGGATAACTTCTGTGAAAGAGGAGTCAAAATTCGCAGTAAGAAGTCATACTGGGATGAACAACCAGAATAGATGAAAAGACAGCAAGCTGAGATAAAAAGTGACCTGGGTGAGATAATGAAAAAGACAAGAAAACTAAAATTTCAAAGGCACGGAAAGACATTAAAGGAACAGAACTGCATCAAAGAAAACAAAGTGAGTGATTTGGGGGACACATTTGAGAAGCAAAATGCAGAGACTGGGTAAGAATGATAGGAATGCCAAAGGGGAAGACAGCTGACCTGGAGGAGAGAAACTAGCTGTGCTCCTGAGAAAGAAATTTACAACTGAAAGAAAAGGAGGCCAAAGATACGCTGCACAATTCTCCTCTCAGTTTTAAAAGACCTATGTGTGCTGATTAAAAATCCTTGGTGACACAGACATAGAGAACAGACCTGTGGTCGCTGAGGAGGGGCGGGAGAGGATTGCGAGTTTGGGGTTAGCAGATTCAAACTATTATCTAGAGAATGGATAAACAACAAGGTCCTACTGTACAGCACAGGGAACTATATTCAATATCCTGTTACAAACCTTCATGAAAAATGTACGTATATGTATAACTGAATCACTCTGCTGTACACCAGAAACTAACACAAAATTGTAAATAAACTATACTTCAATAAAATAAATTTTAGAAAATCCTTGGTGACAGATGCGTTTCATAATTCAGAGCTTTTAGGGTTTTTTTTTAAATGTAATATAATGTGTAAACTGTATATGTGGAACACCCAGTATGGTAGGTGCATCACTGCATAATCAATGAATTTATATTACTGCAGCAAAACATGAATATCCACACTAAGTGGGGAACATAAAACCTATGAAAAGTGATTCAGACATTTTTTTAGCTAACCAAGGTTTTATTCATATGAAACAACAACAGAAAGTCAGTTTCAAATATGTAAAGATTTGGCGAATATACCACCAACATGCTTTTCTCGAAAAATAAAATGATTTGAAGATACTAGCTAACTGGGAAGTGTATAAAAATTAGGAGATCTAGACTGAGAAGTCCTCACCTGTCATGACCACACTGAAGTCTCTCGATAAAGCTGTAATATAACAGATGGTTCTAGAAGTAGTAATACATTCACAGTAGAGATTGTATTAGATTATCTCTTCTATGGCCTATAAAGTCTGTTTCACATGTTACTTTACTAATGTAAATAAGACTGGTTAGCTTCTCAACACCCCTTTCAAATTCTTCTATAAAGCAAGCTCTTTGTTAGCCTATGATGTAGAATGTAAGTCCCACTCTGACTTTGATCCATGGTTAAGGAATAAGAGAGTGGAGTAATAATAATGACAACAGGGTGAGGGGTAAATGAAATGAGTGGAGAGCATTGAAAATGTTGAAGGTGACTCATGGATGGATACACAGGGTCCACTGTACCATTTTGTTCTCTTTGCATATATTTGAATTTCCATAATAAAAAGTTAAAAACAGCGAGGCTCAGTCTCGGGACAGAATGAACGCTATACAAATACTGAATACAGACACATTTAAATTTATGAGCCTAGATCAAAGAACCCAAAGACAAGCGATCATATTATAACGATTATACGGGTCTGCAGGAGAGTTGTCCCAGGCTCTCCATCCGAAGCTCTGAGGAAGGTGGTACATGGAAGCACTTAAGCCCAACTCCATCAAAGCAGGATTAGCTTCCCACTCCACTAATATCAGCACTGGTCACTCTAAAAAGATAGCAATAACCTTGAACAATCCATACTGGAATATGTATATGTTACAATTAGGAAACCTACTGAAAATAAAAATTTCTTCCCCACTACTTCCCTTTCAAGATCTATTATAGAAATAATAGTTATCCCATTATCTCATTCTGTGTACTGTTACATGGCGGTGTAAAAACATGAAATGTGAACAATCTAGTATCAATGCTACGTCCTTGCCATAAAGAAGCTCACAAATTAGAGAGAGAGAAATGTAGCCTAGCATATAAAAGAGCACAGAGAGTGTATATAAAATTTAATAATACACAAATATTATGAGAACACAAAGGAGGGTGTACTAGATGAACTTAGATAGGAAGAATGTCTAAGATCATCTTTAAACTTAACCCCTGGGGGACGGATAGAAACTGGATGGAGGAAAAAAAGAAATTTAAAAGGGCATTCCAAACAGAGGAAATGGTATGTGCAAAGGCACAGATGTGGAAAAGCCATGTTTCTTTGAGGTACTGGAAGGAATGTGCTGTACGTGGCTGGTGAGCTGAGGAACCTGAAGACACCTAGAGACTGGACAAAGAATAGGAGAATGGGGCAGAGACAGATGGGAGGCAGGTCAGGAAGGGCATCACATACTATCAAAAGGCGTAACTGTTGTCTTGTAAGCGATGGGGTGTCAGCGAAGGACTCGGAGGTGAGGGTATGAGCACGTCTGCAAATGAGTTTGGGGAATAACAGAAACGAAACTCACAAACACTAAACATTTCTACGCATGAGCATTATTGAGCATTGTAAAAAAGATACTGTACACACAATCCCAGCAGCATCACAGAGGACACAGTGAATTAGGCAGGCCAAGCTAGGATCCAGAAAAGAGTAGCGTATTTCTTCACTTAGTATTTAAATGTGATGTAACATCCAGCGCTGTTCACTTACGAAAACCAGAGAGTTTATTAGGGTGGGACTGGACCTCTAGCATGTAAATTACAAACATTAGCAGGTGGCTGAAAGGGCTAGCTACTTCTTTTTGTCGTGCATTTGTGTTTTTCGTTCATTAGTAACGACCGCCATAAATACTGTTTTGAAATACTCTTACCTTACGCTGTATGGATCCCATTCTCACAGATTTCACATCCACAGACTGGTAGGTTAGCCACAAGCCCGTATTGATATGCTGTATAAAGCATACTGAGTCTCCATATTTTATTTCAGAGGTTCCCATGCCATCAACTTCTTTCCTCACCCCTACATCCGATTTTTCCTAAGAGCGAAAAAATATATAAGAAAAGGTTTTAAAAATACTAGTTTATATCGAAAAAACTTTGCCTTGTTGTAAATAATGTTCCTTGAAAAATGCAACTCTCTGCCATCCTCTGAAATAATAATGGTCAAATGTTCCATGCTAGCAGTTCAACCTCTACTGGAAACTGAAGTAGGAGATTGCAGAGATAAATAACACATTCCTGAATTATTCATGCTGGCAGAAAATTATTTTGGCCATAACACAAAATTTTATATTGCTTCATGGCAAACTCCAAACCAGAGATCTTAAAATCAGTAATTTAGGCTTCATATTCTTTCCAGATTATTATTTTTGTGATTGATGACTAAGAGCATAGGATTGAGGGACAGAAAAGCCAATTTTGAGTCCAATCTCTGCCACTTATTACTCCTGTGACCTTAGGATAAGTTAATTAAACGTTTTAAGCCTCCGTTTTATCATCTGTAAATACAGCTAACAAGAGACTCTACCCCAGAGTATCAGAAAACATGAGATAATGAATGCAAAGTTCTCAGCACAGTGCCTGAGATAAAATAAACACTTCAATAAATTCTAATGATTTTGACCATAAAAATGGTATTGATAATAGTGATGATGATTTCCTTCTTAATAAGGATGTTAGACATAATGATGATTTCTTTCAAACTAATCAAGGCTATAATTCAGTTTCAACTACTTGCAGTTTCTAACTCGGACCACAGAGGTATTCACTCCTAAAGGGCTGCCATGCTAAGCTCCCTATGCTATGAAGAAGCAATCAGTCCTCTGATACCAACTAAATGTTTCTTTTAAATCCCTATTTATTTTTTATAAAATTATTTATTTATTTATTTTTGGTTGCGTTGGGTCTTCGTTGCCGCGCACGGGCTTTCTCTAGTTGCGGCGAGTGGTGGCTACTCTTCCTTGCGGTGCACGGGCTTCTCATTGCGGTGGCTTCTCTTGCTGCGGAGCACGGGCTCTAGGCGCACGAGCCTCAGCAGTTGTGGCACGTGGGCTCAGTAGTTGTGACTCACAGGCTCTAGAGTGCAGGCTCAGTAGTTGTGGCGCATGGGCTTAGCTGCTCTGCGGCTTGTGGGATCTTCGCAGACCAGGGCTCGAACCCGTGTCCCCTGTATTGGCAGGCGCATTCTTAACCATTGCGCCACCAGGGAAGCCCCTAAATCCCTATATATTTTAATGCTTCTTCCTTCAATTTTCCCTCCCATGCTTCATTCTGATCTTCAGGAACTCATTATGTGTTGAAGTTCTATAGAGTTCTTAAAATAACAGCAAAAAAAAAAAAACAAAAAACAAAAAACCTAATGTTCTTTTGGTTACAATACCTCCTTTTGTGGTTTCTTATTCTTCTCCTTGGTCTAACTTTCCCTGTTAAATTTACTAAGTTTCGTCTATTTCTTTGGCTATTTGACTGTCATGTGAAGTTAGTACCAGTTACACAAATGTTTTTGAAGATTAGGTTGGAATAAATTTTATGTCTGTTACACAAAAAGGAACAATTCAAGTAAAACAGATTTTTTATTTCTCATGGTATTATTGCACCATACTAATAGTTACCAACTCCAAAATAATTATGGACACTCTGCCAACAACTGAAAATTAAAATTTAAATGAGTTGCAATTCTTAATGCAAAAAGGGTCAAGGTCATATAAGAAAGTGAATGCAATTATGAGTTAAGTTGATTTAACCATTAAGCAAATAACTTGAAACACTATTCTAAGAATCTGCAATGAAAGAGATACTAAACCATTCCAATTTCATTCTATCAAACCAGATAAACTACTAATCTACTTATACCAACCCTATAAATAGGAAAATTAAACTCTAGGGAAAATATATAACAATGCAATTATCTCCTCAAAATAAAACAAGGAGCCTGCAACATTCTTTTTGTTTGTCTTTTATCCCAGGAAATTAGTATGTAGTCTATTTATAGGCTTGTGCATTGTGCTTTGAGAAGCCTCAGTTACCAAGTGCAAAGGTATGCTGTGTTTGCTTTTTACTGAAGTAGTTCACATCTCTCTCTGGATTAGAAATTTTAATTGTGAAACTTCATGATGACCAGGTTTTCATAATTACTCTGATCCTCAACTCAGGTAAGAGCTGCTAAAATGACATTAGAGAAGAAAAAAAGAAGTGTGATTATTTGCTGAAGAAACACGAATAAAGGCCAGTCACGCTCTTTCCTTCTTTTATTTCCTATCATTTTCTGTAGCTCAGGCTTAGGAGAAATTCAGGTGAAAATCATCTACATGCTGTGACCAACCACCAAGTCAAGAAAATGTAACAGCTGGTAGAAGCTTCTAACAGATAATTAGTCTGTATTACTAGAAATAAAGTGTCCAGCTTAGGCGAGTAGTAATCTTCCTAAAACCCTATATTAGCTACCCAATATCTAAATTTGTGGCCTTTAGTTTCAACATTGCTTTATTTTATAAATCATCTAGATTTATTTTTCTTTTGAGTTATTCTGGCTTTGGGAAATGACAGCGTGGTTTAGTTGGGCTAATCCTCCCACAGATAACAGAAAATTTGGAGAAAATATTTTTCAGAATCTATTGGAAGGCACTTAAGAGGGACCAAAAGCAGAAAGTGAACAGCAGACTCTCTCCAAAGACAGAGTACCCAAGTGATTTGTAAAAAGCAGGCTTTGCCTTGGGGCATGGCCTGCCCAATCTGCCTGGAGCTCAGACGGAAGAAAGCTGCTGCTACTGATACTTGAGGTATCAATTAGATAAGCTAAATCCTGGATAAGAAAAGTAGCCACAAAATCTGTTTATAAAATTTGCCCCAGGGACTTCCCTGGTGGCGCAGTGGTTAAGAATCCGCCTGCCAATGCACGGGACACGGGTTCGAGTCCTGGTCCCGGAAGATTCCACATGCTGAGGAGTAACTAAGCCCGTGCGCCGCAACTACCGAGCGTGCACTCTAGAGCCCGCGTACTGCAACTACTGAAGCCCAAGCACCTAGAGCTCATGCTCTGCAACAAGAAGCCTCTGCAACGAGAAGCCACCGCAACGAGAAGCCCGTGCACCACAAGGAACAGTAGCCCCCAATCGCCGCAACTAGAGAAAGCCTGCATTGCAGCAACAAAGATCCAATGCAGCCAAAAATGAATAAAATAAAAAAAAAATTTGCCTCAATTCTTGCTGACCACTATACTATGCATGCTCAGGGGAGGCCCAGTTAATGGCAGCAGCTAGAAACCGAAATAACTGAGCACAAATAAATAGTACAAGCAACAGCCCACTGCCAAAGAGAGAAAGAAACCAGTTTCACTCGAGCAAGGTTCACTGCCTGCCAAAACCACAGTCACTCTTCAGAGGAAAAAAAAAAAAAAAACAAAACTACTCCCAATCCTAGCCTTCAAACAATCCTACTCAAGAATGCTTGGCAAATCTAATTTTCAACTGAGTATCAAAATGCTTCCATGGGCGTCCCTGGTGGCGCAGTGGTTGAGAGTCCGCCTGCCGATGCAGGGGACACGGGTTCGTGCCTACTAATAGTTACCAACTCCAAAATAATTATGGACACTCTGCCAACAACTGAAAATTAAAATTTAAATGAGTTGCAATTCTTAATGCAAAAAGGGTCAAGGTCATATAAGAAAGTGAATGCAATTATGAGTTAAGTTGATTTAACCATTAAGCAAATAACTTGAAACACTATTCTAAGAATCTGCAATGAAAGAGATACTAAACCATTCCAATTTCATTCTATCAAACCAGATAAACTACTAATCTACTTATACCAACCCTATAAATAGGAAAATTAAACTCTAGGGAAAATATATAACAATGCAATTATCTCCTCAAAATAAAACAAGGAGCCTGCAACATTCTTTTTGTTTGTCTTTTATCCCAGGAAATTAGTATGTAGTCTATTTATAGGCTTGTGCATTGTGCTTTGAGAAGCCTCAGTTACCAAGTGCAAAGGTATGCTGTGTTTGCTTTTTACTGAAGTAGTTCACATCTCTCTCTGGATTAGAAATTTTAATTGTGAAACTTCATGATGACCAGGTTTTCATAATTACTCTGATCCTCAACTCAGGTAAGAGCTGCTAAAATGACATTAGAGAAGAAAAAAAGAAGTGTGATTATTTGCTGAAGAAACACGAATAAAGGCCAGTCACGCTCTTTCCTTCTTTTATTTCCTATCATTTTCTGTAGCTCAGGCTTAGGAGAAATTCAGGTGAAAATCATCTACATGCTGTGACCAACCACCAAGTCAAGAAAATGTAACAGCTGGTAGAAGCTTCTAACAGATAATTAGTCTGTATTACTAGAAATAAAGTGTCCAGCTTAGGCGAGTAGTAATCTTCCTAAAACCCTATATTAGCTACCCAATATCTAAATTTGTGGCCTTTAGTTTCAACATTGCTTTATTTTATAAATCATCTAGATTTATTTTTCTTTTGAGTTATTCTGGCTTTGGGAAATGACAGCGTGGTTTAGTTGGGCTAATCCTCCCACAGATAACAGAAAATTTGGAGAAAATATTTTTCAGAATCTATTGGAAGGCACTTAAGAGGGACCAAAAGCAGAAAGTGAACAGCAGACTCTCTCCAAAGACAGAGTACCCAAGTGATTTGTAAAAAGCAGGCTTTGCCTTGGGGCATGGCCTGCCCAATCTGCCTGGAGCTCAGACGGAAGAAAGCTGCTGCTACTGATACTTGAGGTATCAATTAGATAAGCTAAATCCTGGATAAGAAAAGTAGCCACAAAATCTGTTTATAAAATTTGCCCCAGGGACTTCCCTGGTGGCGCAGTGGTTAAGAATCCGCCTGCCAATGCACGGGACACGGGTTCGAGTCCTGGTCCCGGAAGATTCCACATGCTGAGGAGTAACTAAGCCCGTGCGCCGCAACTACCGAGCGTGCACTCTAGAGCCCGCGTACTGCAACTACTGAAGCCCAAGCACCTAGAGCTCATGCTCTGCAACAAGAAGCCTCTGCAACGAGAAGCCACCGCAACGAGAAGCCCGTGCACCACAAGGAACAGTAGCCCCCAATCGCCGCAACTAGAGAAAGCCTGCATTGCAGCAACAAAGATCCAATGCAGCCAAAAATGAATAAAATAAAAAAAAAATTTGCCTCAATTCTTGCTGACCACTATACTATGCATGCTCAGGGGAGGCCCAGTTAATGGCAGCAGCTAGAAACCGAAATAACTGAGCACAAATAAATAGTACAAGCAACAGCCCACTGCCAAAGAGAGAAAGAAACCAGTTTCACTCGAGCAAGGTTCACTGCCTGCCAAAACCACAGTCACTCTTCAGAGGAAAAAAAAAAAAAAACAAAACTACTCCCAATCCTAGCCTTCAAACAATCCTACTCAAGAATGCTTGGCAAATCTAATTTTCAACTGAGTATCAAAATGCTTCCATGGGCGTCCCTGGTGGCGCAGTGGTTGAGAGTCCGCCTGCCGATGCAGGGGACACGGGTTCGTGCCCCCGTCCAGGAAGATCCCACATGCTGCAGAGCGGCTGGGCCCGTGAGCCATGGCCACTAAGCCTGCGCGTCCAGAGCCTGTGCTCCGCAACAGGAGAGGCCACAACAGTGAGAGGCCCACGTACCACCAAAAGAAAAAAAAAAAAAAAAAATGCTTCCAGAAGTAAAAAAGATCAGCCTGAAAAATAATAAGTGATATTTTGGCATTGGGTACACCAAACTGGCTCATGACTAAGTCAAAACTATTTCTGAACAACTGTCTTCGTTAAATGATACATACGCATTGGATATACTCATCAGATAAAGTAGATTCATTTAGACATTTAAACTAGTCCCATAGGATTATGTTTTTATTATATGGACAAGGTGGTTCAAAGAGAGTCTTCTAGCATTAATTGAAATCTTCCTTAAATGTCTCCAAATTATTCTGTCAAGTGGCTGATAGGAAGAAAACAAAGGCCTTTATTCTTAGATGATGGAGTGTTTGTTTTGGTAATAGCCAGTTCTCCTTAAGACAAATAATGGCTAAAGTTAGGAGAGTTAAAAGGTCAAAAAATTTTTGTTTGCTTCTTTATGGGGCCACATTTTGGCACAGAATAGTTGGTCACTGTGAAATATGAGTCTAAAAATGCTACAGGGTCAGAGAAATTGTTGGGACTGACAAACCAGGCCAAGCTTAGCCCATCCAGGGCAGAGCTGCAAAAAAAATAGACAGCTTTGCTTTAGCGCTGGTGTTCAGAAACTTCATGAGGAGACACTCTGGTGGGTGAGTTTGTGGACAGGTGGGCTTTAAAACTTTTCTTGTATTGGGAGGTGTCAGCAGCTTTTGGCAGGAAAAAGCTCTTTGCAGGGAAAGAGCTCTCTACAGGGGGCCCCTCTGTCTTGTCACTAACCTTACACCAGGTGCCGCCCATGCTCTACTCATCTCTGGCCTAGCACACCTTTCACATCTTTTGACCACAGAATACCTTGCCTAATCCGTTGGTTCCCTCCATAGATCAAAGAAGTAGAAATGAAGAATAAGTAATTAACAGATGACCAGATCTCTTCCCTAGCTTCCGTCAGTAATCTCGCCAACAAACTGTGTGAACAAGACAGCATCTAAAGAAAGATCACGAGGAATCAACAAGCCTGCACACATGCCTGCACACAGTGGGAGATGGCGAGGACTCTGACCCCTTCTCTCAATGATTCCCTGAGATGACTTCCCTGTTTCCCTTTAAAGGCTTTCATGGTTGAGCAGAATCTTCAGAGGTAGTTTTTGGGGGACACTGAGTCCACCATCTCTCCAAACTGTCAGCATTCTGATTAAAGGCAACTTTCCTTTCTATCAACATTTGTTTTGTTTTTGTTTTTTTTTTTTTTTGGTACGCAGGCCTCTCACCGTTGTGGCCTCTCCCGTTGCGGAGCACAGGTTCCGGACGCGCAGGCCCAGCGGCCACGGCCCGCGGGCCCAGCCGCTCCGCGGCATGTGGGATCTTCCCGGACTGGGGCACGAGCCCGTGTCCCCTGCGTCGGCAGGCGGACTCTCAACCACTGCGCCACCAGGGAAGCCCTCTATCAACATTTTTGAGTATCGATTTTGTAAGCAGCGAGCAGCTGGACCTGATTCAGTAACGGAGGGTCTTTGAGGGGCTTCCATGGGGCAGTGAAACAAGGTCACAGAGGCTAAGGAGAAGCCCTCTCGTATCTTGTACTGTATTTCCCTCCTCTGGAGTGTGGGTGGAGCCAACGAATATGTTGGGACATCACTCCTGCAATTAGGTTATATTATATGGCAAAGGTGAGAAGATCTTGGAGATGTAATTAAGGTCCCTATTCAATTGACTTTGAGCAAATAAAGTGGGAGGTTCTCCTGGGTGAGTCATACTTAATCAGGTGAGGTCTTTAAGGAGGGTTTAGGCTTTCCCTGAGCTCAGCGACTACAAATAGTGCATCCCGTGGGTTCCATTCTGCTTACAATCTTCCTTTCCAGGCCACCTGCACTATGGACTCCAGGCTTACTCAGCCAGCCTCACAATCTCAGAAAGCGAGTCCATGTAACACATCCCTTCATGTATACGTATCTCATGCTGGCTCTACCTCTCGTTAAACTCTGACCCATACACCTCACCTTTTTTTCATTTTTGTTTTTTTGTTGGTTTTTTTTTTCATTTTTAAGACATTCATTGCTTTCTAATTTTACAAGCAATACATGTACACTGCAGACAACTAGAGATACCTAAAAGTATAAAGTAAAAATTAATGACCACCCATAGCACATCCTTCGCAGAGATAACCATCATTAGCATCTTGATGCATTTCCTCCCAGTATCTACATTTTCTAAAAAATTGATGTATAATTGGCCTACAACACTATGTTAGCTCTAGGTGTACAGCACAGTGATTCAATATTGCTATAGATTACAAAATCGTCACCATGATGTCTAGCTACCATCTGTCACCAAAGATACTACAATATTATTAACTATATTCCCCATGCTGCACATTTCATCCCCGTGACTTATTTGTAACTGTAACTTTTTACCTCTTAGTCTCCCTAACTTGTATCTTAAACATTTTTTGAGCCAAGAATAAAAATCTCAAATAAAAACAACATACTAAAACTATGTCCTAAAAATATTTTGTTCTTTCTATTTTCGCCATTTACTCCATAATCCTTGTAATCTCACTGGCAGTCTTATTTGAGGTTCGTATTCCATCATTTCAGCAGCAAAAGGTTTCTATTCATGGGGCATGAGAAGGGAAAAACTGGAAGAAATCACCCACAGAGGAATATTTTTAGGGCATTTTAAGCTAAAAAAAATGACATCTTGGGGGTGGTATAATATGTGGGTGATTGGCAAGACCTACCTTACGATGAAAACTGACATTTCAACACACTAATGTAATGGTTAAAAATTCTAGGAGTAGAGAAAGTGAAGAATAGGTCTAAGAAAACCTGCATGAATCAAATTGAATTCTTCGTGATATAAAATGTTTTCTTTAAGACCAGCATAAGCATTTTGCAATATATATGTGCATCAAATCATCACATAGTACACCTTAATTTCATACATTATTAAATGTCAATTATATCACAATAAAGCTAGGGGAAAAAAGAGGATCAACATCAGTGATTTTATAAACTGTCTTCCACTTTATTCTGTTTATTCTGAATATATACAGTCATCAACAATTGTTGATTATTCTGCAAATCCTGAATTTGAGATTGGCTAGTGAGTGTTCACGTTAGTGTAAAGATACCCCAATGACAATCAAAACAATTGCTCCTTATATTAACTAGTAGAACAGGTTTTTAAAGCCATTCTCATAATTTTTTTTTTTTTTTTTTTTTATGCAGTACGCGGGCCTCTCACTGCTGTGGCCTCTCCCGCTGCGGAGCACAGGCTCTGGACGCGCAGGCTCAGCGGCCATGGCTCACGGGCGTAGCCGCTCCGCGGCATGTGGGATCCTCCCAGACCAGGGCAAGAACCCGTGTCCCCTGCATCGGCAGGCGGACTCTCAACCACTGCACCACCAGGGAAGCCCATTCTCATAATTTTAAGTAAGAATGATCTTAATGATTTGTTAAAAAAAAAAAAAAAAAAGTATGTTTCAAGAATATACTTTCAAAACAGTCTCACACAATCATAGGTAAGGGAATGCTACTGTAAATGTAAGGGTTCTTTTTTTTTTTTTTGAGTTTGACTTCCTTTTGAATTTTTGAATTTTATTTATTTTTTATACAGCCGGTTCTTATTAGTTATCCATTTTATACATATTATACACTAATATGTCAATCCCAATTTTAAGTTTAATTTTTCATCAGTAATGAAAACTTGATTTGCAACACAGTAATTATGTCAATCAATAGTCATTTATTAATTGTATACTCAAAATATACCAAAATTGAAGAAATATCCTACACACACAAGTCTTTGCCTTCCAGAAATATAAGTACTCATTATTTTCACTGGAAACAGTATAGCAAAGATACATAAAGATATGACAAGCACTTTCAACTTGTCAGTGGCACTAGGGGAAAAAATAAAAAAAGAATCAAATACACCTTTACGTAAATCTGATTATTTATTTGAAAGACCAGGGGCCATGACCAAATGTGATGATTAACAAAAGGATGAAAGAAACTGTTTAGCTATACCATCTTCTCTAAAATGTTGACAGTATAAATACTATTTTATTTTTAAAACATACAATTTCATCTATAATTAAGAACTGTACTTCTATTCTAGTTTAATTAGTTCTAAGTTCAATGCTTTTTTATTATGTAACTGTACTTTTCAACATGAATAATTTTTAATTTTAATAATTAGCCCTATTAGTATCAAAATATGTATATATTTGTTAAAAACTGAAATACACACACAATACAGTTGTTTCTGAGTGATGGATAGTAAATGATTTTAGTTTTCCCCTTACCTCATTTTTGCAGTATCCTCTTTTAAAATCCTCTATAATGACTATACATTACATATAATGAAAAAGTAATTTTAGAAAGAAATAAGTTACTATCTTGACTTCATAGCAAACACTTTATTACCTAATCTGTCAGTGATTTTAAAATGAAAATTCTTTTACTTTAAAAATAAGATGTCCTCAAAAAACTAAAAATATAGTTGTCATGATCCAGCACTCCCACTCCTGGGCATATATCCAGAAAAAACTCTAATTCAAAAAAATACATGCACCCCCATATTCACAGTAGTACTATTCACAATAGTCAAGACATGGAAACAACCTAAATGTCCATCAACAGATGAATGGATAAAGAGGATGTGGTACATATACACAATGGAATACTACTCAGCCATGAAAAAGAATACATGCCATTTGCAGCAACATGGATGGACATAGAGATTATCATACTAAGTGAAGTAAGTCAGAAAGAGAAAGACAAATACCATATGATATCACTTATATATGGAATCTAAAATCTGACACAAATGAACTTATTTACGAAACAGAGACAGACTTGCAGACGCAGAGAACAGACTTGTGGTTACCAAGGGGGAGGGGATGGGGAAGGGATGGATTGGGAGTTTGGGATTAGCAGATGCAAACTATTATATATAGGATGTATAAACAACAACCTACTGTATAGCACAGGGAACTATATTCAATATCCAGTGATAAACCATAATGGAAAAGAATATGAAAAAGAATATATATATGTACAACTGAATCACTGTGCTATACAGCAGAAATTAACACAACATTGTAAATCAACTATACTTCAATAAAATAAAGAAAATAAATAATAAAAATAAAATGTTTTCCTGGATTTCACTTCTACCTTCACCACTCTCAACCATGTTATATACAATTATCATAGTGGTAACTGACAGTGGGTTATTAACAACCTGTGTATTACAGTGGTTCCATAAATGTGAGGTCCATGTAGGAGACTAGTTTTAGAGAAACCAAACAGTTCATTAAAAGGCAATGTTGGAGGGCTTCCCTGGTGGCGCAGTGGTTAAGAACCCTCCTGCCAATGCAGGAGACACGGGTTCAAGCCCTGGTCCGGGAAGATCCCACATGCCACAGAGCAACTACTCCCGTGCACCACAACTACGGAGCCTGCACTCTAGAGCCCATGAGCCACAACTACTGAGGCTGCGCTCCACAGCTACTGAAGCCCTCATGCCTAGAGCCCATGCTCCGCAACAAGAGAAGCCACTGCAATGAGGAGTCCGTTGCACAGCAAAGAAGAGTAGCCCCCGCTCAGTGCAACTAGAGAAAGACTTCACACAGCAACGAAGACCCAACGAAGCCAAAAATAAATAAATTTATTTTTTTAAAAAAGGCAATGTTGGAATCCTAGGTCTCTGTACTTGCAGTGTAACCTTTGACATTACACAATCACCAAAAGCCAGAAACAGAACCTCTGAGCAGAGACCACAGATGTAGCTGGTCAGTAAAAATTCTTCAAATGCAAACTATACTCTAACACTGACAGAACATAAACAGAGATATTTGGGGGGAAATATTTCAAAAGCTATTGCTTTGGGCAAGAACCATTATCAAGAGATTTTGAAAATATTCATAGCTTTTGAGTCAGTATTTCTGTTTCTAGGTCTAGCCCTAAAGAAATAAATTTAAACTGTGCACAAAACTTATGTCCAAGTATATCAGTACAATGGATGAATTTTTTAACTGATTTTTTTTGTCACAAAGGAAAAATAGCTATCATAATAGGCAAAATAATCCAGAGATTTATTTTTTAAAAGTTAAAGAAAATGCTTTCCCCTTGCACTCATACTCTCATACACCTTCCATTTTGATCTTTCTTTTTATTAGTTTTATTTTTTTTATATTTTATTGAAGTTAGTTGATTTACAATGTTGTTAATTTCTGCTGTATAGAAAAATGATTCATTTATACATATATATACATATACACACACACATTCTTTTTCATGTTCTTTTCCATTATGGTTTATCACAGGATATTGAACATAGTTCCCTGTGCTGTACAGTAGGACCTTGTTGTTTATCCATTCTCTATATAATAGTTTGCATCTGCTAACCCCAAACTCCCAGTCCTTCCCTCTCCCACCCACCGCCCCCATTTTCATCTTTCTAAAGCAGCCAAAGTTAAAAGATTAGTGTAGATTCTTCCACATCTAATATATAATCATACATAAACATACACACACAGATCTTTTTCTTAAGTAAAAAAAAAAATAAGATTTTTAAATTGCATTAAAATTTGTTTTTTTCTTCACTCAACTATATTATGATGGGTATCTTTCCAGATCAATATATTCTGATTGCTAAAACCACTTAGCTATCAAGTCTATTCATTAAACATTTGAGTCTACCAATTTTTTTGCCATGACAAAGAATGATAATGTACACAGTTTTATTTTATTTCTGTAAGAAAACTCCTCTCATTAAAAATACATTTTTATAGAAGACTGCTAGATCAGTGGCTGCATGTATGCAAGAAAAAAATCTTTGAAATATGTTCATACTTGTCTCTTTGGCACTTACATTTCCATTGGAATAATCTACCCATTTTGCTAGAGGCATCCATTTACCTCCTGGAGAATTAGGATTGTCACAGAGTGAAAAGAGAAAGATCGTGTAGGTATTCATCTTTCTATAGCAAAATAGGATTTTTGGAGACCATGGGAATATGATTGTTACAGAAATAATGAAAAGAGAAAGATGAACTCAGTATTCAGATTTCTCCAGCAATAGCAGGAACTAGGGAGACCACAGTTAGACAACAGTGTCAGGCACCTGCCCGGGAGGCCCTACATGAGGCCCTGGTGTACCTCCAGGCCCCTGGGGCAGCCCTGACAGCCTGGGGGTGAATGAATGACTAGCCAGTCCAGGGTTCCAGGCCTGGAAGTCAGGCCTGGTTACTGGAACCCACCCTGGCTAGTGGTCTGGAACAGAGGTAACCTCCTGTTCACTGGCTCTTCTTATGTGCTCAGCTGAGTGACATGGACAAGTGGCTCATCCCTCCTGCCCCTAGTTTTTCCATCTGTAAAATGGGGATTCTGATTCTCAGAGAGATCAGTTATGGAGAATATTCAGCTGAATTAGCAGACTTACAAGAAACAGAGAATGGTAGCAATGATTATCTTCAAAAGGCCAAGAAATTAGGGAAGAAAGGGTCCTGCTTCCCAGTGCCGTCAACAAGCTTTAGGAGGGCACGTACTGTCAGCATGTTCCCAGCTCCCAGCCAAGGTCAAGTCAGCCCTTAAATATTCCTGGGTGAATAAATGTCCACTTCCCTTCTTTCACAAACCTCCCCTCTCTTCCACCACCTTACTTTAGTAAATTTTACTACAATAAAAATGTTGTTTAGAGTTTAGCGTTTTACTGATAAATATCTTATTTGTTACTTGATTCTGGAGTTTTAAGAAAATATTATTTGACTTTTCACTACTTCACTGGAAGCAATCAGAGCACCTTTCATTTTTCCTCTTTCTCCTCCACTTTTGTCAGATGTATTTTTCCTTTTTAAATGTCATATATTGACATTTTTTCTAACATCTTTCATCGTGATATGGCTGTTCAGCTTTTCCTACTTCTTTGGGATTTCATTTTGGTAGATTATATTTTGCTGGGATGTCGTGCATTTCTTTTCACTTTTCCGATCTCCTACCATTAAGCTGTATGTCATTGTACGCTATCTTTTTTACTTGAAAAGGGCTTCCACCATCAGATAACTGATGCGTCTTTGGGGGGGTTGAATTTTTTTTTTCTTTCTGGACTGAGGTGTTACCAGTGGACAAACTAGCAAATTCCCACCACCCTGGTTAAAGTCTTGAGGAAGAAGCCCAGCAGCGCCAAGTCTGTTCACAATGCTATCAACTGTGCTTCCCAACTACAGACACAAGGAGCAACTAACTGCCCACCTAAGGTCCACCCAGGTACCCTCTCCAGAGCCCCTCTATGGGTTCCTACAACAAATTATAGATGCCAATCCTGTCTCAGATTATCCACTGGAGTTGACCAGCTTTGTCTATTTTCACCATAAAGGATGGGGACCTACACTGGCTGTCTTTCCGGGAGATCTCGGGAGAATTCATCAAATCAAAAGCATATTGGGCTTCCCTGGTGGCACAGTGGTTGCGCGTCCGCCTGCCAATGCAGGGGAACCGGGTTCGCGCCCCGGTCTGGGAGGATCCCACATGCCGCGGAGTGGCTGGGCCCGTGAGCCATGGCCGCTGAGCCTGCGCGTCCGGAGCCTGTGCTCCGCAACGGGAGAGGCTGCAACGGAGGGAGGCCCGCATACCACAAAAAAAAAAAGCATATTCTACCATTCTGTGTCCTCCAAAGCAAGAAAACTGAGAGCGTGGCACTAGGGATGTAAACTGAGGCTACTATCTTTTTAGAGTTACTTCCGGTCTTGCTCAAACTTACCTTTATATGTAACAGGGGTGTAAAGTTTTGCATCTCTGAGACAAAAGCTAACCAGTAAGTTAATACCATTCCTATGATGATGCCCAAGTTTCACATTCTTCATTTAATTAAGGACAGAAATACACAATTATCACAAAAATGCATATCATCGATGCTTGGCATGTGTCAAATGAACAAGTGATTTTCAACTATTCCTGAGATACTTCACTATTCAGGACATCTACTGTTTTCCTGAGGCATGGTTAGCAATCCATTGCACTGCGGGGTTGGTGAGTTACGCATCTTTCATGAGGTACTGCGTGGGCCTAGCTGTGCTACAGCACCAGCATTCCAACTTGACTTTGACGTGCATTTATTTTTTTTTTCTATTCTACTCGTCATCTAGTTCAGAGGGATTCTCATGAAAGATATTAAGGATTCTCTTAGAGGTTCTGTTCTTAGAAATGATTCAAGAACGTAAGAAGAAAGGTCTGTATATAGGGGCATCTGTGAGAACGTTCTGGTGTGCCCATCACATTGCTATACAACAACAGCACAAGGTCTGTGCTTACTGCACTGTCAATACCTAAGAAAACTAAAAGGGGCTGGATGGATGTGCTACACGTAAATAACCAAAGAACTATAAGCCAGGTGCAACACCTGGGAAGGTGTTAGTGGTTTAGGAAATAGGCTTTACTGAAGAGGAAGGCATCGAAGAGAACATAGGAATTTGGAAATACAAGTAAAACATACATAATTTCTTTTTGCATTTCTAACATCAAAGGAAATGCAGTAGGGATGTACTTAAAGGAAATCGAAAATTATACATTTCTGTCTTACCTTGGAAGATCGGAAGGTAAATGCTGTTGATTTGACATCAGCTTTTTCTTTGTCCATGAGTAGAAGGCTTTTGTCTTCCATGAGGCTCAAGTATTTTCCTGTTGTGACATGGCGTAGTCGGAAAGGCTGGCCCCATCTTATGTGGCTTCCACTCCACCTAACAAAAACAGTTAAGACTTGATCCAATAGCAAATACTATGACAGGAGAAACAGCAATTAAAATGCATGTGTCAGACAATGAACAAAGGTGCTTTGCATACACTGTCTTCTTTAATGATCACCCAAACCTTATGATGTTGGTGTTATTAATTTCGTATCACAAATAACAAAATGGTTATTCAGAATGACTAGGTAATATTCCATGTCATAGAGCTAACAGTAAGTAGAAGCGAAATTTAACTCAGGGTCTTCTGACATTAAATATAACACCATCCACACCAAACACTACTCCATGCAAAGATGACCAAGAACTTGTGTTCCAGGTTAACCTCTAATTGCTAGTCACAGATATAGACATTATGAGCTTAAATGATACCTTAGCATTTACTAGTTATTTTTGGACTTGCACAGACTTGAAAACCAGTGATATTGGAGTCAGTGCCTAATTATGATTAACTGGAACTCATATATATAAACTGAAGTATGTATTTATCTGAAAAAAGAAATCTCTTCCTATGCTTTAAATTTTAATAATGTGGAACAATAATGTCATTAAAAACCAATGAACAAGAGAGACAAACCAAGAATATAAATTCTAATACAGTCAAGAGGAAAAACAGGAAAGCAAAATTGAAAGCAACACAGAGAAAATATAAACTAAGATTGCAGAAAAAAGATAAAAAGCAAAGTTGTGATCATTAAAGTCTACTTTTAAAAATAATGACTTTCAGGGCTTCCCTGGTGGCGCAGTGGTTGAGAGTCCGCCTGCCGATGCAGAGGACACGGGTTCGTGCCCCGGTCGGGGAAGATTCCACATGCCGCGGAGCGGCTGGGCCCGTGAGCCATGGCCACTGAGCCTGTGCGTCCGGAGCCTGTGCCCCGCAACAGGAGAGGCCACAACAGTGAGAGGCCCGCGTACCGAACAAAAAAATAATGACTTTCAGATAGGGTAGAAAAGAAAAATTAAGATACAGACCATCCTTGCTTTGCACAGTACTGTGTTAACTGAAAGCCATCATTATCAGAGCCTTGCCCTTACTACAGTACAGAGTGGAAACAAGGTTCTGATAATGGTGACTTTCAGTTATCATGCTAGTGTGCAAAACGAGGACAGCCTCTTATCAATGATGTAAAATCAAATTTAAAAAATACAAATAAAAAGGATTTACCATGCATACAAAATCAAAAGAAAAGAGTGATGGTAAAGTTGATAGTAGAGAAATTAGAATTCAAGGCAAAAAAGTATATATAAAGGGGACACTGTCGGGTATTTTATAGTGAGAAAGATATACTCTAAAAAGAATGTACTATGTTATGAAGCTTCACATGTCAATGGCAAACGGAAAATGAAACAAAAGAAACACAAGGATAATTTTTTAAAAGACAATTATAGTGGAAGCTTTACCACTATGTAAGGTATCAAATAAATAAAAAGTAAAGGTATGGAGGATTTCAATATGATTTTATTAATTAATAAACCAGTTTTAATACAGAAGCATTATAAACTTTTATATTCTACAAATTAAGAACACTTTAAAAAGAATTCACCAATCTTAGTGAACTATAAGTCAATTTTATGCTGTTTTCCCAACCTGGATTTTTGACCTGAACTATTAGCCTGGAAAATTAACAGTAGAATGATATTGTAATAAGTTCACTTTTACATGGATTTGTTTATAAAGACAATTATTTTGGAAAAGTCCTCCTACTAAATTAATAATCATGTACCAATAAACCCTGAAAATAACATGGTATTGTCTTAAAAATGAAATTAAAGTTCATTTACCGACAACAGCATGTTAAAGCATTTCTAGTCTGGTAATAGTGTATACTTTTTACCAGAATTTCTATACGGTATTCTGGATACCATGTTCAAATCTATTTAATAGGGCTCATATACATAAGCACTCCTCTCAAGCCACTGTTAGAAATGGAATGAATCTGCCCAATCATCAGCCAAACTTTGTGAAGTCTAAACACATTTTCTTTAGCTCACAGGTCCAAAAGAAAAGAGGAAAAGCCCAGGAGAATCAAGGGCAAGAAAATAATATTTCAGTAAAAACTGAAAATAGTTATAGTAAAGAAGTTATATAAAGCAGCTTCCTATGTTATTAGAAAACTGTTCCATATGTATTATCTATATTTACTTGTAATTACCTCAAAGAAATGAGGAGTATTTGGTCACCTGTCATGATATGTTAATTTTTTAAAAATTTGTAACACATAAGAAAGTGGAATTTTACTTAAAATACAAAATGCATATATATAATTGCAGTGATCATGCCCATTACAGAAACTAACATATATCCTACTTACAGTGTTCTGACAACTTTGTACTGGGGTACAATACAGGAATGTGTTTTCTATTGCATTTGACTCCCAAAATTAAAACTTACCTTATTAAAATGTTCATAATACTGAAAAACTTTTGATAACATTAATGTTATGTAAGTAAGCAATATAAAATATATAATTACTGGACTACATAAATTATAACAAATACATACTTTGGGGCCCCATGGAGGAAAAGAAAACATATGGTATCCCAAAGATTATAATACAAACATTGACCTTTGGAAATAAAGTTCTGTCATAAACATAAGCAGGATCTTTGACTATTACTTCCTAAGTAAAAAGAAAAATTAATTATGTGGCCATTGCATATAATAAGACAAGCAAATTAAATGCAATCTAATTTGTAAATTTACAGTGAGGCCAAAGTAGGTCAAAGATGCAACAAAATCTAAAAAAAAATTTTTTTTAAATAATTACATTTGTTACATATGAACCTCCTGCTTTCCTACTGTAGATATACATCAAGGGTCATAGAGTAGAATCAAAACACCTCTCTTTAATTTATTAAATGGTTGAAAAAGTCCCTGATCCACCTTGCCTGTCAAGCCCCCTTGCTGTCATCTGGATTCTGAGAGGCACAGCTACAAACACATGGTGATAAAGTACCCCCTTTCATCTCCATTATTTGAAGAAGGCCCAGGCCCTTTCTATATATCAGTTAACCAAATTCAAATTTAAAACAAACTCCAAACTTCCCCCTTTCAAACTTCAAACATTAGGCAACAGCAGAGGAACAGAATTAAGACCACGGGATAGAAACACACGCTGATTATTCACGTGCTGGGATTTATGTAATTGCAGTTCATCAACATTGTTGACAATAAAAAGGAACTCTTGTTGGGCTTTCAGGAGCAATCATCCTTTTTTTTTTTTTTTAAACCTATAAAATTGAGACAGATTTAGGTCCTGGTTTCCTCAAAAAAAAATAAATCATTTCTTTAAGCACACAATTGTGAAGGGTAGGTAGATCTATAAATGTGAAAACACATCTGGAGTCTGTTTTTTAAAGGTAACAAAACTTCCCTAAATTTCACTTTTTGGGACTATTTCATTTCTCTAATTAAGCTGTCATTTTTATAATACACAAGGCAAATTACAAAAATACCTGTATATATTTGAAATTCTTTTCCCTAAATTCTCTGAATAATTTATGAAGCACACAAAAGCTATGAGTTTTCTTCCCTTTCCTTTATAAGCCTTCTCTTCTTTTTCCATCACATTAAGAGGTGCACTTCCCATAAAATTTTACTTTGAAGTTCAATGTTTATCAAAAGCTTTAATATTTCAGTGCATTTGACTAACTATGAATTTATACAGAAGAAATTTAATATCATCAATTAAGAATTAATGGGATTAATACAGAAGCACTTTTTTAAATTCACAGACTTACAATCAGAGAAAATATAAAAAATAAATTTAATTTACATGCATATTTTTTGTTGAATAGGAGTATGACAGTGAGTAGAAAAGTCTTTCAATCATAAAAAAATCCAAGTGGGGTACTATTCTGTCAGGGGAGAGTAAAGGAAATACGATTTCAATGAGAAAGATGAATAACATATATTTTTTTCACTGTTAAAGAGATGACGTTCAAGTATTTTTAAATAAACAAAGATGGGTATTAAATCACAGCAGTACTTAGAGACAATGGGATACTTTTATAAGAGTATAAAAGTGGTGTAACCATTTTACCTTAAAATGTCACTACTTATAATACACTGTAAGTTATATTCTATGCATCTATTTAAACTGATAATGAAAAAATTTCTATGTCAAGCCTAACAATGATCAAAGAAATACAAAGTTTTTCGAAATCATTGTATGGGATATGTAAGCAAAAAAAACAAAAAGACAAAAAACTGAAGACCACTGAACCATTTTAATCGTTAGATAAGCATTAATCTCAAAATATCAGGTTGACAAAGACAGCTATTCCATAATAAGATAGTTCCCTACAGCCGTCCATGAAGTCTGTTACCCTAAATCAATAATTTTTTAAAGTGTCATATAATAGGGAACAAATACATTGAAAATTTACTGATTTTTAGGTAAAGGACTGAAACTTCCAACCTTTTATTTTTAATTTAACTGATATTTAAATTCTATTTAAAATAGTTCAAAATGACACCTTTACCATCAGTATTGCATTTACATAAAGGAACTAAAAGTCTATCTCTGGACAGCTTTTTGAAGTCACCAGAAAAAAAAAAAAGTCATTGTTTCTATAATGAATACACAGTGACTTGTTTGCAGTCCACATTTCTCACTCAGCTATCAAGCTATTCGTAAGTAAAGATAGTGACTGCCAGTTATGACCGTCACATCTCACTCAGGTTCAAGTTTCCATTGTTTTACATGTGACTTTACAAGGTTAAACCCAGACCTGAATGTGCAACAGGGTTGCAAACAATTTGTCCCGTCTCCAAACCTTACATCACTCTGCTCTGGGAGCTCTTCCTGACAGGAGATGCACAGACTGGGACGAGCCGATATTATAAAAACAAATGAGGCTAAATGCAAAAGCAGATGGTATAAAATTGTTGCTTACTACCTGGTGAATGTAGGCTAGTGAAAGATAAATAAAGGCAGGCGGAAGGTAAAAGAGGAGAGACTCTCCATTTTCTCAGGGTTTCATTTGCTTGCTGGTTGTTAGCATGACCATCTCACATAAAAGCACAAGAGCACTCGATGTACTCTGTACCCGGAGCGTCAGGCTGTATTTAGAAGTTCTACTTACGCAACTCTTAGCGTCTCTAGTCTCCACAGGGAACGTGCGTGAACAGATACAGCACCACCTTCGTAATGAACAGTTCTGTTAAAAGAAATAAAAAGCCCAATTTTAATGTTGCATTCTTGGACTCAATTTTTCAAGCCAATTCAAAGAGAAAAGTAAATGGGAAGGCTTGGGAGAAACAATAAAAGCTACTTTTTGGTAGGAGACAATAGAGCTGGAAATAAAAATAACAACAGTGACCTGAATAAACATTTGATTTAAACACATTCCTTCGTCTTTTACTCCCTCTCATCCCCTTCATCCCCTCTCCCTCGCCCTGGCCATTTTTCTCTCTTTATCCCAGTGAATACTTTAACCATTAAACTTAAGTCCATAAACGTACTCCACTATGAGTTTAGGTGTAGTTTAATATATTTCAACACATGCATATAATTATTTGCAATTCTAAATTCTTTCTAGACATTTAAAACATTTTAAAGAAATGTGAAAACACATTAATTTTAATGTTTCCATGACAATCTGTTAAATGATAAGAGATAGGAAAATGTAAACATCAATAAAATGTAAATATCAACAAAGTCACACACACACACAGAAATTTCTTTGGATGTACATCACACATGCCAAAATTCCAAAGCTCTCGTAATAACAATTTGTTAATATGCCAGACGTGATGCTAAGTAATGTATATACATTATCCAAATTGGTCTCTATACCATCCCCTTGAGATTGGTTTAAGGAAACCAAAACTTGTTTCCTGTTTCTTTCCCAAGCGCTCACCATCTCCCTCTCCACTGGGTCTCTTCATCATCCAAACACACATAACCCTGTCCAGTCACAAACATAATAACGTGTGACCGTATTTTCTTCTCCTGCTTTCCTTGCTTTTCTGCCTCATTACCACCTCCTCTTAATCCTCAGTGCACTCAATCTTGTCTGCAGACCCACTTCTCCACTGAGACAGATTTAGCTGAGGCCATCAAATGACCTTCATGTTCCCAAATCCAGTGGACTTATTTTTTTTAAACACTTTGGAAAACCCTACTGCTTTGACAGTTTTCCTAACACCATTCTCGCCTGCATTCCTCTTACCTACTCAGATATTCCTTCTCATTCTATTTTTATTGTGGAACTTTTCAAAGACACACAAAAGTAGAGAGAATATTATAATAAACCCCAATACACCCAGCACATAGCTTTAACAGTGATCAACATAGGGCCAACTTTGTTTTACCTATAACCACAAGTTATCTTTCGACATATAACCTCCACGTAAAACAAAAGTATTTTTCTATACTTGATATACATATATATAAAATTTGTTTTTATGAAATACCCATTCACTGTTCAAATTTTCCCAATTGTCTCAAAAATGTCTTTTTCAGATTGAAGTAATGCCATTTGCAGCAACAAGGATGGATCTGGAGATTATCATACTATGTGAAGTAAAATAGACAGAGAAAGACAAAAATCATGATATCGCTTATACGCGGAATCTAAAAAAAAAAGATACAAATGAAATTATTTACGCAACACAAACAGACTCAGAGACTTGGAGAAGGAACTTATGGTTACCAGGAGGGAAGGGCTGGGGGTAGGGATAGTTCGGGAGTTTGGGATTGACATATACACACTACTATATTTAAAATAGATAACCAACAAGGACCTACTGTATAGCACAGGGAACTCTGCTCAACACTCTGTAATGGAAATGGGAAAAGAATTTGAAAAAGAATAGATACATGTATATGTATAACTGAATCACTTTGCTGTACACCTGAAACTAACACATTGTTAATCAACTATACTCCACTATAAAAATTTTTTTAAATGTAGAAAAAGCCATAGAAAACAGAATGATCAGGCATCTTACCAAGAAGCATGAAGTAATCATTCTCAGGTTAACTTGCTTTCAAATGTTATTCTTTTTTAATAATGAATCTACTTTTATCCATGTCACAGGATGGGAAAAATTTGAATAAATTGTTCTTCAAGGAAAAAAAATGTCTTTTTCTTTCTGTTGCTCTTTCAAATCAAGATCTAAATGAGATGCATAAATTGGTTTGGTGTCTTTATTTTACTCTAGAACAGTTCTCCCTTCCTCTTTTTTTTACCTTCTTGCCATTTATTTGTTTAAAAAAAACTGTATCATTTGTCCTGGAGTATTTTCTACATTCTGAATTTTGCTGATGACATCCTCACAGTGTTTTTTTAACATCTGCCTCTAAGTGGTAGATCTAGAAATCTAGAAGCTTGCTCAGGTTCAAGTTTGAGATTCTTTGGCAAGAACATTTCAGAAATTGGTGTTTGCCTTCCTATTACATCACATCAGGAGGTAATAATGACTACTTGTTTATCTTTTTATATTAAATTTGATTCAGGATCACCCTGATCCATCCATTATAACCTAAGAATTTTAGGTACATCAATGACCAGGGTACTCAGTAGGGGCTTTTAATGGTGTTTGTGAATATAATCATGTGGATAGCTTTTTAAATCCTGAAACCTTGCCCTCACCACTGGCCAATTAAACCAAATTTGGAGTCAGGTGTTTTAAAAGCTCCCCAGCTGGTCGCAAGGGGGAGCCAAAGTTAGGAAACTATGGTCTATACCAGTCTCTAAACAGTAACACTACTGACAATTTGGTCCAGGTAATTCTTTGCTGTGGGAGGCTGTCCTGTGCACTGCAGGATATTTCCCACATCCCTGGCCTCTACCCACTACATACCAACAGTAGCCATCCAAGCTGTGACCCAAGTTGTGGAGATATATATATATATATATATATATATATATATATAAATCTTAATATATAGAATATATGTTATATAAAAATACATTCATATATATGTGTGAATGTGTGTGTGTGTGTATATATAATTTTATAGAAAGAATTTACTATAAGGAGTCTGCTCATGCAATCATGGAGGCTGACAAGTCCCAAGATCTGCTGGAGACCCAGGAGAGCTGATGATATAAGTTCCGGTCCCAGCCCAAATGCCTGAAAACCAGGAGAGCCAATGGTATAGTCCCATTCCAAAGACTGACAGGTTCAAGATCCAAGAAGAAATGATGTTTCAGTTTCAGTTCAAAAGTAAGAAATAACTGATGTCCCAGCTCAAAGGCAGTTAGGCAGAAAGAGGTCCCTCTGATTCATGAAGAGTCAGCCTTTCTGTTCTATTCAGGCCTTTAACTGATTATATGAGGCCCACCCACATGAGGGAGAGTAATCTGCTTTACTCAGTCTATAGATTTAAGTGGTAAACTCATCTAAAAGCACCCTCACAGAAACACCCAGAATAATTTGATCAAATAGTTTGATCAAATATCTGGATACTGTGTGGCCCAGTCAAGTTGACACATAAAATTAAACATCATAATAACTGAGAGAAAGTCCAACTTATCTACCTATATTTCTAAATCTGGAATTAATACTACATTGTGAGTGATTCCTTTTTTTTTCTCCCCAAGATAACTACAGATAAATTCAGAGTGTTTCAGAACACTTGGATCATCCCAAAAACGTCAGTTTGATCAGTGAAGCATGAGCAAAAGAATTGTCTTATACATGAATTACAAAAATAACAATTAGGTCATTTTCAATTTACTTTTGTTTCTTCAACATAAGGAAGCCTTAAATTTAGTATATTATTTTAACACGGGACAGCTCATAGTCAATTATTACTGCAGTACCACAGACACCACCTTTTTTTTTTTCCTCCAAGTGAACTATTTTTTTTAACATTTACCATATGACCTTAAAGCAATGGGGATAAGGGATGTTGTCATTAGTGTTCTACTTTTTGAAAACATACTGGTTTCTTTTTTGTCCAGAGAGAGGCTAGACCGTGTAACAAACGAACAACAAAAGAGGGAACAAAAATAATACAAGGAAATTTAATCAGTCACATCCAATTTTGATGAGGAATCAATTACACAAGTTAAAAATAAAGAGTAGTAGTTTACTGGCTTCTAAAGATTGCCATGCCAATTCAAATGCTTATGACATGTTTATGTAGAATTCAGTAGGGACAAAAAAGGTCATATCATTGTATTTTAGTTACTGCAACGCAGGGCAGTAAAATAATATCAGAATTCTTCATTTTTCCAAACTTGATGTTCAATAAATGAATGACGGACCACAGAACTAAATTCTCTTTTGAAAAATGTTTTTTTAATCCTAACGAAATAGATTTTAAAAGTCATAATTGGTATCCATAGGAACTATCACTACTTTTTACCTCAAAAGAAATGTGCTGCTTTAATATATGTAGCAAAAATGATTACTTTTCTCCTTTTGTGCACATAAGTTTATTAATTTAAAGTATCACTGAACATTCATAAAATCCATCACATGCACAGGCTAAAGAATAAAAACCATGTTATCATATCAATAAATGCAAAAAGCATTTGACAGAATCCCACATCCATTCACAGTGAAAACTCTTAGAAAACTAGGAATAGGAGGGAACGTCCTCAACTTCATGAAGATCATCTACAATCAACATCATTCTCAATGGTGAGAAACTAAATAATTTCCCCCTAAGATACAGAACAAGGCAAGAATTTCCCCTCTCACCAACCCTTTTCAACAGTGTACTAGAAGTATTAGCTAATGCAATAAAACAAGGAAAAAAAGGTATGTGAATTGAGAAGAGAGGAAAAAAAAAATGTTTTCTTTTGCAGACGACAAGACGGTCTATGTAGAAAATCCCAAAGAATCAACAACAAAAATAAAACTCCTGAAACTAAGAAGCAATTATAGGAAGGTTACAGGATACAAGATTAATGGAAAGATTAATGGACAAACTCAACTTTCTTATATATCAGTGATGAACAACAGAAATTTGAAATTAAAACACAATACTATTTATATTACCACCAAGAGGAAAAGAAAGGTATATTTCTTACAAAATATGTACAAGATCTATATGTGAAAAACTACAAAAGTCTGATGAAAGAAATCAAAGAGTAAATAATTGGAGAAACATTCCACATATACAAACAGGAAGACTCAATACTGTCAAGATATCAGTTCTTCTCAACCTGATCTATAGATTCAACTCAAACCCAATCAATAACCCTAGGAAACTAATCAGTTATCTTCAAAGCAATTCTAAAGTTTATACAGAAAGGCCAAAGACCCAGAATACCCAACACAATATTAAAGGAGAACAAAGTTGGAAGAATGACACTACCAAACTTCAAGACTTACTATAAAGCTACAGTAATCAAGATGGTGTGGTCCTGGTGAAAGAGCAGACAAATAGACAAACGGAACAAAATAGAGAGCCCTAAAATATACTGGCTCATACAGTCAATTGACCTTTGACAAAGGCACAAAGGTGCTCCATTCCTTTCAATGAAAAAAGGATAGTCTTAAATAGGTAAAGTAAAAGAGATTTTTAAGGCACTGAAACTATTCTGTATGCATTACAAGGGTGGATATATGTCATTATACATTTGTCAAAACCCAGAAAATATACAAAACTAAAAGTGAATCCTAATGTAAATAACAGACTTCAATTAATACTAATGTGTCCATATTGACTCATCAATTGTAAAGGAAGTACCACACTAAAGCAACATTTTAATAATAGGAAAACTGCAGAGGAAGGTCTGGAAGGGATATGTGGGAAGTATCTGTACTTTCTTCTCAATTTCTTTGTAAATCTGAAACTCTTCTAAAAAATAATGCTTATTAAAGCCACAGTAATCAAAATAGCATGTTATTAGCACAAAAACAGATATATAGATCAATGGAAGAGAACACGGAGCCCAGAAATAAACCAATGCATCTATGGTCAATTAATCTATGACAAAGGAG
Organism: Physeter macrocephalus; assembly: GCF_002837175.3. Lineage (NCBI taxonomy): Eukaryota > Metazoa > Chordata > Mammalia > Artiodactyla > Physeteridae > Physeter > Physeter macrocephalus. The sequence goes on along the minus strand of NC_041233.1, from coordinate 7,723,496 downwards.
GCAGGTATACAATGGAGAAAAGACAATCTCTTCAACAAGTGGTACTGGGAAAGCTGGACAGCTACATGTAAATCAAAGAAATTAGACCACTCCCTCACATCATATACAAAAATAAGCTCCAAATGGTTTAAAGATCTAAATATATGACACGACACCAAAAAACTCCTGAGAACATAGGAAAAACATTCTGACATAAATCGTACCAATGTCTTCTTACAGCAGTTTCCCAAGGCAAAAGAAATAAAAACAAAAATAAACAAATGGGACCTAATCAAACTTAAAAGCTTTTGCACAGCAAAGGAAACCATCAACAAAACAAAAAGACAACATATGGAATGGGAGAGAATATTTGCAAACAATGTGACCAACAAGGGGTTAATATCCAAAATACGCAAAGGGCTCATACAACTCAGTATGGAAAAAACAAACAACCCAATCAAAAAATGGGCAGAAGACGTAAAGAGACATTTTTCCAAAAAAGAGTTATAGATGGTCAAAAGGCACATAAAAATATGCTCAACATCGGTAATTATTAGAAAAATGCAAATCAAAACCACAATGAGGTATCAACTCACACGTGTCAGAATGGCTATCATCAAAAAGTCTAGGGCTTCCCTGGTGGCGCAGTGGTTGAGAGTCTGCCTGCCGATGAAGGGGACGCAGGTTCATGCCCCGGTCCGGGAGGATCCCACATGCCACGGAGCGGCTGGGCCCGTGAGCCATGGCCCCTGGGCCTGCGCATCCGGAGCCTGTGCTCCACAGCAGGAGGGGCCACGGCAGTGAGAGGCCCACGTACCAAAAGAAAAAAAAAAGTCTACAAATAATAAATGCTGGAGAGGGTGTGGAGAAAAGGGAACCCTTGTACACTGTTGGTGGGAATCTAAATTGATGCAGCCACCATGGAAAACAGTATAAAGGTTCCTTAAAAAACTAAAAATAAAGCTAACATACAATGCAGCAATCCAACTCCTGGGTATATATCCTGAGAAAATAAAAACTCTAAATCGAAAAGATACACGCACCTCAATGTTCACAGCAACACTATTTACAAGAGCCAAAACATGGAAACAACCAAGTGCCCCATCAACAGACGACTGGCTTAAGAAGGTGTGGTATATGTATACAATGGAATACTACTCAGCCATAAAAAGAATGAAATATTGCCATTTGCAGCAACATGGATGGGCCAAAGAATATTATGCTTAGTGAATAAGTCAGAGAAAGACAAATACTATGTGTTATCACTTTTATGGGGAATCTAAAAAATAATGCAAATGAATCTATATACAAAACAGAAACAGACTCACAGACACAGAAAACAAACTTATGGTTACCAAAAGGGAAAGGTGGGGAGGGACAAATTAGGGATATGGCATTTAACAGATACAAACTATTATACATAAAATAGATAGGGCTTCCCTGGTGGCGCAGTGGTTGAGAGTCCGCCTGCCGATGCAGGGGACACGGGTTCGTGCCCCACTCCGGGAAGATCCCGCATGCCGCAGAGCGGCTGGGCCCGTGAGCCATGGCTGCTGAGCCTGTGCGTCCAGAGCCTGTGCTCCACAACGGGAGAGGCCACAATAGTGAGAGGCCCGCGTAACACACACACACACACACACACACACACAAAAAGATAAGCAACAAGGATTTACTGTATAATACAGGGAATTATATTCAATATCCTGTAATAACCTATAATGGAACATAATAAAAAATAACTGAATCACTATGTTGTACACCTGAAACTAACACAATATTATAAATCAACTATACTTCAATTTCAAAGTCTTAATTTTTAAAAATCACTTATTTAATGTTTTTTAAAGAAATTTATATATTAGGAGAAAATATACTAGGACTATACTAGGAAGAAAATGAAGAGGATGATTATAAAATTTTCCCACTTTTATGCTTTTCTTTTGTTTTGAAAAATATCACATTTTACTAGATTTAAAAATTTTAGGTTGGCAGTTATTTTCTTTAAGCATTTTTAAGCTTACATCCAATGTCTCCAACTGTCTCTTACTTAAAGTGAGCTGTAAATCTTACTGTTGTCCCCTTAAAGATATCACATCTTTTTTCTATCCGTTTTTAAGTGTTTAATTTTGTGTTTACTTTTCAGTACTTTTAGTCTGATGTAAGTGCGGTTTCTTTTCATTTCTCTTACTTAGGGTTCATAGTTCTTGAATCTGTGGCTGAATAGTTGTGGAGAATTCTTTTTTTTTCCTAAGAAGATGTTGGGGGTAGGAGTTTATTAATTAATTAATTTATTTTTGCTGTGTTGGGTCTTCATTTCTGTGCGAGGGCTTTCTCTAGTTGTGGCAAGCGGGTGCCACTCTTCATTGCAGTGCACGGGCCTCTCACTATCATGGCCGCTCTTGTTGAGGAGCACAGGCTCCAGACGCGCAGGCTCAGTAGTTGTGGCTCACGGGCCTAGTTGCTCCGCGGCATGTGGGATCCTCCCAGACCAGGGCTCGAACCCGTGTCCCCTGCATTAGCAGGTAGATTCTCAACCACTGCGCCACCAGGGAAGCCCAAATTCTTAAGCAACTGTATTAAACATTGCCTGTGCCTTGTGTACTTGCAAGCACTCTTTTTCTTGTTCTCTGTCTCCCTCCTGCTTTCCTTCTCCTGCTGCCTCCCTCCCTTCTCTATCCTTTTATTTTGGAACTCCAATACATGTATGATAGACCATTCATCATTCACCACATATTTCGTATGCTCTTTTTCATATTTCCCAATCTTTTGACTACCAGTGTTTCAGTATTAGGTCAGAATATTTCTTCTGACATTATTTCCAGTTCAATAATTCTCTTTTCAGCTATGTCTAAGCTGATATTAAATCTATCTTCTAATATCAGTTATTTTAATTTTCAGTTTTAGAGTGTCTATATGACCCCTTCTTATAGTTACCAGTTCTCCACCAAATTTATTCACCTGGTCTTTTAATTCTTAGATAATAATCATAAATATTTTAAATTCTACTTGTGATAACACTATTATCTGTGTATCCATGACCTGTATGCCTTTTTGTATAGTGTGTGTTTGCCCTTGTTTTTCAGGTGGGTCCTATCTTATATGCCTGTGCTCTATAACAAAGAATTTGGCTGACCCATGCCCCTGGTTCCTAGAAGGGAGATTCTAAACCCTTGGAATTTCCCAAGTGATATAAGAGACTATGTTTTTCATGAGCCTCTTAGATCACACCTTCATTTATGTTAATGGGGCCACCCACTCGTGGTGGGCCCCTAGATAGCTTCAGTAAGAGGGCTGGCCATGCTGGAAAGACAAATCAGATGACCAGAGGGTTGGAAGTCTGATCCAGCCTGACCTCTGAGGAGTGAAAGTGTGGTAGAGATTAATTAAATAATTGAGTACATGATTGAACTCAAACATTCCTACATAACAAAACCCCAAGAAAAACACTCTAGGACAAAAGCTTGACTGAGCTTCCTGGATGATGGACACGATGATGTGCCAGGAGGGTAAGATATCTTGATCCACAGGTACAGGGAACAGAAACTCTACATTTGAAACCCTCCCAGACCTCGCCCTATACGTAGCTACATCTGGCCCGATTTGTATTCCTTTATAATAAAACTGTAATCCTAAGTATAGCACTTTCCTGAATTCTTAAATCTAAAGGGGTTATGGGAACCCCCAAATTTGTAGCCAGTTGTACAGTAGTACAGATGGTCTGAGGACCACCCCTCTTCTTGTGGCTGTTGTCTGAGATAAGGGCAGTTTTGTAGGGAACAAAGCCCGTAATTTGTATGATCTATTAATTCTGGGGAGTTGGTGCCAGAAATGTACTGCAGTACATCAGTCAGGGTTGAAACGAAATAGCATGTTTAATTTTGATTATTAGATATGGTATATGTAAAATACAGAAATCACTTGAGTTCTTTATGAGTCCCCCACCCCCCAAAGATGTACTTTTGCTTCTCGCAGGTAAAGTAATCTAGGGGCACCAGCAATCCCACATCATCTTAATCCAAATGGTAATTAATATTATTTGAGGCTGAGTTTCAATACTTGCAAGGGCTGCTCTATTTCCAGTTCATCACTGCTTCAAGGGTATAGTTCTTTGAGTTCCCTCCTAAAGTGCCTCTTCTTTGGTGGGTCTTGTACTACCACTTTTGATCCACTTGCACTCTGATGCGTCCAACAGCTCTGCCCCACTTCTGAGCCACTCAGCCACTGCAATCCCCTGGAGAGAAGAGGCTTCCTCAGATGCTGAACTTACTCCTCCGTCTCCTATTTTGGGAACCTGGCTCCACACATTTTCACTACTTTTTTTAGCTCTCAATTATCTTTGAACAGATTTTTTGGTTTTTCTCAGAGGGAAACATGGCTTGGAATAACCTCATCTACTATTGTTATCACCATCACTTTAAAAAATTCTCTTTAAAATACAATTATTTTCAACTTTGAGTCCATCAAGCTCGTGCGGAATTCAAGCACTTATTATTGTTGCTGGAGTAGTACAGTAATCCCGGACCTTGGGGAGTAAGTCCAGCTCATTTGTTAGATCTTCTAAGCGCAGGGTCTCTATTTGCATGCTCCTGTCCAGTCTGAGGGCTGACGCCTTCCATTCACTTGAGAGGCTCAGGACATTTTGCTCAAGTGAAAAACCCCACAGCCATTGCCCTCTGAGTCTGGCCATCTCCTGACAAGCCAGGATGAAATGGGGAGTAGCAAGTTGTCAGGGAGCAGAGTACTGGTCAGCCTGAAAGTGGAACTCAGAAAACTCTGCTTCCTCCCCAGTCTCTATGAATGCTTAAAAAAAATTTTTTTTAAGATAACCATAGATTCACATGCTGCTGTAAGAATACCGAAAAATCCCTTGAACATCTGTCTGGCTTCCCTTAATAGTAATATTTTTCAACTATAATATAATAGTTACATATATATATAACCTTAATAGTTACATATGTGTAACTATTATATATGTAATATATATGTAACTAATAGTTACATATGTAATGTGACTATTACATATACATGTAACTATGTATTACAGATATGTAACTGTTACCTATATATGTACTATTATATATGTAACTATATTTTCAAACTATAGTATAATAGTTACACATATCTGTAACTCCACATATATTCAAGTTACATACGTAATTGAATACATATATATACTATAACGGTTTTCAATGAAGATATTGACTTTGATACAATCCCCTGATCTTATTAAATTTCTCCAGTTCTGCTTATATTCATTTGAGTATGTGTCTGTGTGTGTGTGTGTGTATTAAATTCTATACCATTTTATTAACTGTGTAGCTTCCTGGAACCCCATCATTGTAAAGGTCCTACACCACAAGGATGCCTCAGATTGCCCTTTTCTAACTAAACCTACCTCCCTCTCGCTCCCCTCTCTTGCTTCCCTAACCCTGGATAACCACTAATCTGTCCTCCAGTTCTAAGATTCATTTCAAAAATGTTATAAACATGGACTCTCACAGTATGTGATCTTCTGGGATTGACAATTTTCACTCAGCGCAACCGCCGGGAGATCCATCCCAATCGTTATGTATCAACAGGCCATTCCTTTTTATTGCTGAGCAGCACCCCATGCTATGGTTGTACTGCAGACTGCATAACCATTCCCTTGATGAAGGACATCTGGGCTGATTCCAGTTTTCGGCTATTACAAATAAAGCTGCTTTACACTAAGTATTTGTGAAAAAGTATTTTTGTGAACACAGCTTTTGTTTCTTTGAGATAAACACCCAGAAATGCAATTGCTACGTCGTATGGTAGTGCATGTTTAGTTTTTTAAGCAACTGTCAAAATGTTTCCCAGAGTGGCTATACCATTTACAAGCAATTTATCAGCGATCCAGTTTCTCTGCATCCTCGCCAACATGTGGTTATCAGTATTTTGTTTTGTTTTAGCCATTCTGATAAGTGTGTAGCGATAGCACCTGGTGGCCTTGTATTTCCATAATTGCTAATGACGCTGAACATCCTTCCCTGTGCTTACTTGCAATCTGTATGTCCTTTCAGTGAAACCACCGTCCATGTTTTGCACCCATTTTCTAATTAGGTTGTTTGTTACTGTTGAGCTTTGAGAGTTCTTTCTGTATTTTCAGATATTTGTCCTTTGTTGGACATATGATTTGCAAATATCTTTGGCCAGTCTATAACTTATCTTTTCATCCTCTTCACAGGGACTTTTACAGAATAAAATTTTCTCATTTTGATGAGATCAGTTTATTAATGCTTTCCTTTCATGGACATGTTTTTGATGTCAAGTTATAAACTCTATGACCTCAAAGATTTTTTCCAAAATGTTTTATAGTTTCATGTTTTACATTTAAGCCCATGATCCATTTGAATTAGATTTCATATAAAGTGTGAGGTTTGGGCTGTGGTTCATATTTTTTTTTGGCTTATGGGCGTCCATTTGCTCCATGTGAATGCCTTCTGAGTCTATGGCAAAATCCTTTCTTCTCTTCTTTTTCTGTCAGAGGGAATCTCTCTCTCCCTGTGTGCAAGACACTAGGCATAACAACCTCCTTGGATTTAGTTTTTAGGGAATAAAAGTCAGGAAGGGAAGTGCCTTCTAGAAAAGTTAAGCTTTCTGCCAACTCTCCAACCTCTCCTGAGGAGAAAAGTGCACTGGGACTGCTAGCTGCTTAAGTGGGGAAAAATAATAGGAAAAATACTGGGAGAAAACGTACGTTAACATCACAAAAATGACCTCGCAGGCAAAAGTTTTGCATGTTGACAAGTATGTGAGTTTTCTCTGAAAAAATCTATAACATACATCATACCGTCAAAATATCCACAAACCACCCCACCAGTTTGTTTAAATCACTGTCTTCAAGGCTCAGATTCCTGCTGTCGGAATAGGGATTCTTCCCTGTGGAGTGACGTGAAGTCACGATGCTTCCAACAGAGAAGGCTCTTAGCCAAGGATGTGGGACTCATAGGCCTCAAAATAGTGTTCTGTTCATTCAGGTTGGTCGGCTTCTTTCTTCCCCTCTGGAATTGCAAGCAGACAATAATCTTTTAGGAGTCACTGAAATCCTACAAATGGGGACCTCAAACCCCTCTGAATTAACCAGAGCGGTTCTCAATGCAGGCATTCCACTGTTTTCCTTAAACAACCTACAAGGAAGTGCATGCCTTTTTTTTTCTCCATTAATTTCTTTCACAAACACAGAACAATCAGCATTTGTGTGCAGATTCCCACATATTTGTCACTCTGTGAAAGGGGTATAAAAATGAATGATACAATCCTGGCTGAAAACGAAACAGAATAGATGAACACACACACCAGTAAAGATAATAAATGGCAGTATGTGATATATGCCATTTACCTGGGGCAGTGAAAGACACAGACAATTCTACTACCAACACGACCTCAACCAAATTAAGTTCCATGTGGTAATGTATTACCAGACCCTGGATGTTGAGGATCCACCTATGAATCCTTTGAAAAACAGAAAAATTACTCACACACAATTTCCATTGAGAGTTGAAACTGAATGGCAGGTTCAAAACAATTATGGGGAAGAGAAGCTTGTTCTACTAACTTACAGGCTGGCAAAAGTATCACCTCAAAATCAAAGGTCAGCACAGATTCCTCCTTGTCGAATCCTCCTCAACGGGTACAATAGTAAGATACGCTTTCTATGATCTCATTTTTTTATAGCCAGCACACATCGAAATGCCTAGAACATACAAGCCCTCAATAAGCATTAAAGGAATTGAAAAACAGACCCAGGATTAAAAGATTATTGCAGAGAGAAATTATAAGTGTTTCAGTTTACACATTTTCTCAGTAGAATTTCTGCTTGCACACCAGTCTACTACGTAAGGGCCTGAGAGAGTGTTTGGCTGGGCAGCCTAACCCCAGGCAAGCTCCCAGGAACCTCTTCAGAGTAACAGAGAAATCGAAAGTATATGCCCATACAACACTTAGAGAAGCATCACATAGTTACTCAGGACTGAGTTTGTGATATTTCTATTCAAGTTGCTGCACAAGGGGAAACGGGTATTGAGACAGGACATGGATGGGCCTCAGGCTGAGCAGTTTCTCCCCTGTGGACAGAAACTCCGTAATAGCAGAAACTCCATAAAAGCAGGATGATAGAGGAGGCTGGGCCCTGCCCAGATAAGAGATAAAAGACCACATAATCCTCATCCTCGAAGTCAAGGAGACCTTCCTGACTACATATGTGCAGAAAGGCTCCTTGGAGGTCAAAAAGGGAGGTGGCGCCACCCCACAGTAAGTGACGCCAACTACCCATAGGCCTCTTTGGGAGGTCAAAAAGGGAGGTGGCGCCACCCCACAGTAAGTGACGCCAACTACCCATAGGCCTCTTTGCTAGAATCCATCTTGGCTAAGAGGCGTGCACGCACACAGAGGAGGACCCTGAGTTAGACCAAATAGGGACTCAGAACCAGGCAAAGCAAGATGACTGGTCAAAGGAAATCCGGAAGAAACGCCCCATAACAGTGATTCTAACTACCACAAGGGTGAGACTCTCTCTCTCTGAGCCCACCCGTGTGTCTATCCACACGTACTGTACTCTTTTTCCTCCTAATAAACACTTTACTTGCTTCACTGCTTTCCACCTCTATGTGGAAATTCATTTCTACGCAACTGATGGGCCAAGGCCTTGTCACTGGCCACTGGTCCCTGGTGGTCTAGTGATTAGGATTCAGCGCTCTCACTGCCCCTGCCCGACCTCAGTCTCTGGCCGGAAACTGAAATCCTGCTTCAAGCCGCCGCAGGCCGAGGCCACCCAAGATCAGTATGTTTTGAGATGTCACGTCTGCATAAAATGTAAATGAATCATCGTGGATTAAAAACAATAACATCCTTACGCTCCAAATCCATATTAAAGAATCATATAAATAGGACTAGAGCAGAAAAACAACAACAAACATTGGCTACTTTTACTTTTCACTCCGTACGGAATATAACACCACCACAGAGGAATTTGGAAATTTAAAAAAAAGAGGAAGCTTTTCTTTTCTTCCTGAAAGATATTGCTTACACCTAGATTAAGTTAAGAAATGAAACGTGGACCAGTAAAAACGGTCTTAAATTTTCACTGAGAAAATAACTGGGAGAGTTCTCTCTTTCTCAGTGTTGAGTTTTAATCTATTGTCTCTTGCCAGTCACTCACTTTCACGGCATCCAACACCTCAACTGTTTTTTTCATTTTTACTGTTATCCAGTGGCTCCAATTTCTGTGAGTATTTTTAATCCTTTGCCTTCAGAGCCTGTATTTTGGAAAACAGTGCCTTCTAGCCCAGTCGTTCCTTGAGAGTGTGGCTCTAGACCAAGTCAGGCTGCTAAATGATGACAGGCTGAAGCAAGGCCAGGTGCTCTCTGCAATCAGCAGGGAGGTTAAGTTTAGGGGTAAGACTGCGTCTCTCTCCAGGGAGAAGAGGCAAAGAAGAAAAAATAGCTCTCCTTCATGGGCTTACTCTTCTAGCAAAACTAACTGGGAAATCTGTCCTATCCCCAGATGCAGGCTAAAGAGATATACACAGGACATGAAGAGAAGGAAGAAAAGTTCTTATATGATAACTTGACCGTTTTGGAGCAAAACAGCACAGCTTCAGAAGCTTGCGCCGAGGTAGGTGACTGAGGGCATACAAACCCTGCGGGGTATCAGTCATCCAATTCTGTACGTAGACATAAACCACGCCTCTCCTTCTAAGCCAGACTGAGAGACACTTAATTCATTAGATCAAACCCATTTCATGCCTTATCAATTATTCACAAGTCAAGCTCATTGAATCATAATATTAAAAGGGGCATGAAGGCAAAAATATTGTCATGCATACATACGGCATGGCTTTTGCCTGCTGAGTCACATTCTGGAAAGCAAATGTAGCATTTATTTCTAGACATTGTCAGAAACAATGACTTAATGGTCCTGAGTTTGAAAGGAACAAGACAGAGCAAGTATACGCCAAGAGTAATGCCTGGTAAGATGGAAACAGGACAACTTCTCTCTCCACACTCAAGCCTGCTTGAGCTCTCTCTCTCTCTCTCTCTCATACACACACGCACACACACACATACACACACACCATCAGGTGTATTTTATCTATGCATGCATGGGTATGTGTGTGCATTTATAAACAAGCATATTTAAGTTTTTATTGTTACATATCCCCACTAGAATGTAAACTCCTTGAGAAAAGAGACTTTGTATCTTTTTAGATACTAACAACCCCAGCACCCAGAACATGGTGGTCATTCCACAAATTTTTATTAAATGAATAAAATTACCTATGAACTATGTGGTAAAAACTTTTAACATACAAATAATGCTTTTCAAAAAACGTTCCCCTAATACCAGTTTCCACATCAGAGATCTCACATAATAATTCTGAATAACACTCCCTTAACTCATCTTTCTTAAAACTTATTAATTTAAAAGTATGACATACTTAATTCAGGTAGTGCATATTTAATCCATTAGTAAGCCTGTGTGCACATAAAGTAAATGCCTTTGTTGACATTTTATTGTATTCACATAAAAATGGATGGAAGTAATAAGGTGCAATCCAGAGACAGAATCCAGAACAGAAAACATTCCCCATATAAAAGACTTCATGCGTGAAATGAAAACTGATAATCAAATTGCAAGGCTCCAGAATGAAATCTGTTTTTAAAGCAATAATTTAAAAGCTGTGTGGCATCCGACAGATCTCTTGCCAACTAGCAGAACTTGTTTCTCCTTAATTTATCCCATCTCACTATTTGAAAAGTTTGAGAAAGAACAAAGAAATTACAATTCTACAGCTAACGTTCCGTGCATTTCTCCCTTTCCCCTGCCTGCTCACAACGTCTATAGATGATGATTTTACAACTTTTACTGTTGTTTAGACAAGTTGTATACTGGTAATTTTATTTTATTTTTTTATTTTTTATTTATTTATTTTTTTTTTTTGTGGTACGCGGGCCTCTCACTGTTGTGGCCTCTCCCGTTGCGGAGCACAGGCTCTGGACGCACAGGCCCAGCGGCCACGGCTCACGGGCCCAGCCGCTCCGCCGCACGCGGGATCCTCCCAGACTGGGGCACGAACCCGCGCCCCCTGCATCGGCAGGCGGACTCTCAACCACTGCGCCACCAGGGAAGCCCTATACTGGTAATTTTAGAGCCACACATCTTTCTGGAAAAATCTCAAGAAATTTAAAATAAAACCATAGTGATGCTTTACTTCACGAACATGTCAGAATTCAATCCGTAAAAGCAACATGAGCGGGCAGTGTGGGGAAAATATATGTTTAATTTAACTTTGGTAGGCTTCATTCTCCAATTCTTTTCCACTTAACTGAATGGGACAATATATGCTCTTCATTCTGGGGTCTGGTTAACAGTCCCATGAGAATGCACAGGAAACCACATACATATACAAATCTAAGTGTGAAGAGGAAGTTAAAGATCACTCCATCAGAGAGAGAACAGACTTGTGGTTGCCAAGGGTGGGGGGGGATGGTGGGGAGCGCTGGAGTGGGAGTCTGGGACTAGCAGATGCAAACTATTATCTATAGGATGGATAAACAACAAGGTCCTACTGTAGAGCACAGGGAACTAGATTCAATATCCTGAGATAAACCATAATGGAAAAGAATATGAAAAAGAATGTGTATAACGGAATCACTGTGCTGTACAGCAGAAATGAACACAACATTGTAAATCAACTATACTTCCATAAAATAGATAAAACAATAATAATAAAAGATCACTGCATCGGTATCTAGAACTACAGTACCCATCGTTGAACTGCATTTTCAACTGCTACAATTACAGTTCTATTATGTGTATTCAAAACTTGCCATGGGAAGGAGGCATGAGTAGATTGACAAATCCACTTAACTAACCCAGCATTTACGACCAAAATGGTCCTAAATTACTCAGAAGCAACCGTCACTCTGGCCATCTCCTTAATCAATTCCACTACTTCTGGTAACAAACCTGATTTGACTTTAGTTATTTAACTTTAATAACAGAATATAATTGAGGGTAGCCAGATCATAATTACAGTGAAGAATTATGAGTTAAAAGAAATCTTTATATATTTCCCTGGAACTTCTCCAGCTCTCAGAAAGTCAAATTATTTTTACTTCTTTTTAAAAAATGAATCAAAATACATTTTTAAGGTTATCACTACGTGTTTTCCCCCCAATACAGATTCACATCAATTAAAGAAATGCTGCCTCCTGGCTGTACAGTCCTTTGCCTTCCCCTTATTCTGTAAGACACTGAAGTGACTTAGCGTGAGGACAGGAGAAGATAAAGAAATTTCTACACACTGATATTAAGAAGACTTGAAAGAATAAAGGGCTCTATAAGTGTAAAATTTAAGGAATTACTTTTATCGTTACATGCAAAAAATTGTTCAATCTCACTGTGTAATCAAGACATAGATAACTTTCAGTCTTAAGCAACATCCCTCAGGCTCCTGGCTGCCTATTTCTGACTCATTTTCTCCCTCAAGTCATGAGGGAGAAAGGGATGTCATGAGGCATGTCAAGTCTGACATCCATTTAAATCTAATTTCACCTGTGTAAACACACCGTACAAGGGGCACTAAGGATGTGTTCTTACTGACATCACTACCTAGAAAGAGCTACAACATGTTGATCTGAATACATATTGAGATTAATTTGACACAGAAATGAATAACACTAAATCAAGAATAATACAGGAGGGGGGCGGGAGCAGCCTTCAATATGCATGCAATGGGAAAGCAGACCCAGAACAATACCAAAATGTCTTTGACGTTTCCCCTAGTTTTCTCTGTAAAAACCAGCAATGTAAAGAATTACAGCAATGTAATAATAACCAGCAAGAGAGATGATCATACTAAGCGAAGTAAGTCAGACAGAGAAAGACAAATACTATATGATATCACTTAACACGTGGAATCTACAAAAATGACACAAACGAACTTATTTACAAAACAGAAAGAGACTCACAGACTTAGGAAACAAACTTATGGTTACCAAAGGGGAAAGACGGCAGGGAGGGATAAATTAGGAGGTTGAGCTTAACATATACACGCTACTATATATAACACAGATAACCAACAAGGACCTACTGTATAGTGCAGGGAACTCTACTCAATATTCTGTAATAACCTATATGGGAAAAGAATCTGAAAAAGAATAGATATATGTATATGTATAACTGATTCACTTTGCTGTACACCTGAAACACATTGTAAATCAACTATACTCCATTATAAAATAAAAATTAAAATACAAATAAAAGGCATCCCCCCCAAAAAAAACCAATTAGCAGGAAATCTGCTCTGTAAGTATCATGTTTAATAAAACCCCTCTTTAACATACAGACTCTCTAATGTGCAGGAGAGGTGGAAAACTGCAGTCATTGCCCGCGAGCGTAGTCCAAGAATCTGGGATCTATCCGACGCTGAATATTCTCACGTGAAAATGAAAACACCCAACTGCTAAAACAAAAACTATGTTCATCCACTCCTGGCTTCTAAAGCTTAGCAAGAAAGAGGAGCCCTTCCCCACCACTCACCTACCACATTCATTTCAAAACAGAAGAGGGTTTTCTTTGATATAGTTTAGCGTCTCTTCCCCTAAAATCTACGCTCTACCATACTTTCACCCGCACGCCCAGGGTCCCTCAAATGTTTCCATATCTGACTAAATGCTGCTCTTCTGTCTAAACAATAGTGATAAAATAACAACAACAATACATCTGTTGATCTCTTAATATGCATCAAGGTTTTACATGCATTTTCCTACTGAACCTTCACAACAATCCCATGAAGTAACAGCTAACATTTAAGCCGCATTTCACAGAGGAGAAAAATCATGTTTCAAGAAATTAAGTCACACAAGTTACACAACTATTAGTGGCAGAGGCGAGGCCCAAACCCAGATCTAGAGCCCATTCTCTTAATTACAAATCTCTACAGTGTCTGTAGAAAGAGTAGATGGGCTCAAAGAATCACCTCGTTTCAAGTGTTTCGTTTAACAAGTCAGAGACTAAAGTTCCAAAAGACTATGGCACAACCTCGTTTTGCTCCTAAGTCTCTATGATGATATATCACTGAACACATCTACACCCCAAGCCTCCTTTGGGTTCCATAACTAACTTCCCTGGCTCTCCATTTAGCTACCATTCTGCCTCTCTTGTGCCTTTTCACCTGTCAGAGTCCTAAATATCAGCCTTATCTAGGATTCCATCCTCAGCCTCCTCTCCAGTTAGTCTATTCGAAGGCTTTGCAGCCTTTTAAAGCAATGCCCAAGTTGCTAAACGTAACACTCTAGTCACTGTTCCTCCCTCTCTACCTAGGGTTCCCATTCTTTCAACTACCCCCTGTGCACTTGTGATTTATATCCAACCCAAGCTTTGTCTAAGTTAAAGACTCAAAAATTCCAATTTCCCATAAACCCTCTGTACTCACCAGTGTCCAAAATCTCACTCAGTCCTTTGTATCAAATCTGTCCATCTCCTACAATCTTTAACACTATCTCTCTTCCCTAGAGTCAGAAACTCTAGGGAGTTTCTTGCCCTTAAATCTGATACATTCTCTCACCAACCACCTAGAGTTCATCCTTAAACGAGTCAATCTGACCTGAAATGTTTCTGGGCCAGGCTGTCCTATTCTAATGGCCACTCTCCAGGATAAGCTTCTCCTTTTCTCGCACATGAATGACTTCAGCAGCCTTCTCCGAGTTGGTTTCCCTGCTCCAGAATCTCTCCACCTCCGATCTAAGTTCTTCTTGTTTGTCAGAGACACTCTTTTCAAAGAGATCTGACCACGTCACCCCCTCCAACACACTCCTTCCCAACCATCTCAGGGTAAAAGCCAACCCGTGCGAAGGGCACTAAGGAGCCTTCAAAAGCTGACCAAACTACTCCCTCCTGTCTAGTTTCCATGCTTCTTCCATCCGGCCCCTCATCACTCTGGAATAACTGCAATTCCCAGTATATACTGCATCTCTCTGAGTCTTCTGTTTGGAATTAATTCCTCAAATAAACCGTCTTTTGAATTCCCTCTCATCTTTTATATAAACCCTATCAACACACCATTAACATCTTCTTCCTAACCTACTAAAAGCAGCACTTTTCATTTAGGGAATTTTTCTAGGCTCTGCATTTCATCCTTCACCGTAAGCTAGGTCTACCTGGGGAGAGGTAAGACTAGTACCCAGGTCTCAGAGTGACCTTTCCCAAGGTTAAACAGCTAATTAAAGAAGTATTAACTTTCTAAATGTTCTCTGTATCTTTCTTTAAATTACAAAAATAAATATTTATCAATAATAGTTACCTAAGTGATATGCTAATATTACGAGAAACCTCCATTAAAAGACTTAAAGCCACGTAATAAATCACCCGGATCATGCCTTCTCTCACAATAATCACTTATTTATGCATTCCACTTACCATATTCATCCATTAATTTGTGAGGCAAAATGGAACATTCAAATCACCCTCAATATTTTTAGGGTTTTGTATTATTTGTGCACTTTTCCTCATGATCCAGGCTACTGCCATCTTGGCCCAATGCCAAATAATATTAACATAAGAGAGGTATTAAAATCACATAAAATATTAGGGAAAGTGCTCAATTTTATTATCTATCTCAGTAAATGGGAGGTAACAGAAAAAGGTCCTAAACCTTTGGGCAATTTGAGAAGTCTGAAACTGAACTGGAGACTAAACATTCCAGAAAGAGGATTCATCAAAACGAATGAACATTTCACGAAGTTTTAAGTACGTGAATGTGTTCATTCCTCCCGCTCAGTTTATTGTATTCACTGCTTCTCACCATGTTTTAATTATAAAAGAATTTTCTGCAACTCTATTCATAGTTAGTCAAAACCGTACGTGAGAAAAAAACTTCAGAGGAGGCCAGCAATGGATCACTTCAGCAGACAGATGAATGACAGTGGCCCACTTTCTCTTATGCTAATGGCCTGAACAGACAAATCCTTAATTTACAAAACTTATATCAGGGCTTCCCTGGTGGCGCAGTGGTTGAGAGTCCGCCTGCCGATGCAGGGGACATGGGTTCGTGCCCCGGTCCGGGAGGACCCCACATGCCGCGGAGCGGCTGGGCCCGTGAGCCATGGCCGCTGAGCCTGCGCGTCCGGAGCCTGTGCTCCGCAACGGGAGAGGCCACAACAGTGAGAGGCCCACGTACCGTGTAAAAAAAAAAAAAAAAAAAAAAAAAAGCAAAACTTATATCAAAACAAGAAAATGCAAGGCTCAAGGCACTGGGCTCAGGTACCAACCTTCGCTGCTCTTCACCGTGTTCTCCTGAAGGGACCGTGAGGCATTCATCCATGTGTCCATGAAGCAACCTGAGGACGTCACCACCAATCAGATACCCTAGAAGGATTGAAATGCAGTCACATTTGAACTGTCATCATCAGATGTTGACAGCTGAACAGATCATCGGCTCCAATCTCCTATTTTCATAGACAGAGACAGAGAAGTCCAGCAAGGCTTAAGTACCTGGCCAAAATCACAGAGCTGGATGGTGCCACCTGCCTGCCACCTCTGAGCCCTGGGTTTCCAAGTCGCACAGTTAGTGATGTTCCCACTATTATACATGACCTCAGCCTCATAAAACCCTCCACTAAACATGCAAGGCTGGATAGGCTCAGATTTGAATTTACATAAGTAAGAATAACCCGAACACACAGATATTTCCTGGGAAAACCCTGATGTACAAGCACTGCTGTATTCCAGTTCTAAGTCACGCACCCTGGAAGATGAGAAATCTTGACAGTAGCCTAACTAAGCAATACCCTGAGGCCAAAATACTGGAGAAAATAACCCCTAGAAAGCTAGCATGTAAAACATACACAAAAATAAGCTAAAGCTGACGATAGCATAAAAATAAGAGGAGATAAACCTTAACACAAACTTCACTTCTAAATGGCAATTCAAATGACTTTCTTAAATGTTATGTATCTGCATTACAGAATATTTTGACACAAACAGCTCTAATTAATTTACTCATTATCACAATCCCAAAGATGACTGCCAACTCTGCATCAGGGACCAGCCCCCTAATGGAAGTGGAGTTCTTACCTTGGGCTGCTTCACTTCCTGAGCTGATTGGGGCCACGCTCCAGAGGGTCTGCTGGAAAGCGGCGTCCACGTGCAAGCTGCCGTTGCCGTAAGACAAGTGCTGCATTAGAAGCAAAAGAAGGCATCACTACAGGCTCTGGCTAAGTCTCAACACGGAAGTGCTTCTGCCAACTCAAACTGAACGCTGCCAACGTGGGACTGTCCACAGAGAGCCTCTGTTGCAATCCCGTCACGCAAAAATGAAGAGACTAGTAGGAAAAAAATTAGAGTTTATATTTGACTTTAGGTATTTTTCAGCTTCCTTCTAAGAGTTACTACTTAAGCCACTAATCCGAAAACACAAATAAAATAAATTTATTTGTGAAAACAGACTATTTTGTTTTAAAGGCTTATTGTTGGGCAAATTTGTACAGATAGTAGGCCCTTACCATTAAAACTATAATTAAGTTTTTACATATCACACTGTGAGAGTGTGTTGACAATGAAGTAGGTTAAACATACTGGACTAATGTGTTAGTTTCATGGGGTCCTTTAGGAACTTTTATCTACAATCTGATGTAACAGCCATTAGATGGCAATATTTCCTAATAGGTATCAAAAACCAAGACAACACATGTCCTTCAAAATTCAGACATTACAAATTTCAGATGTTCCTTCTTAAGTCAAATGTATTAAAAGAACATCACATTTCACATCTTTGAGAGCCATAATTGATGAGTTCTGAAATGATAAGTAAAGAAAAACAAAATTATGAGTACAGACAAATGACTTGCTTATTTCACTAACCATTACCTGGCTGCTGCTAGAATTTCAAACATGCAAAGAACAACCACCTTTTTTCTTGGAGTCATCTGAGTAAACATCACCAATATTCCTATAATGTTCCTGCAACACTTTCCAATGCTGATGACAGCCTAAGCTTTTCAAGACTTCAATTGCACTAGAACTTTCCCAGATATCTGACCTTCCTAGTTAGACAAACAGCAGTCACAGCATACAGAGTCACACTGGTATATGCCACAAGCCTTTCAACATCCAAAGGTCTCTACTGCCTAAATATACTAATCTCAAGTCACCAGCATAGGTAGGCATTTCGTTTTCTTTCTCTTAAAAACAAAACCCAAGAAATTTGTGACATTTGACATATATGTAATTATCTTATCAGCAATTTTCCAATCAATAAGATTAAAAGTGGATGCATCAGATTTAGCAATAACCTGCTCTCACCCCTCTCCCATCTCAAGCAGCTGTCTGTCTTTTTACAACCTCCTTTCTACCTGGACCTGTCATTCTTATGCAAAAATCCAGCTAAGATGTCTCTACTGAATTAATTTCTTCCCTAATATATTAAAATTCTTTAACTAGTTACAAATAAATTATATGCCATCTGCTTCCACAAACAAGAAAAATAGCCCTTATCACAATGTGATCACTTAGTGTATTTTTCATTCTCCCTCTTGTAAGTTGACACAGGCTCACAACTGTATCCCTAGCATCTAGCAGGGTTACTCAATAAAGAAGTATGTGCAGAAGTGAACCAAACCTTTAAAATCAAAGTAGCGTAAACTTTAAAAAAATATTTTAAGTTACTCCATAAATGTTGCTATTTCAATGACCTGAGCCAAAATAACAGCACATACACACCAAAAAAAAAAAAGAAACCTGTAAAACCATATGGATTTTATCAAACCATCAGAAGACGATTCACAATACCAATGCTTATATTTTTACTTTTGAATTCAAGTGAAAGCTCATGCCATATTACGATAAATAGATTTGTTCATTCATCCTTGTTCATTGAATATACTATGTATAAAGCATTGCGCTAAACATTAATAGAACACATTCCCCACCAGGAGGGTGCTCGTAAGCTAGAAAGGAAAGTAAAATATATCCACAAAATGCCATGAGTCAGTGTTTTGAAAATGTTAGCTGAATTGTAATCAAAGTGCTACAGGAAGTGAGAGAAAAGAACTTGGACCAGCCTAACTGGAACAGAGTTCACTGTCCTGAGCCTTGAGGACAGGTGGTATTTCCACAGGAGAGACAGGGTTCCATGTGGGACGAGGCATTTGAAGAGCCAGTAGGATCATTTGGCCTGAGCTTCACATTTATATACTTAGAGATGCTGTCTCCAAAAGTCTGTACATACACTGAATTTGGGTATGTGTATTAATAATGTTAATGCGCTAAGTGTAAATATTTTTTAAAAAACACCAAAATTTTATAAGCTAGTTTGGAGATTTTCATTCTTAATACACCAGAAACCTCATAATGGGAAGTGGCCTGGGCTTTTTTGGTGCTGTAGGCTCTAATAAGGGAAATGGTACCCAAAGGGGCAGAGATAAGGGAACATACAGCACAGCAGAGAGTTTCACCTTTGGGGCTTATAGCATATACTTAGAAAGAGAGTGAGAGATAGGCCTGCAGACAAAGCAGGTGTCAGATCAAGGACCTTATAGGCAATAAGGAGCTACTGCAGTGAAAAAACAAAGGTGGGGGAGGAGGACGAAAATGCAATCTTCAAATCATATCTAAGCCTAAAGGTACACAATAAATGTAACCAAAAAAAAAGGAAAATTTCAGTCTGTTGGAGAAAGTAAACCAAAATGTCCTTAAGGTCATATTACACCATTTAAAGTTATCTAAATCATGTCCACTCTTCTCAAGAAAATATTCTCTAGGCATAACTATTTTGGATGCTTCTATTTAATTTTGCCGCTTAAGCAACAAAGGGAAATCTGAGCAAGGACCACACAGGCTTGTGATATTAAATATTCAGAATGCAGTAACAATTTCAGTTACTGACACTAACTAAGATGGGTTATCCTTAAAGCCAAAACAGATGTTGTCAGAGGTTGAAAGCAAAGTTGGCCTTAGGCTGAAATATGTAACTGCTCTGAAATTTGCACACCCACCAGGAATACTGCAGGCACTTTGGGGAGTGATCTGCTCTCTCCTATCACCTTGATTCTCATATTAGTGACTCTCACGTTCTCATGGACACACAAATCATCTGAGGATCTTGTCAAAAAAAGGCAAATTTGAATTCAGGAGGTGTGAAGGGGGGCCAACCAAGGCCACTGGTTCAAGAAGCAAATTTTGAGCAACAAAGGTTTTATATGATAGAAGCACGAAATCTCAGGAATAGAAAAGATATTATAAATCACCTCCCAGGAGTTCTCAACCTGGAACTCCACTTTGATACTTTTAGTTTCCTTTGTAATCCAGTGTATATATTTTATGCATTTTAAAAGAAAATGAAACAAAGAGTCAGTAAGCTTTCTCCGACTGTCCAAAAGGTGCAAGGCACAAGAATTTCTAAGAATATCCGAATTCAACCCTTATCTGATGCATTTATTCACTCATTTATTTCTCTCATATTAAGTGTCAGGCACTTGGCCCTGGTGATGCAACACACTAGAAAAATGATCCTCCAGTGACAGGGAACACAAGTAAACAAGATATATCACCCCTCAGACGTCACTTTTTTATTCTGAGAAAAAAACGAGGGACACAGAATAGATGCTCTTTCCAAATGGAACAGTCTATGATTCCATCACCTGAGCCACAGAGAGAAAAAAAAAAAAAAAGGCTCAAGGTAAATAAATAAAAAATAAATTGGTTGATATGATGAAGAGCTTGAAAATATTTATGATCACTGTCTTTGTAGCTATCAATATTTTTAAGCAACTTGAGGGAGTTCGGTAACTTACTACGCAATCAGAACACCTAGCATTTATTGGAAGTTCAGAGGTGGGTATGACAGAAGTAAATTTTTATGAGCCCTAGAATAGCTTTCTTTTAAGCATTTTTCATCACTTTTTAGATTGTGGAGTTCTGCTTTTCCTAATTTACTCTTAGACAGTTGTTTGGTAATGTTTTCATGGATTTAAAAAATCTGTCTGCTACTGTACAGCATAGGGAACTCTACTCAATACTCTGTAATGGCCTATATGGGAAAAGAATCTAAAAAAGAGTGGATATATGTATATGTATAACTGATTCACTATGCTATACACCTGAAACTAACACAACACTGTAAATTAACTATACTCCAATAAAAATGTTTTTTAAATCTGTCCGTTTCTATAGGTGACAGAGAAAATTATTCAAAAATCAATGTTTCAAATGAGAGCAATCCAATCCATGGGTTGAAAACTCTTGTGCATACCATGGTGATTCTTATATCTTTCTAACACAAGTAAAAATTATTTTGCGTGCTTTATCTTATTTTGTTTAGTTTGAAAGAGATTCACAGTAATACCTATTTGACCATATTTCGTCTCTTTTAAATTGTATCTTTCTCTGATATTTAAGCTGCTTTGATAAAGCCTTTTTTAAAAAATTTATTTCTATTTTTTTTATTTTTGCGGTACGCGGGCCTCTCACTGTTGCGGCCTCTCCCGTTGCGGAGCACAGGCTCCGGACGCGCAGGCTCAGCGGCCATGGCTCATGGGCCCAGCCGCTCCGCAGCATGTGGGATCCTCCCGGACCAGGGCACGAACCCGTGTCCCCTGCATCGGCAGGCGGACTCTCAACCACTGCGCCACCAGGGAAGCCCAAAGCCTCCTTTAAAAGAAAAACTAAAATAAGTCGTTCCAATGGCTCAAAGGAATTTTTCTTCCTCTTAGATATTCCTGAAAAGAGGATTAGAATATCATTTCATATTAGAATATGAAACAGCAAGATTAGAAAAGACATTATTTGGATGAGTGGCTTACAACCTTTTCTGGAGATAAAACCCTTTATCCCTGAGAAATCATGTACAAGGTTCATCACATAAAGCAGAAAAGGGCGGAGCATCCTAGGTGGAGCCTGGGCTCCCGGAGCCCAGCACAGTCCACAGGACACCTCTGCAGAGGACAGAGTGAAAATCATTCCTTCAATCCATTTTAATCAATTTAGCATCCCAAAAGTTGTAAGCTTGATTAGAGCAGCAAACGCACAATTAGATAGTTCAACCGTAGCTTAACCATCACTGTTTGTGAAGAAAAATTAGATCAAAGGCCAATAGACACTAACAAATGAAAAGTTACAAAGTCAATGACAGGACATGTTTATTTTTAGTAGTTAGTTTTAACTGATGTGTTTTCAGCCGTATTTCTTATTTATTTTTAACCATGTGTCAGCATCTTCTCAGAATATGAATCTGGCTTTCACATGATAGCCCTTTATTTAAAATCAACTGTAACTGTCTCTTCACTTCTCACTTCCCAACTTTCTCCTCTTCTGGTTAAGTATCTACAGTTCTTAACAGGCACAAATCTCCGGGGTAAATAGTGATAACAACTCACTAAGCAATTTTTATCTGTGCCATTCATAGAGCTAATAGTCTTGTCTGGATTAAGCATTCAATCCTCTTAATACCCCTGTGAACTAGGCTATTACCCCCATACTGCAGATGAAGAAACTGAGGGTTTGAAGAGATTATATGATTGGCCCAGGCTCGTGCTTAGCAGGCTCCATACCAATAAACAAGTGTATACATATATATATATATGTCCAATTTTCAGTTATTCAGCTTCAGTACGAGGATTATTCCAGCTGCCGCTGTTTAGTCCAATGTCTTTTACTGCCTCGCTTTTTGCCCTTTCACTTCCTCCAGATCCTTCTCACTAAGTACCATGTAGGTCCTTGAATCCGTGAACATAATACTCTATATTCTCACTACTAATTACTCACAGTGGTAATGTGAGGTAATAATTAACTATCCCTACACCCATAGAAACATCCTTCAGCATCTCTAACCTAAACCCTAACACTTAGTTACTGTCTTACGATACTCTCCCCTACAGTTCCATGGGTTTGGTTTGGCTTTTCCACAATTTTTTTGAGGGTGGAAGCCATGTGTAATCTGTCCTTGGTCATTCCTGTGGTTTCTACTATAGCTAGGTCTACACAGATGATCACTAAACTCACTGACTTCGTCATCAAATAACAGTGAAATTTTAACAATCTGGTTGGCCAACTATCTGGAGCTCTATATAAAAGGTTATCAGAAAAGGAACTTAAATAAGTTGGCTAAAATGTAGCTTGAAAATTATCTGTGAATGTAATTAATCATGAGGTTTACTTATTTCCCGAAGTAACAGAAGGGGAACCTCAGGCATTACAACTACTGCCATTGTTTGTATAATGTTCTTTAATTCAAAGCATCTTCAAAATCCATCATCTCATTGCTTCATCACAGTAACTGTGGTGCTAGGGAGAATCATCACCATTTTGTAAGTGCGGAAGCCAGAATTCAGGGAATTAAGTGACTCAGGAATTTGCTGGTAGAATTGATGCTATAAGCTCTGGCCTCAGTGAGATTCTGAATTTTCCCCTCCTTCTGTGCATAATGATACTATCCTGTCAAATAATCTCTGCTGTGCAGTGGAAAGAACAAGTGATACAGCAAAAACATGCATAGTTATGTCCAAATCAAAATAAGATATGTGTAGAATTTATATACTAAGAAGCATGCATGAATTATTTTTATTACTGCTATTGGTTTCCAAGTAAAGCTACAACTCGAAATGTCTATCTCCTGATCAAAATACATCACCTTCACATATACAGCACAGGCACACAGCAAGGGCTCAATAAATGCTTATTTGATGAGCTGACACCTTGGACTGTCCTAGAAATGTGCGTGGTGCCTGTTTCCACCTACACTGCTTAAGAGACAAGAGGAGAGAGATGCTCCAGGCCTCCCTTTAGCTCTGCACCATTAGATGCTCCATTTAATTTAATAGTTCCTATCAGTTACACAAGGCCCTGTTTCACCACTTGCCTGTCTTCATCATTACCTCTTCCCTCAAAGCAAGTAAAACTACACCCTTCTTCCTAGAAATGATTCAAAATTGGAACTAATTGTTTTGGTCAGCAAAAACTGACTTGAAGCACCCCCAGACCCACCTTACTTCCACGTTCACAGAGCCCAAGGGTACCAACTACTTACTTAATTCTAAATCAATTACACACAAATAATATGTTGATTTAAGGCAGTAGGAACACACTTTCTATAAACTAGCATGAGCTTAACTGCAATGACGCTCTATTTCTGATTTTTGTTTCAAACATCATCCACTATGATGTCTGGGATTTTTTTAATGTGGATATTCATGTAAAGTTTATAATACCATATTTTATATTTGCTTTCTCAACCTTAAAATAAAAAACATATTTTCACTGACACCCTTCACACTTCCATTGATTTCAATATTCTGCAAAATTCTGCATATGATTATTCTTTAGCAAAAATATAATTTACTACAGAAGTTAAATAGATATTGGCCTCACCACAAAAGTAAAAAATACCTTCAATGATTAAGCATAAACTTCTTTCTTCAATCTCCCATTTCTAGCTCTTTCCCTTTGAAACAATGCAATGTCAGTGAGGGAATTAAACTGTTTTTTAATTTTGTTTATATCTCCTTTCTTAGCATGACAAGTGTTTCTCACATAATAATCTACTTTCATAAATATCAAAATAGGTAATCACAGCCTCATTAATATAGCCTTCTCATTGGGCTCAAAATAAAGTCCAGGGAATCAAATTCCTGATTGGACTGCATTTACATGCTGTTAATAAAATAATCCAAGAACAGGCACTCTCGATGTCACGAACATACGTATCAAGGGCACGAGGAAAGCCTGTCTAAATAATCCTGGTACGCCACACTTCCACACGTGTCACATCATTCTTCATCAGAGATACAGGCTTGTTTCTAAGCAATTTTCCTAGATAATTTGCAATTTCAGCTTTAAAAAGATCATTCTATTGACCTGTCACTTATCATATCACCAACTACATGATCCGACTTTGCACACTTACCAAGTACCTTTCGGAGGACACACTAACTAAGATAAGGTCATCTCCAACCCGTACTTTTTCTCCTTCTGAGCGCTGCTTGGAGGCAGGATGGATGGTCCACCAACAAGCTTCACCTGCACAATGATTGAAATGTGAAACACAAAGAAATGCCTCAGTTTCAAACTCGATGTTCTTTGCCAGTGACTCCAAAATACAAGAGGGAAATGAAGTCCTCAAAATCAGTCTTCTTAAAATGAAACTGTCCTATTCGCACAAACGTCAGAAATTGGAAATAGAATGCAAATTCATCTCTTAGACCATGAAAATCAAAACGCATTAGGCCAAATTAGCTTAGAATCTAAAAAAATAGTGGGTATATGTATAACTGATTCACTTTGCTGTACAGCAGAAACTAACAGAACATGTGAATCAACTGTACCCCAATAAAAATCAGAAAGAAAGGAGAGAAAGGGGAAGAAAGAGGGAGAGAGGGAGGGAGGAAGACATACTGACATGAAAAAGACTCTTCTCATAGAAACTGGCTGTGACATTAGGGGAAGTTTGGTGTCTCTTTTCCCCACTAAGAATTGCTTTAAAAGGATGTTTATTTATGCTAAGACAAGGCCAATTTCACCAGCCACGCTGATCCAACTTCGCTCCTCACACAATCACATGCTGTAACACTGCTCACGTTACTCTCTCCTATTCACGTCTAGTTCTTTTGCCACTTGATTTTCAAAAGGATTTGGGTTTTTGTGACACGACAGTTGCATTATAACAATTTTAAAAACCTCTACTTTTCGGGGGGTGCTGATGCAAAATAGGTACAAATATTGTCCCCTAAGTTTTACTATCCTGTGCCTTATTTTACAATATTTTGTTATTTTAAAATGTGGTAGTTTCTATTAATCTAGGAGTGAAATAGTAGAGAATCCTACAGAATTTTCTGGGATACATTATAAAAATATCTGGGTATACATAAAATCAAATAATTTCTTCTAGAACAAGTCAAGCATAAGCCTCATGAACCATATAACCATACTTCACACTTCAGTCTCATCACCTAGGATATAAACATAAGCACACAATTCTTCAATCTGTTCACAGTTCCTTTTGAAACCTTTAAGTTTTCCCACAAAATGGGAATAGTTTTAGTGATATCTGTTATCTAATAATTATCATTCTCTGTGCCCAGCTTTATTATTTCTCCATAAAACTTATTGTTTTGCTTCTTTACTAATTGCCCAATGCCAAAATGTAAACTCCATGATAGCAGAGCATTTGTATGTTTTGTTTACTGGGGTTTCCCCAGCTCCGACTAGCATTTTGTAGGCATTCACTAACAATTCATTTTGCATAAATGAGTAAATGAATCAGTAAATAACACTTCTTAAGCATACTTAACAGGCAATATGTAATCTATGCCCTGAGCTGCTTTTCTTACACAAACCATATTCTTACTTGAATGTCATGTTGCAGAATTCCTTATCTTCATCCACTCAACTCACATTTTTAGAGTTGTAGGGAGTTTTTCATTCATTCACTCAAATATTGATAAAGCACACACTATTTGTCAATCATTGCTTTAGTAGCTGGGGATACCTCAACAAATAGGGAAGAAAAAATTATCTGCCTTGTGAGTTTCATTCTGATCAAGGCAAGCACACAACAAATGATAAATATAGTAAACAGTTCAGTAATTCAGAAGAAGTAGAGACCTATAGGGAAAAGAGAGCAGCATAAGGGTGAAAGGCTGCCTTGTTTGGTGGGTTTCACTATTATATAATCATCTCAATGTATGAAAACAAGTTATAGATCATGCATGTCTTTTACTTCTTTTGAGAGAGAGAACTGAAGATTTTTTTTTCATGTAACTAGGTGCTGAAGTAAATTAATTACAATGAGAAAACTAAAAATACTAGCCAAAATACAGAGGAATGATGGAGCCTATAGAAAATGAAATAAACATGAGAAGAACACATTTCTCTTTTTGGTGTCTGGGATTCTTGCAATTTCTTGTACAAGGTGATGTGTTGGTCCATTAAAAAGTTAATTAGGTTGGTAAACAGAACTTTATTTTTATCCATTTGTTATCAGTGAAACTTTTAGAGTATGGGGAAGTATTTTAAAAAGGAGGGCCTGTGTGAGCTTGATCCCACCCATAAGAGCAACAACTTAATGAGTCAGTCTATTTCCTTCCATTCTTTTTTCTAGTTGGTCTTTTATTTATTTTTAATTCCAAAATCAGGCATGCTCATTGTAAAACATAAAGCCATCAAATTGTACAGAGGTGTATAAAGTGTAAAGTTCTCAAAGCATTGAGAATAAAAACACAAAGCCTATACTTTCCTATCTGGAGTCTCCAAAAGTATAAATGTGTTAATATATAGTTTTTGTTTCAAAAATATGTAAATACATAGATATGGAGCATGATGACCTGTGGACAGGGAAATGAAGGAGGCTTTCATTTTCTACTTTTTTGTTTGAATGTTGACATTGACAATGTTACATGTGCGTACACTTAAAAATATTTTAAGATGAAAGCTGAAAGGTAGAAAAGATATGCATTCATAATACTTTACAAACTAAACAGAGCACAGTAATATGGTTAACAATCAGCAGAGCATGTCACAAGTACTGTTTTCCTAACCAACTCCAACAAAAGAATAAGGTTTGAAGTCCAGTTTGCACATCAAGCGAATTATGTAGGGATGACCCACCAGCAGAAACAATGTACATTTCCTCCTTCTATTAAAACCTTTCCTAGTTAGTCATTTGTTTTTCTCCTGAATCCATCCCTAAGAATATTCAACCAGTTTATCTTCCATCGTGTCTCAATACATCTCCCAATCCAATCCCTGCCACGATATGAGTGCAGCTAAATCACGGACCAAGGTGCTCACCTGTTGTGTCCTCTTGCAAGCCAACATCAAAGGCCAGTTTATCAGTTGAAGACCGAGAGGTGGACAGGCAGCACAGATACTAAAAGACACAGAATCAGTAGCTGTCACTAAACATTTACTGTCCATACCAAGTCTAATTCTGAGCACTTACACAGCCTAAATGAGGTACAATGCCGTAGAGGAAATGTGGTTTTTCTCCCCCTCACAGAAAGACTGCAGAAATATGTCCTGTCGGTAAAAGAAGACAAGTAATTGGGCATATGTCTGTACATCTCTCACTTCATCTGATATTCATAATCATAAGCAAAAGGACAACCTGATCTGTCAGTTGGAAATCTTTCTCCCAAACAGAAATTTGAACACTATTCACTTTTATCTTCTAGTTTTGTTTTCATTTTTAAAATTTTAACTCTCTTGAAATTTATCCAGAATTGAATTTCAAACGGTGTGTGTGTGTAGCCTGTCACTTCACTGCAGTGAGGGTTTGTCACGTGTATACCAATGTGTGTTTCCCTAGGAGGAATGGAACTCTCCCAACACCACCATCTCCTGATTTCTTTCTCTCCCTCTTAAGTTTTCCTAACTATATATTCTTGGACATAAAGTTTAGGATAATTTTTCAGGGCAACTCCTCTATCCCCACCCCAACCTCAAAATCCTCATTAAGTGTTGCAAGAAGGAGAACACAAGATGAATGTGGTATGAGCTCAAGATACACTGCCATCTACACCAACCAAGTGCAGTGCCGGAAAGAACAGGAGCCCTGCAGACAGGACTCGGGGACAAGGCTGGAGATTGAGCAAGCACAGACGTCCCAGAATCATGGAACAAGTAATGAGAAGCCTAGAAAACCCCTATGATGGAACAGGGTTCACCCAGCTCAGGGGATGTCTGTGACTGCATAAGGAGGCAGCTGATGCACGGACTGGGGACAGGTGTGCTGGCATGTTACATGGAATTCGGTGCCATGAGGATGCAAAAATCAACTGACCTGGAGCCTCTGTCTCTTGACTGCAAACCACTGACTTCCCCAGTTATAGAAACAAGGCTTCAAGGGTCCCCAAACATTTTCCTAGCTAGTCAGGAGTATGAGTCTGACCTCAAGACAGGCAGCCCATGGTGGCCCCTGAGGGTTACAGACCTTAGATCTAAGCATATTAAATATCTGCCTTTATTTGAGAAAAAGTAACAGTGTTATAATACTGAATTCCCAGGTAAAAACTTAGTGATCTCTATTAAAGTCTTCTGCAATATTTCTCAATAATATTACAGTACCAGGCACTGCAACTGTTAGCGTACATTCTCTCCTCTTCTAACGTTCACAGCAACTGTGAGGCACACACTATAATTATTTCACCAAATGTTAATTAAATTCTGTTAAGGGTAAAGACTTGGTCTTATTTACTACTATATCTAGCACACAGGAGGTGCTAAATAATATTTATTGACTGAATGGATAAAATTCTCAGATGCAATTACAGGCTTAAAGAAGTTTGGCAAGGCATCCAAGGCTGTACAGCATACAAGAAAGTGAGCCTGAACCCAGATCTCCCAACCAAGTTCAGGGTCTTACCCATCGACTATGTATCAAGGGTATTTTTCTGAAAACTGACTCTCATATTTATTATTTTATGTGTTTTGATTGTTATTTGTTTGTTTGTTTGTTTTTGTTTTTTGCTGTACACGGGGCTCTCACTGCTGTGCCCTCTCCCGTGGCGGAGCACAGGCTCCGGACGCGCAGGCTCAGCGGCCATGGCTCACGGGCCCAGCCGCTCCGCGGCATGTGGGATCTTCCCGGACCGGGGCACGAACCCGCGTCCCCTGCATCAGCAGGCAGACTCCCAACCATTGCACCACCAGGGAAGCCCCTTGATTGTTACTGAAAGTGGAATTCCTTCCATGAAGTTCTAATGTGTGAGTGCTATATGCAAAAAGGTTGTTTTTATATATTTGTCTTCTATCCAGCCACTTAAAGTGTTCTCCTTCATTTTATTTCATATCTTACTAAGTCAGCCAAGATTTCCAGAACAATGTTAGATAGCATATTCTTGGGAGTTTTTTTTCTTTCAGTTTTGTCAAGAATGGATCCAGTGCATGACAATTAAGTATGAGGTCACTGATTTGACATAAATATTTTCTTTATCATTGAGAAAATAATCATCAATGCTTAGTTTTTATTAGGAATTGGTATTTTTATTAAAAACCTGTTTCAGCACCTGTTAAGATGATCACAGTTTTTCTCATTTGACCTACTAATGTGATATAGCACATTAACATAAATGATATTAAGTCATTATTAAAATCACATCTATACTTTTCCTCTACTTCTCTTCCTATAATTTCCAATTCCATTAACCAGATTTTACACACCAATATTCATGATGATGAAGACTGATGATTTTTTTTCTGTTTTTTCTGGTATTGATATTGAGGCTATGCTTAAGTTTTTGCTCAGGAACAGTTTACACATTTTGGGAATTATCTCCTTCTTAAAAGAAATGATTATTTTATACTTCCAGGTATTGGACTATTGTGTAGTCACTAAAATAAACTTGATTAAAAATTTAAATAACATGGATAATACTTATACTGTGATAATATGTAAAAAACTCCGGATATAAATTTGGTTATATAACAAGATCTCAATTATATTAAACAAAATTTTAACAACAGCAAAGATTGAAAATGTTTTAAAAAGTCCCCAACAGCTTTCTCTCATTGGTATGATCATGAAGATTCTTTTCTTCTGTAATTTCCAAATCTTACAGAATGAATATGTAGTGTTTTTATAACTTAATAAAGCTTTTAAAAGAAAGGAATATTTACATATTTTATTTTATACATATTTTATACACACACATATATAAATGAGAATGAGTAAATTGTGCCTGAGAGGAACCCAGTGGATAAATGGTTAACTGGGTGTAAGAGGAGCTGATATGGAAAAACCAAGAGAACAACTAGTTAAGATGGAAAAGAAGTTAGTGGAGAGTTGAAGGTGGGACTCACAGGCAGTTTTTTATACTATTTTTTTCAGTAAGGATGCTTTAATTCTCTAACAGATAAACTGTTTGAAATAAAATCAGAAATGAGAACTATTTCTTACTTGACTCTTAACACCTCTCTCCTCCTAAACCTAGTCTTTCAAAAGTAAGATATGGGGCTTCCCTGGTGGCGCAGTGGTTGAGAGTCCACCTGTCGATGCAGGGGACACGGGTTCGTGCCCCGGTCTGGGAGGACCCCACATGCCGCGGAGCGGCTGGGCCCGTGAGCCATGGCCGCTGAGCCTGCGCTCTGCAGCGGGAGAGGCCACAACAGTGAGAGGCCCGCGTACCGCAAAAAAAAAAAAAGTAAATAAAATAAAAAACAAAAGTAAGATATGAAAAATAGAAGTCACATAATGATAGAACTGAAGGACCTTAAAGGTCCTCTAAGCTAACTGTCATCTTATAAGTGAGAAAACTAAGCAGGATATAAAGATATTAAAAACTACATACAAGCAAGCTTGTTAAAGCCATCAGTGGAATAGGATCACCAAATATTTCCTGTCCACGTACGCACAAATGGATCATCATGACCACAGGGGAGATGCAGTCTACAGGTGTACTCACCATGCCGCTGTAGGAATGGCGCAGCAATATGGCATGTCCATAGAGGAGCGTTCGGTGGCCACCACCTTGAGCGGTCTGCACAGAGCAGAGAAAGGGTCAAGGAAAAAAAGAAAAAAGAGTAAATGTAACTAAGTCCATAAAATGCTCTCTTGTTCTCATGGAAAAGTTTAATGGGAAAAAATAAGAGCTATTGCAGATGAGCAAAGCGCTGTGGAAAGAATGCTTAAATTGAGACAAAGCTCCCAAGAAAACCTTCTCCTATGGGGGCGGGGGGGCTAGCAGTTGATCTAGTTCTTAAAGAATGAACTCGAGTTCAGGAAATACCATAATTTGTAATTTTTGATTCCCAGTTATTTGTTGTCTGTATTTCCCATTACACTGTGGTCCGTGTCGAGCAGGGGCTACGGTACTTTGGGCACCGTGATATACCAGCTTCCTTGCAGAATGCCTGGCACATAGTAAGGACTAAATAAATACTTCTTCAGTGAATGAGTCTTCTTAAAACACAAAATTCATCAAATCATCTTCAGGCTTAAAAACCTTTCATATCTTCCAACTGTTTATAGAAAAAGAGTCCAAATTCCTTTATATGAGATAGAGGAATGCTTCTCAAATTCTAGCATGCTTACAAATCACCTGGAGAGCCTGTCAGAACACAGAAGCCTGGGCCTACCCCCAAGATTCTGATCCAGTAGGTCTGGGGTAAATACAGAGATGTTTCATTTCAAAAATTTTCCAGAAGACCCAGGTGCTGTTGTTTTGGGGACAACAGTGAGAAGTACACACATAGAGTACTTTTAGTCTCAGCCCTTTCTAGCCTCGCCCCCAAATCCCTTGTGCTCCAAACAGACACACTTTCCCTGCCCTGAGCTTTCTCACTGCTCTTAGAACACAATACTCCTTCCCTCTGTAGTCTTTTCCACCTCGGCGACTGTTTTAAACGCAGGTTGAGGGCTCCCTCTTCTATGAAGCTACAACCTGAGCTAAATTTGAGAAGCCGGATGGGTTCCCCGATCCAGGTGAGTAAAGGTGTCATAGGAAACAACTCCAGGGTATTAAGAAAGAGGAAGGGACCAGGGGATTGCAGTGCTGGGTCGCAGAGAAACTAAACAGGAGCCATAAAATTAGATCAGGGTAACATCATGGGAGGTAAAGAACATTATGCCAAGGAGGCTGCCCTTTTATTCTGTAGGAAAAAGAGGTCTTTAAGGATGACTGTGATGTTATTGACTTATACATACTCTAAGAAGTAAAGGAGAAAGTACTTTAATATTCATTATTAGTATACCTTTTTTACTAAAAATATATCCCCTTCCTATTGTTCCACATAATTCCTTAAAATAACTTTATTTACATGTTATGCTTAAAAGACTTCCAAACCATTTAAAAATAGGTATTAAAAGGTACTAAAATTATGAGAAAAAACTGCTTTACAAAAAAGGAAAGTTACTTTTTCACCTCGAGAGTGAAAAAGGGAAAAATCTACTCTGCAAAATTATATTCCTCCTAAGAATGAGGCCCTGTTTAGAGAGTACTTTTCTTTTCTATAATATATTTGATTTACTGTGGCCAAGAACAACTTATTTATCTTGTCTGATTTGTACTAGTTTGGTAGGAGCTTACCTTTCCCTACCAGATATAAGTTCCAAAGCTACAAGATCCAGCTGAACTTTAATGACACTAGACAGTCATACCAACCAAAACAAGATGTTTTTAAATGAAGAACAAGCTTTAGATTTAACCAGAGTGCTGTTTTTTTCTGTAAAGCTTTGCCTGTGCACTTCATGTGTTCATATGCACATATATACATAAATGTTCAAATTGGTTAAGAGGAGATATTTTAGTATCTGAATTTTCTTTCAAAGATTTTATATATAGAGATTTTACACAGTTTTCTATTACGGATTTAACACTACAGATTTCTTCACTACTTAAATGCTAATTTATGTCTCAAATATAGTTTTAATACAATTCCTGTAAAAGTATGCAAATAATCCACACTAAATTAACTTTGTTACTTAAGAGAGCACTGTTAACACAAGTGAATAAGATTTCTGTCACATGGTCTGCAGTCCTTTTCCTCTAACTTGTCATTTTAAATAATACTATTGTGATTGGCTCTGATTCAGGACAAATAAAATGTATAATTTTCACTCTTGGGCAGGTTGGATAACTTATTCAACAAACATTTATCAAAAGAATTGGGTTTGTGGGATGCATCCAAAGACGTACCTTGGTTCTTTACTTGTGCTTTCTGATCTGGTCAATCAATCATATCAATTTTCTGGTTAAATGTGGCCTGGTCCTTGCTTTAACTTAAGTGAACAAATATTTATGGACTTCCTCTGATGTAGGGAACTACCGGTACTTTAAGAGGATGGTTACACCTGTTAAAGTACCGGTTACACTGGCTTAGCCACCTCCAGGGTTATTCCTTCAAGACTCTACAGAACGCTGCCTTAAGGTGGACTGGGTAATCCCCCAGGGCAATTTCAATGAGAAAAAGTTCATCACTGCTGGGTAATAACATCACAAGCAGTAGTAATTCAGCGCTTTGGAACAAGGGGTCCATTTCTCCTCCGGCCACCCAAACCAGAACCTTACAAGATCACAGTGCTATAACCATCATAACCTTTGGGAATCCAGCCAGGACCAACTAGATAGAACCAATCAAGCTAATGGACCAACAAGCTCAAGGCTAGCCCACCCCTCAAAATCGCAGTTTGGAAAAATACCTTGCTGTTTTCTGAAGTTAACATGTTCATTGTTCCTTGGACTCTAAAACACAGGCAAAGTAAGCAGTGCTTTCCACTGCACCAGTTAAGAGAAAAAGTAAAGTTAAATTTTACATAACAAACCTTGTGTTCACATTCACGTCACCTATACTTTAGTCCTACTGATTCTCCAGTAAACATTACACAAAAGCAACACTTTTTTCTATTCATTCAAAAGATATTTATCGAGTATCTTCAAATACTGTATCTGAGAGGTACACTATCTGATGTCAAGGGTATTATGCATAATAAGCTCACAGCTTGTTTTCCTCTGCCTTCAAAATGAGAGTTTTCTCTAATTATTCATTCATTCAACAATTATAAACTGAAGCCCATGTGTTTCCCTTCCAAAGACTTGCACACTAACAGCAAAGAAAACAGAAGTTTAAGAACTAATTCTCTCTGCATTTCTTACCACCTCCAACTACATGTCGGATTCTCGGGTCTTTTTAGTAAAAGTATTACCTGGAACTTACATGTCCTTGACATACATTTCCGAGTGTGACTCGGGCCCTACCTGTTTCTGAACATGCAACGGCCTGTCCCTCACAGCCCAGCTGTCCCCTGTGATTGGCTGGGCCCGTGGTATGGTTGGTGAGCTGTGAACAGACCTCTATGGCCCCTCTGCAGATCCTGAAGTTGGCTTCTGCTAGACTACTGTAGACTCCCATAGGCGAAGGGGGTTTACGCTAAGGGGCTGTTGTTCTTTCAGGGAAAAACACCACCAACCCAAAGTAACAATACCATTTCCAAACTCCTCCCTCTAAATATTTCTGGTGTCAGAGAGCCAAGAATCATTTAATAAAAGGTAAAATTGGACTTTCTGAAAATATCAGTTAAAAAAGATTTTTCACTTCTGTGCATAGATTTGGTCCCAGGACCCCTGAGATGACTGAGAGGGCTAATATTAAACGAGTGTAAAAAAGTTGAACTGGTGAACTGTAAGTGGATAAAAAAAGTTCAGAGTACGTTCAAACAAAATCTAAGCAACAAAGCTGTATGCATTCTAAACAAACCACACTTAAATTTTTCCACAGATTATTTTAATACCAATTTGGTATTATTAGGTATTCCTATGCCTTGAGCTTTCCAGGATCTTGGCTCAAAATGTGCAATCAGGGTAACCATATCATAAGCCGAAGCTCTGATGGAAATACTTCTACATTTACGTTTATTTAGAATAATATGCAGTCATAAGATATCATTTATTAATCTGTTACCCTCCTCTGTGGGGAGGGGAAAATTGGATCATTGTAGCTACCTTTGAGGTACCACTGTTACAAGCTTAAAATACAACAGCAGAAAAGCATAGTACATAAAACCAGAATAGTAATGACTAAGATCAACTCAAGAGGTTTAAACATGCATAAACATTACTGGCTATGTGTTTCTGTTGTTTGGGGTTTTCTTCCTCCTCTGTGTTTAATAAAATATGTTTGTACCACATATTTGCTTATTAATGCGTCTTTAGGGTCATTGCTATTTAAAACCATTTATTAACTGTATAACATCTAAATATTATAAGGTTTTCTGTTTTACTAATCATTTTTTTCTGTACAAAAATGCTATGCTAATCAATGTAGGACATTTCTCATAATTCCAGGCCCTTATTATTCGAGAGGTGTTTTTTAAAAAATAAATCAGACTCTACAGGAGACTTTTCTATATCCCTTGATCATTATAACATGCCATTTCAGAAGAAAAACAATGAAACCTTAAAAAGAGTTTACTGCTTAGGTAATACTAAGCTACACAACCAAAATTTAAAACGACAGACAACAACAAAAAGGAATTTGCCTTAGAGAACTTCTTTCATAGTGCTCAGATATTTAACCAGGGAAGCTTTTAAGTTTACCTTCAAATACAAATAGTGATACTTGGGTAATGAGTTGTTTTAGAGAGAAAAACAAAAAAAATATCTCTATGCGTAAGCCTTCACATCATCTGAAAGTGACTTTCCAACGCAAATGTGAACAGCACTGGATGGAGGAGGAGCACAGAATCGCTGGGCCTGGCATCTGGTCCACCTGGGGTCCCCGGAAGCAGGAGTCATGCAAACAGCCCTGCCATCTTCAATAGTGAATCATATAACAGGTTC
Organism: Physeter macrocephalus; assembly: GCF_002837175.3. NCBI lineage: Eukaryota > Metazoa > Chordata > Mammalia > Artiodactyla > Physeteridae > Physeter > Physeter macrocephalus. Next base: position 7,687,229 of record NC_041233.1, on the reverse strand, counting down.
AAAGGATGATTATAATAATTAATGAGAAATCTGGCTTCAGTGCAAAATAAATATGTTTTGACAAACCAGCTGACCAGTGTCGAGACAGCCACTTGGCTTTAGACGGCTAACTTGTGAGGGAGGGTGTCTTAACCAAAGGTCTCCAGAGCAAACAGACCAGGCCTAGGACAGGACTAACTGATCACTGCTCAGTGCCACCAGCAGAAATGAGCACCTGCGACAAAGAAGCATCTGGCTGGTTCTAGGAGGCTCTAACGATGCGTGTCCAGGTCTGAAAACCAAAGCAAGTCACGACTGAAAAGTGAAAAAGCTGGATAAAATCTAGCATCCTTTTCCTTGTAATTGGTTTAAATTACTATAGTTTAATGCATAGGCCCTCGCTTAGTCAAATTCTAACCTTTCCAGATGATCCAATGCAGGTATGAAAATAAGTCAATGGGTTTCTGGCCTTGTGGTTAAAAGAAGTCAGAGCTTAATTAAATTACTTCAGGTACACCACCTGGTTTAAACCAAACAGACATCATTTTTCTATTTGCATTGATTTTTATATGAATCTGCTCTCATGAAAGAGCTTGAGGTACATGCTTCAGGAACTAAGCCATTAACTGTTCTCCAAGGAACCATAGAAATGGCATAGACAAAGGATTTGAATAGGAGTGAGATGATAAAATGAGTACAGTAAATGCAGATTGAGCAAGCAAAACTGCTAATTTTTAAAAAATCAAACCCAATTTCATTATTTCATTATTTATTTAGCCTCGCTGCACGGCATGCAGTATCTTAGTTCCCCTACCAGGGATCGAACCTGTGCCCCCCTGTGCCCCCTGCAGAGTCTTGACCACTGGACCGCCAGGGAAGTCCCCTTCATTATTTATTAATATTTGCAAAGAGAGAACATATTCGAGTTTTCTGCGGTTGATAACATTTTCCCAACCAAATCCCTTGTTTTGTGATCTGCCTCATTGAGCAGTTCATGTCCTCGCTTCCCAAGGTAATAACAATAGTTTCCACTGAAAAATAATGGCTGGAATTATTTGAAATTTTGGAAAATGTTTTGGGTCCTTGTTGATAGGGACTTCAAGTAAGTGTTGTGCTCTGTCACCCTATCCAAACTGTCAAATTCTTAATGTTACCGAATAGGTCCATGTGTCAGTACAATGCTCCTGGTTCAGAGTTTGGTCAAATATGAATGTAACTCCACAGAAAATGAAACCTTTGCTTCCTTTTCTTCTAAGCAACCTTTTAAATCTACATCCAGAATTTTGATTTCACACTTTTCAGAGTTTATATCTTTTGAAATGATATTCTTTTGAAATTTTTAAATATATTAAGCCTTCATTACCTGAACACAATCAATTTCTCTACACAATTTTCCTCAGCTTTTAGGATAAAAATTAAATTTCATGAATGTTACATGAGAAATGTAGCAGGTATATAAAAATGAAACAGAACATTTCTACTTTTTGTCTCAAATAATGACATTCTGCTGTTCCTCTCCTTTCCCTACATGTGTCCTTCAATGACATGACCATGGATTTTACTCTTCTCTTTTAGTTTGCCTCTCTTAAAACCTTTTTGTTTTTCTAATTTGATTGAGGAATAAAAACAAGTCGAATTATTTTCACATCTCCTGGAGTAAGTAGTTCACTAGGAGCTTCTTGGTGCCTCTTTTAATTTTCCAGTGTATGAATTTCCTATTTTATTCATGCAACAGTGCATAAACACAAAACAGCCAATATAATTCCCACAGTGAAAATTCTAGATGGAGAATGACAGAAAAAAATCTGTTTCAATGGGAGAAATTCCTAACATTGGCTAAGTAAGACTTAGTATGTCACAATATGACCCAAAGATGTCAAATGTCAATAAATGTAAACATGGGATGTATTTACTGAAATTTAAAAGTTTAAAAGTTTTGATTTAATTTTTGAAAACTTTAAAATGTGAAGAAAAGTGCCATGAATTCAAAAATTAAATATGAGTAACCAAACACAAAACATACAAAGTATTACATATACAGCAGATGACCCAATGCCTTACCTTCATCATGAATTTCTGTAGGGGCATAAGGAAAAGAGAGAAAATATTAAATATACATTATTTCAAAGACATTTTAAAATATCTTATTTTTAGACTCCACTGTTCTAAATGGAGTTACATGAACAATAAAAAAAATGCACTGTGCTGTCACAACAAAACTTAATATCAACTACATGCGAGAGAAAAGGTGTAGCAAGCAAAACTCTATTTTAGAATGCTTTTACATTAGTTCTTTCTTTTCTGTGAAAACATGCTACTTGACTTTAATGCGTGATTCAATTTACAACATATTTAAGCACCCAAAAAACGGTATAATCTTAAAATTATACTCTGACACGGCTTTAAAAATTTTTTCACCTCATCTGTTGCATAAAAATGCAGTAATATAAGCAGCAACCCAACTAACTTAAGTAAAAACAGTGGATTAGAAACAGGTAAGGTAGACCATCAATTATTACGCTGTGATGAGCTGCCCATATTTCATGCAAAAATGACAAAAAGCAATTCTTTAGATACTATATATTGTGATATGTGAATTTCAAAGAAAAACCACAAAACTTTTCTCTTGACCCAGCCACTTCTCATGATTTACATTGTAACAGCTCTTTTTTTCTTCTACAAAACATAATATGTACATATGGATATATTCCTTCCTTTTTCTTTAGACCCATAAAGTTTCTTTGACTTCTTACTCCTGGGAGAGGTAAACAGATGAAAAAGAGCAAAGAAGGAAAAATGATATTATGTTTCCAAGCTTAGGGCTAAATTTAGCTGTCAGGTGCATGTAAGTCCTACAGAGGAAAAAATACACACATCCACATTAGTTTTAAAGGAAACAGCAAGGGAAAGTTTTCTAACATAGATGTTAAATACCATACTTGTTTCCCTGAAACATACATACACAGTAATGTATGTATATTACTAAATGGTAATTCTATTATGACTGATTTTTTTCATTTTCAATATTATAATGTTAAGGAAAAATTGTAAAGAACCGTTTCATTCTCAGCTTAGAAAATATAGGCTGTGTAGTTACATTTTTGTAGCTAATATCTGTGGTAAATGATATCAAGGAACTTTACTCCATGTAGATACTGACCAATCACATGCCTACCTGTGATCACTAGTGACGCAGATATCACTGAGGAATTAGGGAAAATCATTTAAGCCTTAATTCAAAAAAAAACAAAAATCCAAAATTTTGCTACAGAAAATGGTTTATAATAGATACTTTCTTCATGAGATTTTTGGGTTTTTAACTGATTTAGGCTTTAGAGATTTTTCTTTCAGAAATGTCTTCAGCCTGATTTTGTCAGTTACCTAGGTTGAACTACTTTAGAATTGTAGAAAATAGAAAAAAAAAAGTCGTCTAGTTACTGAGGTCTGCTCTTCACAATTTTTAGTTGTGTGTGAATACAGGATGAGCAAGTCACAGAGAAGAGTAATCTGTATACAGGATAAAAAAAAATGAATACTGTAAATTAGCAAAAACTAAGATGTCCATCTACAGAATGAGAAAGAAGAGCAGATGTAACAGACGCGCATTATTTTCAAGACAATCAGGAACATGAAAGATTATTTGTGGCATTAGTGACATTAACTTTTTGTACAAATCATCTATTGGTCCATCTATTTGGCTTATTACATTAGAAGATACTCAAAAGGGATCATTCAAGGGCAAAGAAGAAGTCAAAATACATTAATATGTAAAGGAAAATTATTTTAACCTCAATGTAAACACTGCTTAAGTATGATAAAGAGCAACAGAAAAAGAATGAAAATTAAAATCCTTTACAAGTTGAGGATGTGATAGAAAGAGAAAAGAAACTCATGCATGAAGATAAATATTGAAACAGCCTCAATTTAGGTGTAAAGCGTTATCATTTTTAATGCTTACAATAAGTTTAATAAGGAAATCAATTATTTAAGAGCTAAAACTTCATTAGACAAGATACAGAGATGGATAATTATAAAGACAGAGCACAGGCATGGTGCTTTCTGTCTTAGAAGACATTGGGGATGATAATCAATTGACACAGAAACACAAAGTGGGAAATTTTAGTTCTTTAGGGCAAAACTACGAGTGGCAGTAATTCAGTGTCCCAGGTTGAGTTTAATTACTTCAGAATGGACAACTGAGATGAAGCTTCAAATGTGAGCAGGAGTTGAGGACATAGCACCCCCCCCATTATGCTAGACTAACATGAAAACCAGGAAGAGAAACAGCAATCCTTATGTTCTACCTCAAACAAAGATGGCCCTGGGAGTCTAATGGACGATAAAAAGAAGCAGAAATCTTTGGTCTATATAAGCATATGTCACTTGATCTAGTAGATCTGAAAGCCCTAAGGGATTTTCTTAGCATATGCAAATAATTATGAGTAGAAAAACAAATCAAACAGCAATACTTTAGTCTGAAAATTGTAATCAAACATCAGACATCAAGAGACTGCATAATTATATTCCATCTGTTACTGATACAAAGAAAGAAACAGAAATTGAGGTGATATACAAACTTCCTCTACCGTAATTCTGCCTTTCAGTTCAAACTTGGATTTTTTTTCACTGTTATTTCAGGTTTGTGAAATGACAACTGATTACAAAAATTAATGCCTCTATAAATGGACCTTTCTTAGAAGTTTTAAAAGAACCTTTGCTGAAATGTCTTCTTAAAAATTATATAGATAAGGAAATAGTAACAAAGCAACAAAATAAACATTTTGGGGCTACTGAAAAAGAATTATCAAATAGGACAATCTGAGAGACTAGGGCAAATTTTGCCTCTGGAGTCCTAACATGAAGTTTCCACTGACGCAGTGAAATGTCCTACTCTGCACACCAAATATCCATCAGATTTAAGCCTCTTTTGTCATCTTCTTTCTCCTTTTATCAAGATGCTAGGATTCTCCATAATCCTCCAGCTGGTCTTCTCTCCTTTGTGAGTGAGGATACATGTGGTAAATTTCATTATGTTGAGAAAAGGAAAAAATATTTCACCACTGAAGACTTGGGTTTGTTGGTGGCTTTTTTAAAATTAACCATGCCCCCCCAGAATTTTAGAGGGCAAAAGAAATTTAAGATTAACAATTCCAAGTTCCAAACATATATCAATATATACTATCTAATAGCATATGTGGGTATATCTTTGTGAAAAACCTCAACAATTTCTCTTATGATGAAGGGTATCCTATGTAAATGCTTAACTTTCTAAGACTTCCCCACTGAAAATACTCAAGACTGCACTGATTGACAGACATGTTGATGGTGGGCCCAGAAAGCATCTAAAAGAGGGTTCTGCTTTTAGCCCATGAAAAAGCAATTATACATATAATGGTACAGCCCGTGGCAATGCTCTTGCATTACTCACATTAATGACCATCACTGGCTAGTTATATGTGCACACTGCTCTTTTTTTTTAAGAATTCAGCATAATTTGGGGGCAGATTGGGAGCAACTGTTGTCTTTTTCAACCTATCAACAACTGTACAGATAGTGTCTAAATGGACTGTCTTTTCTCTCATGTGTAAGGGTCTGACATATATATGTATATATAATTATCCAGTTCTTCTTTAGAAGGGTAAAGGAAAATAAACAATTCTGATAAGCTACTATAAATCCTCATCTTTTATCTCTGTGACACATTTATAAATCACTGAGCTGCATGAATGCCTAAAACATGAAGTAGAAAAGCTATCGGGGGCTTTCTTCCTGTCCCACCTTTCTCTCAATCAAAAACCAAGAAATTGATCTCTACGGAGAGTATGTGGATCATAATGACCTGAGGACCTAGAAAGCCTGCCCTATACTCAGAGCACCACCTACCTAGAACAAATTGTCTTTACCAGGATACAGAAGATTCTGTATATTTTTTTCAAAACCATTTCAAACATGATTGAATCCTGATAACATGAGAGTACTTCACAGACCCTCACATCATAGTAGCTGCACGAAAAAATGCATTATTAAAACTACTCTCAGTTAGAAACACTTGAAAGGATTTTGTATTTTAATAATTCCAACAGCATCAACATATTTTTAATATGTATGAGACATCATTTGGTCTACAGAAAATGCTTCACATACAACAATATGACAATGTTTTCCATCCCTTTATTGTCCCCAGCTCCATCCATGACTGCAATCCCAGGCCTCCATGTTAGAAACCAATGCTAGAGGTTAGGGGCCTAGAGGGCTAAGGGTGGAGTAGATGGAAATAACAATTCATCACGTTTTAATCCAGAACTCACAAATGTTATTCCCTCTTGAAGTACGAAGAGCAGCATTTGATTACTCAATGAGCTCTTGATTAAACACAAATGCCCAAAGGTGCTCAAAGAGACACTGGAAAACAGCTAGAGGGTGGAAGGAAGGGAGGAGGAGGGGGGAGAGAGAGAGAGATTGACTGACGTGTGATGAAGTTTCCAGAATGATGCTGTGAGAAAATTTATAAAGAAGCAAATCTAATTTTCAATATATTTAAGTTTTATAAGGCTTCTAAAAGTCTCAATCTGGGGTTGTCACCTGTGTTCTGTAGACAAGCAAATATAACGGGGTGTTAAAATAGGACACCTGTTTTAGAACAAAGTAATGGCAAATACTCTCATATTCCAAACCACACTGTGATTACCACCCAAACAGGGACACCAAAGCAGGTGGCTGAAAATCCAACTGCTGCCCTAAGCTGGCCCCCAGCTCCAGTCTATCAGGAGAGGTTGGAGAGCAAAGAGATGGTTTCTTAGAGAGAGGTGTTGGTTGGCTTGGAGTCCTGTTTCCCCAGAGCTTGCCCTCAGCTCAAGCCTAGAGAGGGTGGCTTCAGGGATACGTGTGTCCCAGCAGAGTAACGTTACAACTGGGGAGTGACCACACTGCCAAGAGCAAATGGGGGCCACACTAGATGGAGCCAGCCTGGGACTGTCTTCAATGCCACCAAGAGACCAGGGATGAGGAAGTCATCACCACTGATCAGCTAGAGGACGGGGCATGTGGATGCAGCAAGAGAACCCCAGCTCAGAGGTTTCCGGTGACAGAATCTCCACTGGTCACCTCCCAACTACCCAGAGAGAAAGTCAGCTCAAAACACCTGACCAGCCCGATGAATGACAGGCTCATCAAAGAAGACCTGCCTGCCAACTTTCTTCTTCTCCTTGCCAGGACACCCTGAGAGGGTCAGAAGCCACAGGCAATGCGCAGGCGTGGGTGGAAAGTGGCAGAGGGAAGTGAGATGCAGATCCCTCCCTACCCCCCACCCCCTCCAGGCTCCTGCCGGGAGAGGCCTGAGCTGTCCCAGACCCTTAACTAGAATTAACATCAAGAGTGCTCCACTACACAGGACTGGGAAGTTTAATTACTGAAATGAGACTTGTGTGACTTGAAATGGCTGGAGGGGTGTTTCATTGTCTATGAGAAAACATAGAACCTGTCCTAATTTAACCCAGGGCACACAGGAGAATGAGCCCCCAGAGCAGGTAGGTAGGCAGGGGATTAAACTGTTTTCTGTTACCCTTCAAGTAACAGAAAAAGGTAACAAATTCTACCTGTGACAGTAGACTTCCAAGCTCCCTATGGCAAGTGCATAAGATTTGACCTATACGGGTCTTCAAAGAAAGAAACAGCTCAAATCTAAAATTTACTGAGACCTATACATAGAGTGATTATCAGTTACCTAGAGCAAATCCAGCTGGATATTTTCATTATATCTCAATGAAGGTACATTTCAGCAGTGATATGTCTTATCATTAACATAACAGTAATACTTTAGAACCAGAAAGGGCTAGCCCAGATTCTAATCCTATAAACAAGGAGACGAGACGAATGCCCACAAATAGACGACAAAGGTTATGAAGTGAGTCACAGAGCTAAACTGCATGACTGTCAGCTCAATGTTATCTCCAGTACTTTCTCAGAACTAGAAAGCAATCTTTAAGGTAAAGGTTTGCAAATAAACCTACTAAGAATAAATTTTGAGATGAGAAATCCCTATGAAAATGAGAGGGAAAAAATCCACATAGCAAGGCACTTCAAAAAAGCAACCAAATGCAGAGGAAAGAATGGGGATACTTCTAGACAGTGGTAGAAAGGGGGTTTATTCATTTAAATATTCTATTTCCAAAGGAATTAGTGTCTTGAGTGGCTGGCTCAAGAACTACTGATTTGGATACAGCACAGGAATACTGGAACGGAAGTGAAGGGATAAAAAGATGAGACAGGGACTTCTTTGAGGATGGCTAATCTTGGGGAAGGAGCACAGAAAGGTGAAACACATGTTCTTAGAAACAGGTTTCCGTTCCCAAGACAAGAATTCGGATCAGAATTTTAACTAGAGGCAGAGAAGAGAGGAAATTTCAAAAAGAAAGAGTTGAACAAAATTAATAATAGCTTAGCTATGAAGAAACAGATGATGAATTAAAATTATTTCCAGGGCTTCCCTGGTGGCGCAGTGATTGAGAAGACGCCTGCCGATGCGGGGGACGCGGGTTCGTGCCCCGGTCCGGGAAGATCCCACGTGCCGCGGAGCGGCTGGGCCCGTGAGCCATGGCCGCTGAGCCTGCGCATCCGGAGCCTGTGATCCGCAAAGGGAGAGGCCGCGACAGTGAGAGGCCCGCGTACCGCAAAAAAAAAATAAAATAAAATAAAAAATAAAATTATTTCCAGAGTTATAACATAGAAGTAGTAGTTCTCAAAAATCCATACATGGGTATCATCATCATGGAAATGGTAAATTTAATAAACAAAACTTTCTTTAAGTATAAAGGGCCGAAAGAAGTTTAGGAAATAGGGCAATTGTTTGGGAAACACAAGTAAAGGCTACTGAAAAGACAGCAAAAGTCTCAAGATGCTGCCTCAGGGGAACTGCATCCCAGAATGAGGGAAAATAATGAAAGTAAAATGAAGCCATCAAGTAAGCCAGTATTAGCTGATTCATCATATTAAGTCACAGGGCAAATAAGAACAAAACAACACCACAGCAAAGGGCCTCACTGTTTTGCACACAAAGTGGATCAGGAATATCATTGTCGGTGAAACTCTAATTTCCATTCAGAATTACAAGGAGTTCAGAATTGGAAGGATCTTTCCCTTTCCCTCTGTCTCCCTCCCTCCCTCCCTCCCTCCCTCTCAATAGTTGAAGAAACTGAGACCAAGAATAGTTAACATAATTTGGCCACATCAGACACTTTGTCACACTGTTGGTCTCCAAATTAGCCTCCGGAATCCTGCAACTGTTAACTTTCTTCGTGATATTTTCTCGTTCACCTTCACTTTTTAAGATTGTATGAATGTGTAAAGCCTTTTTCTACAGCACATGGAAAAATATGAGAACTAAGCAGTAGGATTCTAAGATTAAACAGTCAAGATTTTTCGGTAAAAGATACACAATATTAATAATAAAAGCCTTCTCATTGACCGGAAGCCTATCATAACGATAAAGCCGATTACATAGAGACTATAATGTTCCAGGGATAGAGAATATTTTAATAGATTCCATTTCAGAAGAAGAAAACTAGAAACTTATAAAAGTTCTAACTGGAGACTGGTAAAATATATGTTGATTATAAGAGAGCAGTTATTTTGAATACTCATAGAACCAGCCACACTAGGAAGCAAAACAAAAAGATTAGAGGCAACAGCAAACATGCACCCAATTCATATCACGATCTCTTTGTAAATACGTGGAAACACATACCCATTTTTTCACGTCAACTTTCTGTGGAAAGAAAAAGCCAAAATAGTAACAGGCAAACAAGTAGCTAGCAAGGTTTTAATTACTGTCATTTAAATAAATTGAAATGTGGTCCCTGCACCAAAACCTACTTCCAATTCTGAAGGATATGAAACAGTATCCAAACTTTTAATTAATAACATTTAATCTCCTCAAACAAACAAATGATTTCAATTAATTTAGTAATCAGAACTTCAAAAGGCATTAGGCTGAATATGTACCAGGTACATGAAATAACAATAATCTAATATATTCAAAAGCAAACGTGAACATTTACCTAATTCTCAAACCTACAGGCCTTTGATTTAGGAACCACTATTCTCCTCTAACTATAAAAATGTATTTAACGAAAAAGATCAGTTTAGAAATACAGCATCTAACTATAAATCTCTGATGAAATAGAAGTAAAATTTCTCTTAGCCTAATCTTTCTAACATTATATAAATGTTCACAGTATAACAAAAGGCATGCTTTGTCAAATAATTCTGAAACTGCATCAGAATCCAAGTATTGTTTAAAATGTATTTATTAATGAATGCATGTTAGTCTCATAACCGTTATATGACTCTTTAAAAATTAAGTGAATATAATTATATCCAAAGTGTAAAAAAGAACAAATAAAAAGCCATATGTCAACAACGACTGCGTCTACACGGCCCTAAGATTCCTAGCAAATCAATCAGAATTTAAAAATCTCAACACTGAGGGATATACTCTCTCTCAAAGATAAGTTTCCATAACCAACCTCCCTTCTTTAGCACATATGATTGAGGATCAGTGAAACTTGAGGTTTGCTTCAGACTCTTCACGCATTTACATTTACTTGCAAATTTTTTTCTTTAGAAAATTCATTCATCAGGTCCAAAGCTCATGCTACTTCGCCATAACTAAGAATCTCCCCTCCTTATTAGCAAGCTTCAAGAAGGAAATGTGCATTAGATGCATATACATTGTGATTACTTTTTAAATGCTATAAAGTGATATAAAAATATCCACCTAAATACACAGGTGGGATTGTTTTGAAGGCCCAGTGAGATTCAATAGATTCAACAGATTACTTACAACAGAGCATTTTGGCTTCGTCAATAATTTATTTAGTCTTCAGAAAAATCTCTTCTAAGCCTACCCCCAACCTCTGAATTTACAAACACATTGTTATTTAAGAAAGAACACTTTAATGAATGGAAAGCCCTGGTTTTCACTCTAAGTTTTCAAGATATTTAGCTGTTACCCAAAGCTCAAGTCCTCATTTTAAGCCTGAACCTCTTAAAGTGATGAACCTATTTCTTTAGACCCTGGGGCACAGGGAAACAATTTAGTCATGTCCAGTATAATATAATTATTCACTTTTCTACCTTTAAAAGGACAAATTCTTATATTTATTCTCTTCCATGAAAGATAACTTAAGGAAATGTGAAATGATTTCCCTTTCATGTTTATCAGGAAACCAGGATATGCCATGCTTTTTCAATGATTAACAAAGACATTCTATTATCCCATCATTATTTTCACATCAAAATGTTCAACATACCCACACACACACATACACACACACACTTGCATCAGTGCAAAGATAAAGTGTTGTGGGATCTTCCTAGGAGAAAGAGAAATTGTAATCAAGAGTAACAGTTCCTAGTATTAGTAACAGAAGCTCTTTAATGATCTATATTACAAAAGTGAAACTTTTGTAAGCAGCAAGAATTAGCAATAATATAACAGACTCAGTAACCAAATACCCAAAGAAAGGTTTAGCAACAGCATGTGCTGGGGGTGAATTTTCAGCTAAACACAGAAGACAAGACAAATGGTCCACAGAGTTAAAAGACTGATAAAGTACAATAAAGATGTAATTATGCATAAGCTATGCAGAGCAATTTCATGACACATCTCTTATGAATGTTAACAAGAATTATTTAATTAAATGCCTACAAACAGTGAAGAAGAGAATGATATATATGAAGCTAATCAAGGAAGGGAAATATAAAGCTCACAATGAACTTGACCAATTTTATAGTTTAAACAGTTACCAAATCCATAAAGCATGTAAGACAAATGAGTACTTATTCCAATAATTTTTTATCCAAGTATGTGGGATTTTTAAAAAACATACTGATTCCATTAATCTAGAGAAAACAAACATTTTACCATCTGTAGGAAACTGCATTAAATATTTTAAGACCAACAAATGAGCAAACTTATTTTCAAATAAAAACACAATTTCCATTAAGGAAAACAAAACAGTCATTTAAATAGCAACTTGACTAAGCAGAGAGGACAGAAGTTAACAACATAATACAAAAGTAATTAATTGTAAATTATATCATATGAAAGGTGGAACATTCATATGACATCTCCATTTTTTATTCCTATTTTAATATGTACATTTAATTAGTATATTTTAATAATTTTAAATATATTTAATTAATATAGAAATTATGAATTAGGGCACAAAACATGAACTATTCCATACCTATAAAAATGAGTTTGGTGGCTTCTTCCAAGTTGCTTATTTTACTGTTTAAGGTAAAGAATGTTATTATTATTAAATCTATAGGTCATGTAGTAAGAAGTTACTATGTGCCAGGCTTTGAGCTGAACACTTTACATGTAATCATACTGACTGCATTTTATACATGAGGAAACAAATGACATGTAAATGTGTTATACACTTTCCTCAACAACAAAAACAAAGTTGTTGGAAAAAAAGGATAGAGCTTGATCTTGAAATTGGGTCTTTAACTTCAAATCCCCACTCTCCTAAGCTCTGCTATGTATGCCAAAAACAAGATACATCATCTTTTTTCTCTTTTGTTTCACATTTTTAGTCTCTATTTAATTTGGAATTATTCACCAGCCTATTTCTTATGGTAAGTGCGACCTAATACAATGTGTTAACGTCAAGATAAGAGAATGTAAAATGAACCTAGAGATTCTTATGATATCGAACATGTTATTTAGTTTCAGTTATTCAAATAGCGTGTCCGGTTTTTCCACATAGATAAATTTCTAGATAATTATGACACAACAATAAAACATCAAATAGAAAGTTTTTAATATCAAGGCATAACATAAAAAAAGTAATTGAAATATTTAATACATACCTACAATCCATTACCCTGCTAAGGTTTTAAAAATAATAAATTAGAGAAAAGTGAAAAACAAAATCTACTCTACCCTATAAGTAATTCTCCACCACACATATTGTTTATTATTAAGATTAGGGGGTAAAACTTGAAAAATTTGCACACTGTGTTCCAGCATTCGAAATATAATGAAGTTGTTTCAATTTTCTAAAAGTAAAACTATGATTTGGAGGGCTCACATTTTTAATAAAGACAAATTCAGAAAAATATATAAATCGTGAGTATATAGCTTCACAAAATTGTACTAATAAACAAACCCATGTAATCATCACCCAGATCTAAAAATAGGACAGAACCTACAACCTAGAAGCTGTCTTCATACTCTCTCCAAAGTTAACTATTATTCTATCACCATTAATTACTTTTCTAATTTGGAAATATAGACTATGTTCTCTTTTTATCTACCTCCTTTAGCTGACATTAGGTTTGTAAGATTCATCATTACACTGTCACATGTAGTAGTAATTAATTCATTTTCCCTGCTTATCAAATTCCATGGTATGAATATGTCACAATTTATCCATTCAGCAGTTGAACATTTGGGTTGTTTCCTGCTTAGGGCTATTACAAGTAATTCTACGGTGAATATTCTTGTACATATCTTTTGGTGAATATAGGAATATATATCTATTGGGTATATACCAGGAGTGGAATTTCTTGGTCATGGATTTATAAATATTTAGCTATAGTAGATACTGCCGAAGAGATTTCTAAAGCAGTGGTAAACATTTAACTCATCAGGAGTGTATGAGTTTCACTTGCTTCACATCTTGCCAATACTTCTAGTCCTTTAAATTTTAGATCTTCTGGTGGGTGTGTAGTAATAGCTCATCACAGTTTTTTTTGTTGCTGTTGTTGTTGTTGTTTTTTTGCGGTACGCGAGCCTCTCACTGTTGCGGCCTCTCCCGTTGCGGAGCACAGGCTCCGGACCCGCAGGCTCAGCGGCCATGGCTCACGGGCCCAGCCGCTCCGCGTCATGTGGGATCTTCCCGGACCGGGGCACGAACCCATGTTCCCTGCATCGGCAGGCGGACTCTCAACCACTGCGCCACCAGGGAAGCCCCTCATCACAGTTTTCATCTGTATTTCTCTGAAGCCTACTGTGATGAAGCATTTTTCTGTATGCTTTGGATATTTTGAATATATCTGCGGTTAAGAAGTATTTGTTCAAGTCTTTTACCCATTTTTTACTATTAGGTTGTCTATTTTTGTTTGTACTGATTTCCCAGAATTGTTTATATTTTTCAAGTATTCTCTCCCAGTCTGTGTCCTGTCTTTTCCATTTCTTAATGGTAACTCTGATGACAGATAGTCTTAGTTTTGGAACAATTTCTCCATCCTTTCCTTCATTGCTGGTGCTTTTTGTCCTGAAAAGATCCTCCTACATTATTTCTGAGAAAATATATTATCTTAACTCTTACCTGAGACCTCAATCTGTTTGGTATTGGTATTCTGGGTATATGGTGCTAGGGAGGGAATTCAGATTCATTTTCCCCCTCATTCAGCTGTTCAGTTGACCTTGCACCATTTACAAAAAGATAATCCTTGCCTCCACTGTACTGCATTGCCACCTCCGTCATAAATCAAGTTACAAATATGTGGAGGTATTTATGAACTCATGAACTCTCTTCTATTTTGGCCTATTTTTCTATGCCTGTGCTAATACCATACTATCCTAACCACTGTTCCATCAAAATAAGTTTTGTTATCTGGTAGCCAAAGGCCCCAACTTTGTTCTTTTCTTCAATATCATGTTTGTTAATACTGACCCTCTCTAGTTCCTATAATGTTCAGAATAGACATAAATTTTTATGCACAGAAAAAGAAAACCTGCCGGGATCTTGACTGGTATTGCATTGACTGACAGATCAATTTGGAAAGAGCTGCCATCTTTATAATATTCAGGCTTCCAACACTGTATATCCCTCTTTTTTTTAGGTCACCTTTAATTTCCTTCAAAATGCTTTTTGATTTTCTATGGAAAGGTTTATATATCTTTCATTAGAATTATTCCTAGGTACATGATGTTGTATTATACCAATATAAGTAGACTCACTTAGAAATTTTTATTTTATGTTTGCTTTTTGCTAATATATAGAAATGTAACTGACAATTTATACTGAGTTCTAACTTTACTAAATTCACTTTTTAATTCTAATAGTGCCCACCTTCACCCCTTTATTTAATATTACACTAAAATAATTCAATATTTCACTGGTTTTCCATTTTATAGATAGCATCTATCAGATTAAAGAGTTCCCTACATTACAAATTTACAATAAATTATTTTTTAAATGTTTTAAAAGTATCAAAATATGTAATCTTTCTCTTTATGTCTTTTAATATGGAGATAGACATTAATCACTTTCATGAATACATTAACTACTGTTGAATCCCACCTTAGTTATAATATGCTATCGATTTTATATATCCATAAATTTGGTTTGCTAGTATTTTGTAGAGGATTTCTGCATCTATGATCTTGACGAATATTAGTGTATAACATTTTTTCTGGCAGGGCCTTTCTCATGTTTTAGGACACGGTTATGTTGACATCATAAAATTATTTGAGAAGGATTCTGCAAGAGGTTAAGATTGCTATTATTGCTTTCTCAAATGTTTCCTGGAATTGACCAGAGAAGCCATCTGGGCCTGTACTTCTTTGTGGTAATGCTTCTTGTTTTAATAGTCAGCACTTAATCTTTTTTAATATTTTAAAACTGAGATATAATTGACATATAACTTTATATTAGATGAATGATTTGATATTTTCCATATATTGTGAAATGATCATTACAATAAGTCAAGTTAACATCCATAACCACACATACTTTCAATTTTTTTTGTGATGAGAACTTTTAAGATCTACTATCTTAGTAACTTTCAAATATACAATACAGTGATATTAACTACAGTAATCATGCTGTATATTATATACCCAGGGCTTATTAATTTCATAACTGGAAGACTGTATCTTTTGACCACCTTCACCCATTTTGCCTCTCCTACACCCTGCCTCTGCAACCACCAATCTGTTCTCTGTAACTATAAGTTCAGTTTGTTTGTTTTTCAGATTCCACAAAAAAGTGAAATTATATAGTATTTGTCTTACTCTGTTTCACTTGTCTCACTTAGCATGATCCCTTCAAGGTCCATCCATGTTGTCAAAAATGGTAAGATTTATTCCTTTTTATGGCTGTATAATATTCCATTGTATGCATATACCACATTTTTTTACCCATTCTCCACTGATATACACTTAGGTTGCTTCCACATCTTGGCTATTGAAAATAATGCTGTGATAAATATGGGGGGGCATATATCTTTCCAAATCAGTCCTTTGGATAAATAGATGGAAGTGGAAATGCTGGATCATATGATAGTTCAATTTTAGTTTTTTGAGGACCCTCCATACTGTTTTCTGTAGTGGCTGCATGAATTTACATCCCTAACAACACAGCACAAGGATTCTCTTCTCTCCACATCCTTGCCAACACTCGTTATCTCTTGGATTTTTTTATTACAGTCATATAAAAGGTGTACAATTATATTTCACTGAGGTTACGATTTGCATTTCCCTAATGGTTAGAGATCCTGAGCCCCATTTTAAGCACATTTTGGCCTCTGTAAGTCTTTAGGAAAATATCTATTCAGATTCTCTGCCCATTTTAATCAGATTTTTTTTAAGTGAGTTGTATGGGTTCTTTATATATTTTGGATATTAACCCCTTATCACAGATGCAATTTTCTCCCATTCCATGCGTGGTCTTTTCATTTTGTTGATATTTCCTTTGCTGTGTAAAAGCTTTTTAGTTTGATGTAGTCCCACTTGTTGATTTTTGCTTCTGTTGCCTTTGCTTTTGGTGTCAAATCCAAAAAATCTTTGCCAAGATTGATGTCAAGGAGCTTACCTCCGATGTTTCAAGTATTTAATCCATTTTGAGTTGACTTTTGTGTATGGTATAAGACAGTGGTCCATTTTCACTCGCGGTCCAATTTTCTCAGCACCATATTTTGAAGAGACTGTCCTTTCTCATTGTATACGCTGGCACCTCTGTCATAAATCAACTGACCATCTATGCATGGGTTTATTTCTGGGCTCTCCGTTCTGTTCCACTGATCTATATGTCTTTTTTATGCAGACACCATACTGTTTTGATTACTATCTTATGAGCACAAAATATCTTTCCATTCATTTGTGTCTCATTCAATTTCTTTCACCAATGTCTTATAGTACTCAGTGTAAAGGTCTTTCACCACTTTGGTTAAATTTATTCATCGGTATTTTATTCTTTTTAATGCACTTGTAAATGGCATTGTTTCTTTAATTTCTCTTTCTGATAGTTTGCTATTAGCATAGAGAAATGCAACAAATTTTTGTATATTGATATTCTTATCCTGCACAGTTACTGAATTCGTTTATTAGTTCCAACAGTGTTTTGGTTTTTGGTAGTTTTTTGTGTGGTTTTCTATACATTACATCACATTACCTGCAAGGAGTAACAGTTTTACTTCTTTCTTTCCAATTTGATACCTTTTATTGCTTTCTCTTGGCTAATTGCTCTGGTTAGGACTTCCAATACTATGTTAAATAGATGTGGAAAAAATGGGCATCCTTGTCTTGTTCCTGATCTTAGAGGAAAAGCGTTCAGCTTTGTACTGCTGAGTATAATTTTAGCTGTGGGCCTGTCACATATGGCCTTTATTAAGTTGAGGTATGCTCCCTGTACACCCACTTTGTGGAGAATTTTTCAATCATAAATGGATGTTGAATTCTGTCAAATGATCTTTCTGCACCTGTTGAGATGGTCATGATTTTTACCCTTCATTTTGTTAAAGGGGTGCATCACATTCACTAATTTGTGGATGATAAACCATCCCTGCATCCCTGGAATAAATCCCTGTTGATCACAGTATTGATCCTTTTAATGTATTGTTGAACTCAGCTTCCTAGTATTTTGTTGAGAATTTTCTCATCTATATTCATCAGGGATATTGGCCTCTAATTTTCTTTTCTTGTGGTATTCTTGTCTGGTTTTGGTTTCAGGGTAATGCTGGCCTTGGTGAATACGTTTTCGAGTGTCCCTCCTCCTCTGCTTTTTGGAAGAGTTTGAGAATAATTGGTATTAATTCTCCTTTAAATGTTTGGTAGAATTCATCACTGATGCCACCTTGTTCTTAAATGACACGAGACCACAAAGTCCTTTCTGCCATCAGTTTGGGAAAAAAAACTCACCATAAATTTAATTAAGCAAATGAAGTCACCAAGTACATTAAATAATTCACTGAATTATAATTTAGCCCAATTTCCTGTCTTTATTCTGATTTTTGTATTGATCAGACAGAATATTTTTTTGAATTTGTCAAATAATGTCAAACAATGATGCAGATTTACACAACAGTGTAAACTTGGCAATCTCCCACACTACTGCATTCAACTAAAGGAAAATATTTAGAATTTTCACTGGGAAGTTTAAATTTTTTCTTTTAAAATTTAAAATGGGTAATAGAGGACTAAGATCTACTGCTTCCTAAATTATTCCTCTTTTAGAATAGGAAAAGTTCCTGTAGTACTATTTAAATTGCTTTCTGAATTTGTCTAAAGCCTTAGGAACGTACACACACATTCAAAACTACCAATACTTCCATTTTCAAGCACATAATATATTAAAATGGCTAGCACATAAAGTTTAATGCTAACAAACTCAAGTGGATGGGTCCTAAGCAAATAATACAGTATTCTGTTCACGTAGGCTCTTGCCAGAATTACTAAGTTCAATTAAATACCACAAGTAAATTCATTAGGGAAAATAAATATTTAAGAAGAGTATGAACAATCAGTGAGGGAAAAAAGAAAAGAAATAAGGTAGAACTAGCCCAATTAAACATTAAAACATTCCTAAAATACAGTGATTAAATCAGTGCTGTTTCGGCACAGTAATAGACAGACATGTGTATAGACAGAATATTTAGCTTAGAAATTTATTTATTTATTTGGCTGTGTTGGGTCTTCATTTCTGTGCGAGGGCTTTCTCTAGCTGCGGCGAGCAGGGGCCACTCTTCTTCGCGGTGCGCGGGCCTCTCACTGTTGCGGCCTCTCTTGTTGCGGAGCACAGGCTCCAGACGTGCAGGCTCAGTAGCTGTGGCTCACAGGCTCAGTTGTTCCACGGCATATGGGATCTTCCCAGACCAGGGCTCGAACCCGTGTCCCCTGCACTGGCAGGCAGATTCTCAACCACTGAGCCACCAGGGAAGCCCAGAATATTTAGCTTAGCATAACCCATCTGAGAATGTACAAACTTAATGTATGACAAAAAAAGACATCACAATAAATAAGGAAGGAAATCATCGGTTATGAAAAATGATGGGAGTTTTTCTTAGCCATTGGGGAAAAGAAATCAAGTTAAACACACATCTTAAACTTTGGATGGCTCTACTATGAATAATAATAAACTCCATATAATAATAAACTCAAATAAATTCCACATCCATTTACTATAATAAAGTAATGGGGAGGCTTCCCTGGGAGCGCAGTGGTTGAGAGTCCGCCTGCCGATGCAGGGGACGCGGGTTCGTGCCCTGGTCTGGGAGGATCCCACATGCCGCGGGGCAGCTGGGCCTGTGAGCCATGGCCGCTGAGCCTGTGCGTCCGGAGCCTGTGCTCTGCAACGGGAGAGGCCACAACAGTGAGAGGCCCGCATACCACCAAAAAAAAAAAAAAAAAAAAAAAAAGTAATGGGTGAAATGACGGATATAATGATTTTAACAATTCAGTGCAATCCTAATCAAAATACCAGCAACTTATTTTGTAGATACTGAAAAACTAATTCTAAAGTTTATATGGGAAGCAAAAGACCCAGAAAAGCCAACACAACACTGAAGGAGTTGAATAAAGTAAGAGGATCAACAGTACCCAATGTCAAGACTTACTATAAAGCTACATTAGTCAAAACAGTGTGGTACTAGTGAAAGAACAGCCAGATAGATCAATAGAAAAGAACAGATAGCGCAGAAATGGACTCACACAAATAAAATCAATTGATCTGTGACTAAGGTACAAGGTAATTCATTGGAAAAACGAAGAGTCTTTTCACCAAATGACGCTGGAACAACTGGACATCCACATGCAAAACAAAACAAAAAAAAAGAGGTGGAAGGAGAAGAGCTCTTCTTTGAGCTTCTCGCGTGGTGGGTTTGAAGCCCTGCCTATGGAACCAAAATTTCCTCATCTTGCACCTGCCTGCCAGCCCGCCACCGCCCACAGGATGCCCCACGCAGTGCCTCCACCAATGTCAAGATCTGGGATCTAGAGTTGGAAAGACCTGTGTTGAAAATTCTTTAATCTAAACCATGTGGCTGACAGGCTCTTGGTGCTCCAGCCTTGCGTCAGGCCTGAGCCTCTGAGGTGGGAGAGCTGAGTTCAGGACATTGGACGAGCACAAACCTCCCAGCCCCACATAATATCAATCGGCAAGAACTCTCCCAGAGATCTCCATCTCAATGTTAAGACCCAGCTACACACAACTGCCAGCAAGCTCCAGTGCTGGATGCACCATGCCAAACTAGCAAGACAGGAACACAACCCGACCCATTAGCAGAGAGGCTGCCTAAAATCATACTAAGTCCACAGACACTGCAAACACGCCACCAGACGCAGCCTGGCCCACCAGAAAGACAAGATCCAGCCCCACCCACCAGAACACAGGCACCAGTCCCCTCCACCAGGAAGCCTACATGACCCAGGGGAACCAACCTTACCCACTGGGGTCAGACACCAAAAACAACAGTAACTATGAACCTGCAGCCTGAAAAAAGGAGACCCCAAACACAGTAAGTTAAGCAAAACGGGAAGATAGAGAAATATGCAGCAGATGAAGGAGAAAGGTAAAAACCCACCACCCCAAACAAATGAACAGGAAATAGGCTGTCCACCTGAAAAAGAATTCAGAGTAATGATAGTAAAGAAGATCCAAAATGTTGGAAATACAATGGAGATAATAAAGAAACATTTAACAAGGACATAGAAGAACTAAAGAGCAAACAAACAATGATGAACAACACAATAAATGAAATCTCAATTTTTCTAGAAGGAATAGATAGCAGAATAACTGAGGCAGGAGAACAGATAAGTGACCTGGAAGAACAATAGTGGAAATAACTACTGCAGAGCAAAATAAAGAAAAAAGAATGAAAGGAATTGAGGACAGTCTCAGAGACCTCTGGTACATTAAACACACTGACATTCGAATTATAGGGGTCCCAGAAGAAGAGGAAAAACAAGGGTTTGAGAAAATATGTGAAGAGATTATAGTGGAAAACTTCCCTAATATGGGAAAGTAAATATTCAATCTTAAGTCCAGGAAGCTCAGAGAGTCTCATAAAGGATAAATCCAAGGAGAAACACGCCAACACAAATATTAATCAAACTACAAAAATTAAATACAAAGAAAAAATATTAAAAGCAACAAGGGAAAAGTGACAATTAACATACAAGGGAATCCCCATAAGGTTAACAGCTGATCTTTCAGCAGAAACTCTGCAAGCCAAAAGGGAGTGGCAGGACATATTTAAAGTGATGAAAGGGAAAAACCTACAACCAAGATTACTCTACCTAGCAAGGATCTCATTCAGATTTGATGGAAACATTAAAACCTTCAGGGACAAGCAAAAGTTAAGAGAATTCAGCTCCACCAAACCAGCTTTACAACAAATGCTAAAGGAACTTCTCTAGGCAGGAAACACAAGAGAAGGAAGAGACCTACATAACAAACCCAAAACAATTAAGACCTCAATAACAAACCCAAATAATTATGGTAATAGGAACATATATATCCATAATTACCTTAAATGTAAATGGATTAAACGCTCCAACCAAAAGACACAGACTGGCTGAATGGATACAAATGGAAACCAAAAGAAAGCTGGAGTAGCAATTCTTATATCAGACAAAATAGACTTTAAAATAAAGACTATTACAAGACACAAACAAGGACACTACCTAATGATCAAGGGATCAATCCAAGAAGAAGATATAACAATTGTAAATACTTACGCATCCAACATAGGAGCACCTCAATACATAAGGCAAATGCTAACAGCCATAAAAGGGAAAATCAACAGTAAAACAATAATAGTAGGAAACTTTAATACTCCACTATCACCAATGGACAGATCATCCAAAATGAAAATCAATAAGGAAACACAAGCTTTAAATGACACATTAGACAAGATGGACTTAATTGATATTTATAGGACATTCCATCCAAAAACAACAGAATACACTTTCTTCTCAAGTGCTCATGGAACATTCTCCAGGATAGATCATATCTGGGGTCACATATCAAGCCTTGGTAAATTTTTTAAATTTCCATAAACAATATACTACTAAATAACCAAGAGATCACTGAAGAAATCAAAGAGGAAATCAAAAAATACCCAGAAACAAATGACAATGAAAAAACGATGACCCAAAACCTATGGGATGAAGCAAAAGCAGTTCTAAGAGGGAAGTTTATAGCAATACAATCCTACCTTAAGAAACAAGAAACACCTCAAATAAACAACCTAACCTTACACCTAAAGTGCTCAGAGAAAGAAAAACAAAAAAAATCCCAAAGTTAGCGGAAGGAAAGAAATCATAAAGATCAGATCAGAGATGAAAAAGAAATGAAGGAAATAATAGTAAAGATCAATAAAACTAAACACTGGTTCTTTGAGAAGATACACAAAATTGATAAACCACTAGCCAGCCCCATCAAGAAAAAGAGGGAGAAAACTCAAATAAACAGAATTAGAAATGAAAAAGGAGATGTAACTGACCCTGCAGAGACACAAAGAATCATGAGGGATTACTACAAGCAAATATATGCCAATAAAATGGACAACCTGGAAGAAATGGACAAATTTTTAGAAAAGCACAACCTTCAGGAAGAAACAGAAAATATAAACAGAAAATATAAACAGACCAATCACAAGCACTGAAATTGAAACTGTGATTAAAAATCTTCCAACAAACAAACAAGCTCAGAACCAGATGGCTTCACAGAAGAATTCTATCAAACATTTACAAAAGAGGTAACACCTATCCTTCTCAAACTCTTCCAAAATATAGCAGAAGGAGGAACACTCGCAAACTCATTCTACGAGGCCACCATCACCCTGATACCAAAACCAGACAAAGATGTCACAAAAAAAGAAAACTACAGACCATTTCCACTGATGAACACAGATACAAAAATCCTCAACAAAATACTAGCAAACAGAATCAAACAGCGCATTAAAACGATCAGATACCATGATCAAGCAGGGTTTATCCCAGGAATGCAAGGATTCTTCAATATACACAAATCAATGTGATACACCATATTAACAAACTGAAGGAAAAAAACCATATGATCATCTCAATAGATGCAAAAAAGTTTTTGACAAAATTCAACCCCCATTTATGATTAAAACCCTCCAGAAAGTAGGCACAGAGGGAACTTACCTCAACATAATAAAGGTCATATATGACAAACCCACAGCCAACATCGTTCTCAATGGTGAAAAACTGAAACCATTTCCTCTAAAATCAGGAACAAGACAAGGGTGCCCACTCTCACCACTCTTATTCAACATAGTCTTGGAACTTTCAGCAACAGCAATCAGAGAAGAAAAGAAATAACAGGAATCCAAATTGGAAAAGAAGAAGTAAAGCTGTCACTGTTTGCAGATGACATGACACTATACATAGAGAATCCTAAGGAGGCTACCAGAAAACTACTAGAGCTAATCAATGAATTTGTTAAAGTAGCAGGATAAAAAAGTAATGCAGAGAAGTCTCTTGCATTCCTATACACTAATGATGAAAAATCTGAAAGAGAAATTAAGGAAACACTCCCATTTAGCACTGCAACAAAAAGAATAAAATACCCAGGAATAAACCTTCCTAAGGAGACAAAAGACCTGTACACAGGAAACTATAAGACACTGATGAAAGCAATTAAAGATGATACAAACAGATGGAGAGATATACCATGTTCTTGGATTGGAAGAATCAACATTGTAAAAATGACTATACTACCCAAAGCAATCTACAGATTCAGTGCAATCCCTATCAAACTACCAGTGGCAGTTTTCAGAGAACTAGAACATAAAATTTCACATTTGTATGGAAACATAAAAGACCCCGAATAACCAAAGCAATCTTGAGAAAGAAAAATGGAGCTGGAGGACTCAGGCTCCCTGACTTCAGATTATATTACAAAGCTACAGTAATCAAGACAGTATGGGGGCTTCCCTGGTGGCACAGTGGTTGAGAGTCCGCCTGCCAATGCAGGGGACGCGGGTTCGTGCCCCGGTCCGGGAAGATCCCAAGTGCCACAGAGCGGCTAGGCCCATGAGCCATGGCCGCTGAGCCTGTGCGTCTGGAGCCTCTGCTCCACAACGGTAGAGGCCACAACAGTGAGAGGCCCA
>NC_041233.1:7626886-7662731 GCF_002837175.3 Physeter macrocephalus | reverse complement strand
TAAAACTCTTAGAGGAAAACATAGGCAGAACACTCTGTGACATAAATCACAGCAAGATCCTTTTTGACCCACCTCCTAGAGAAATGGAAATAAAAACAAAAATAAACAAATGGGACCTAATGAAACTTAAAAGCTTTGCACAGCAAAGTAAACCATAAACAAGATGAAAAGACAACCCACAGAATGGGAGAAAATATTTGCAAATGAAGCAACTGACAAAGGATTAATCTCCAAAATTTACAAGCAGCTCATGCAGCTCAATTACAAAAAGACAAACAACCCAATCCAAAAATGGGCAGTAGACTTAAAGACATTTCTCCAAAGAAGATATACAGAGTGCCAAAAAACATATGAAAGGATGCTGAACATAACTAATCATTAGAGAAATGCAAATCAAAAATACAATGGGGTATCACCACTTACCAGTCAGAATGGCCATCCTCAAAAAAATCTAGAAACAATAAATGCTGGAGAGGGTGTGGAGAAAAGGGAACATTCTTGCACTGTAGGTGGGAATATAAATTGATACAGCCACTACGGAGAACAGTATGGAGGTTCCTTAAAAAACTAAAAACAGAATGACCATAAGACCCAGCAATCCCACTACTGGGCATATACCCTGAGAAAACCATAATTCAAAAAGAGTCATGTATCACAATGTTCTCTGCAGCACTATTTGCAATAGCCTGGACATGGAAGCAACCTAGGTGTCCGTTGACAGATGAATGGATAAAGAAGATGCGGCACATATATACAATGGAATATTACTCGGCCATTAAAAAAAACGAAATTGAGTTATTTGTAGTGAGGTGGATGGACCTAGAGTCTGTCGTACAGAGTGAAGTTAAGTCAGAAAGAGAAAAACAAATACCATACGCTAACACATATATATGGAATCTAAAATATTTTTTAAAATGTTTCTAATGAACTTAGGGATGGACTTAAGGACACGGGGAGGGGGAAGGGTAAGCTGGGACGAAGTGAGAGAGTAGCACTGACATATATACACTACTAAATGTAAAACAGATGGCTAGTGGGAAGCAGCTACATAGCACAGGGAGATCAGCTCGGTGCTTTGTGACCACCTAGAGGGATGGGATATGGAGGGTGGGAGGGAGAGGCAAGAGGGAGGAGACATGGGGATATATGTATACATATAGCTGACTCACTTTGTTACAGAGCAGAAACTAACACAACACTGTAAAGCAATTATAATCCAGTAAAGATGTTAAAAAAAAAGAATCTAGACAGATCTTAAACCTGCCCCAAAAATAAGTTCAAAATAGACCACAGACCTAAATATAACACACAAAACTATAAAACTCCTAGAAGATAACATAGGAGAAAATCTGGGTGACCTTGGGTTTAGCAATGACTTTTTAGGTACAACACCAAAAGCATGATCCATAAAAGGAAAATTGTTAAGTTGATCTTCATGAAAATTAAGTCTTCTGCTCTGTGAAAAACACTGTTAGCTGAATTAAAAGTCAACCCACAACTGGGAGAAAATATTTGCAAAACATATATATGATAAAAGACTGGCAGTCAGAATATACAAAAAACTCTTAAAACTCAACAATATGATATACAACAGAATACTACTCACCCACAAAAAAGAATGACCTAATGCCATTTGCAACAACATAGATGGACCTAGAGAATATCATACTAAGTAAAGTCAAGTCAGAAAGAGAAAGACAGATACCATATGATATCACTTATGTGTGGAACCTAAAACATGACACTAATGAACTTATCTACTAAACAGACTCACAGACATAGAGAACAGACTTGTGGTTGCCAAGGGGGAGGGAGGATGGAGGAGGGATAAACTGGGAGTTTGGGATGAGCAGATGCAAACTATTACATACAGAATGGATAAATAACAATGTGCCACTGTATATCACAGGAAACTATATTCAATATCCTGTGATAAACCATAATGGAAAAGAATATGAAAAAGAATATATATATATATGTATGTAACTGAATCACTTTGCTGTACAGCAGAAATTAATACACTGTAAATCAGCTATACTTCAATTTTAAAAACTTAACAAGGGCTTCCCTGGTGGCGCTGTGGTTGAGAGTCCGCCTGCCGATGCAGGGGACACGGGTTCATGCCCCGGTCCGGGAGGATCCCACATGCCGCGGAGCGGCTGGGCCCGTGAGCCATGGCCGCTGAGCCTGCACGTCCACAGCCTGTGCTCCGCAATGGGAGAGGCCACAACAGTGAGAGGCCCGCATAACGCAAAAAAAAAAAAATAACTTAACAATATGAAAATAAACAGCCCAATTTAAAATTTGGCAAAAGATCTCAATAGACACCTCACAAGAAAAGACACTATGGCAAATAAGCATATGAAAAGATGGTCTACATCATATGTCATCAGGAGATTGCGAATTAAAATAACAATAAGTTACCATTTACACAACTGTGAGAATGGCTAAAATCCAAAAATTGACACCACCAAATGCTGATGAGGATGTGGAGCAACTGGAACTCTCATTCATTCATGGAATGCCACATGCTACAGACACTTTGAAAGTCAGTTTGGCAGTCTCTTACAAAAGTAAACATACTCTTAACATATGACCAAGCAATCTGTTTCCTTGGTATTTACCCAAAGGAGCTGGGAGCTTATGTCTACATGAAAACCTGCACGTGAGTTTATAGTAGCTTTATTCATAATTGCCAAAGCTTAGAAGTAACCAAGATATTCTTCAATAGGTAAATGGATAAACAAACTGCTGTACAACCAGGCAATGGAATATTACTCAGTAATAGAAAGAAACAAGCTATCAAGTTAGGAAAAGACATAGAGAAAGCTTAAATGCATATCACTATGTGAAAAAAGCTAGAATAATAAGGCTGCATACTGTATGATTCTAAGTATATGACATTATGGAAAATGTAAAACTATGGAGAGACAGTAAAAAGATCAGTGGTTAGAAGGGAGGGAGGCATGAAGAGGTGAAGCACATGGGACTTTTAGGGCAGTGAAACTATTCTGTACAATACCAGTAATGGTGGATACATGACATCATGTATTTGTCAAAACTTTTAGAATGTACAGCACAAAGAGTGAACCCTAATGTAAACTATGAAATCTGAATGATAATGATTTGTCAATATCTGCCCTAATGTAAACTATGAGCTCTGAGTGATAATGTTTGTCAATTGTAACAAATATATCACACTAATGCAAGGTATTATAATAATTAAGGATGTAGGGGAGGGGAAAGGTTATGGGACTTTTTCAGACAGTTTTCTGTAAATCTCAAACTGCTCTAAAAAAACATATTCTAATGTAAATATATTATATATAATACATACCAAATAATTATTATAAAATGAGAGAAATGTATAAAAACTTTAAAACCCAGTGATATGGATCCATGAGTAGAAATATTATTTCTGGCGGAGAGGATTATGAAAAAATTCAAGGAAGACACCTTCTTGGACATAAGTATAGAAGGACAGGGTAAACTTTTGAATGGCTCAGAATTCTAAGTTGAGGAATTAGTGTGGTAAGAATATGAGTAACGTATCTGGGGAAAATAGAACATATTCAGGGAGTGAGTCCGATTTGGACAGAGAATGGACAGAATGAAAAACTAACTAAAGCTAGACATGAAGAAAAACTAAAGCTTAAGTTCCTTCATGAAAACTGATTGTTCACTTAGCAACAATTAAATTAGGAACAGTCTGCTCAGGGAACAGTTGTTCAACAATTCAACCTAGAAAGAAGCCATAATCAAAACAGTCCTTGAGAAAACACCATAAGGGTGATCTAATTATTGGCTGAATCCCCTGGTGCCCAGATTTCTTCCTAAGCAATTCTTGAACAGTTTTCAAAGGAACCAAAAACTCCTTACGGTAATTTATTGAATTGAAATAACTATGTAGCATTCACGTCAAATCCATTTTGGAAGTACAGAGACTATATCTCACGATTAAATACGTGATATAAACCGTTTTCCTACTCATAACTGTTATACACACTAATACCATTAGAAAGAAAACAAAACAAAATCTCCAGGCCATGGGTGTGTAAAGATAATCTCAGTTTTTATCTTTGCCCCTAGAATCTCGTTTTTAATCCTTCACTTCCCCCCAAAATTTATAGTTTACATTATAATGCACAGATTCCACTTATGTCCTGTCCTGGAAGAAACATCCCTAGCTCCTCAAGGTCTCCCTCGCCATTTCTCCTACACAGAGCTTGGAACATAAGTTACTCATGGAACATCTGTAGAGTGAACAAATGCAAGTAACTCCAGCTTATGAAGTATTCAATTTTGCTGGCCTAACGTTGCTTCTTTTGTTGTCTCTGCTATGATTTATCTATCACTTCTCTCTCTCTCTCTGTCTGCACTGTCTAATCTCATTGGGACACTTTTCTCTCATGTCAGATCACGTAACCATTTCAATAGGTTGTTATCTCACACCAGGCTCACTGTCTCCAGAACTATGGAAATCAGTGCACTACAACATGGAGCCCATTCTGTGTGCCCTGGGTGTGCTGCTCTCTGTACTACTCTGTCAATGGTCTAAGGACAGTTCTGAGGTTTCCTGTTCCAGTAAAGAACTCGACCACAGCTCTGTTGGGGTCTTCGAGCTAATGGCATCACCATTATCTCAGAAGTCACATCTGGTCATACCTCCAGTACTGACCTCACGCTGTCAGAATGTGCCATCTGGTCTCGAAGTTATACAGATCCCACCGGACTCTGTCTTTCTCTCACAGCTCTGAGACTAGTTGCAAAAAAGTATAGATTCTGAGAGTGTGTGGCTACAAGTCAAAAGAGTGGCTTGGATTCCTTTTAAGTCCTCAAATCTCAAAGTATATGAAAGCTTTTGTACGTGTACATATCACCTGTATTTTTTTCTGGGGAACACGTCTGAAACATTTATATTATTTATTCGCCAAGGTACCATGACTGGGGATGGCCATTTAGTTTCTCACCCAGACTGGGGCACTACAGACAGTGAAAGGGGGATAATAGGAATTAAGCTGTGACAGGTGTTAACCTGAACTGTACCAGACAAACAAGGATGCATGGTTATCTAACCCCAAAAGGTTATTTTCTCATTTTCCCTTCTGAATATATTTCTTTTCTCTCACAATAGAGAAAGGAAAGGTGAAAAATAGCTGTACTGAACAGTCAATGTTCTACTTAGGTTCAAAGCTGTCACCACAGTAGTAGACACAGAATTTGGGGCACTTTTCAGCCCCTTAATTTTTGGTTTATATATTCTATTTTGCAATACCTCAAGTCAGCAAATATTTCCTCAGTATCTAGTTCATCTCATGCTTTGTCCTAGGTGTTACTGGTAAAGCCAGTGAACAGATCAAAAACTGCACTCATGGGATTGACACCCTAATGGGGATAGACAGCTTATTTTAAAATAAAAATAAAAACAGAAATATATAGTATGTCAGAAGGAAAGAAATGCTTTGGAGACAACTCAAGTAAGGTGAGGGGGTCAAGGAAGTAAGGGGAACTGGTATTTGATAAAAAGTAGTGAAAGAGGATGTATTCTGTCAAATTAGACTAGACTGTTTTAAGAAAATACAGTTTACTTTGAGAATAAAAATTAGAGGCTGTTGGCTCAATAGGTTATGAATATCTTTAAATCACTGGTAAATTCAGGAACAATCTAGCACATAAATTTACTATCTGACTCATTTGCTATCATTTACACGTGAAAAATATTTTTTATTTTAAATACCAAAAAATCTGAGGAAGATGTTCAAATTGAATGATACTAATAGAATAAAATAATCTATATGTTCAAGAGTCATAATCTAAAACAGTGCCTAATGCTGGCACGGTGATTAAATTATATGTTGATTAAATTGACCTCCTTATTGAGTTTGGTGCTGGTGTCTCTGGAAACCACATCATTCAAATACAGAGCAATATGTAGTATACTTAGCTTCAGAGGAGGAAGTAGTCTTTCTAGAGAGAAAGACAATAAAACAGAAAACGTCTACAAATAGAGGATGCATATCTCAACCACAGACAAATGTCCACATTCTCATAAGTGGTAGATAAATAGCTGTTGCTCAGTGAATATTTTTAGCTATATGCCCTTTAGGAGATAATAATCCCATTCACCTTCTAAATCACTGCACCAGTTTCACAGATGAAAGACAGGTACATGACTATGTACACAGGCTTTAGACAAGATGCTGGCT
Organism: Physeter macrocephalus; assembly: GCF_002837175.3. NCBI lineage: Eukaryota > Metazoa > Chordata > Mammalia > Artiodactyla > Physeteridae > Physeter > Physeter macrocephalus. Next base: position 7,656,525 of record NC_041233.1, on the reverse strand, counting down.
AATGAACACACCCAGTCAGTAAATGTGTTAATTTATTAGCTTTAGAGCCCCATTCCCAAAAAGCAGTATTTATGCTTTACTAGGGATGTTCGTGAACAGCAAGGCAAATAGAACCCAGCCTCTTGAACTAAAATGTTATTAGTAGATAATTGGGAATTTCAGTTTCGACATAAATAGCTAGTAACATCATCTTGCCTACAGTACAAACAGACTAATCCATTAAACTCTTCACTGTTTTTACCTGTAGAGGACCTCAAGTCATTTATGATACGACGTGTGCCTTCATATAGGGGAGGTAGTGATGGGGAAGTACTTAAGAGTTCCCTCCTCTGTACTCTCACTGGACTGTTTACTATCAAAAGCACACTTCACCCACATTCAATGATGTATCTACCTTTTCTTTTCACTATTAGATCACTAAATTCCTCAAGAGCAAGGATGCCTTCTTATTTATCCCTGTATCACCAGCCCAGAATTCACAATAGCAACTCAGTACACTTTTGTGGAATGGATACTACATGAATCAGTTGGGTGGAGAAGAGACATGGGTTTTCCATTTCCCAGCTTCAAAGACCACTGAGCATAGACTTTGATTTCTATTCCTAGGTAAGGATTTAGCTTGCTAGATCTAGTTTGGTTTAAGAACCTGGAGGATCTCAAATCTAAATAAATACTTCCAAATAAGGCTTAAGGGTACCAACTCCTCGTCTGCTACATATCGTAGCAAAGGACGTTAGGAATCGTCCAACGTTCATTTACATATGTAACCCTCGTCTTTCTCCCAAAAAAATCCAGTTTTGTAGAGGTAGCCTCTCTTCCCTCCCTCTCCATGCTCTGAGCCAGCTGTGTTAGTCACATTTCCCCGTGCTGGTAAATAATCTGGGCAATGAGTATGTGACAGTGGGCACAGGGGAAGTCTACCAGGAGGTTTCTGGGAAAATCTCCTTACTCTCAAAAACAAAAGCAAAGAAAGTCAGGTGCTTTGTGTGCCTAGAGATGATGCTGAATTTGGATATCATCACTGATATGATGATACAGCCCTGTTGCAATCATGAGGGAAACTAGCCTAAGAACCAAACAAACAGAGAGAACAGAGTCAAGAGAATTATAGAAAACCTGAGACAGAGCCCTGCTCAATTAAACCTGGATTCTCTTCCTTTGGACTTTTTGTGTCCTTATTTTTTATAACCATATACGATTAAGTTGTAGAAGATGATACAATAGTCTGTAATATGATCCTGTTTATGGAGAAATATTTTTTATACATGATGTTCTAGATGGATATAAGCCAATCTTAGCTGTGGTTATCTTCAGGGGAAAAAAAGGTTTATGAAGAAGGTACTTTCATTTTATACTCTATTACTGTTATGAAAATAGAAGATTGACATGGTTCTGGAATTTAAACTTCAAGGGAAATTTAAGTGTATTTTTATATTGCATGCATGATAGGCCCTAATTACTTTTTCCCAGTTTTTTTTTTTTTTTTTTTGCGTTATGCGGGCCTCTCGCTGCTGTGGCCTCTCCCGTAGCGGAGCACAGGCGCCGGACGCGCAGGCTCAGCGGCCATGGCTCACGGGCCCAGCCGCTCCGCGGCACGTGGGATCCTCCCGGACCGGGGCACGAACCCGCGTCCCCTGCATCGGCAGGCGGACTCTCAACCACTGCGCCACCAGGGAAGCCCTTTTTCCCAGTTTTATTGAGATATAATTGACATATATCATGGTGTAAGTTTAGGGTGTACGGCATAATGATTTGACTTCTGTATTTATGTTGTGAAAGGATTACCACAATAATTTTAGTTAGCATCCATCCTCTCATGTAGATAAAATAAAAAGAGAAAGCAAAAACAGGGAAAAAGGGCTTCCCTGGTGGCACAATGGTTAAGAATCTGCCTGCCAAAGCAGGGGACACAGGTTCGAGCCCTGGACCGGGAAAGATCCCACATGCTGCGGAGCAACTAGGCCCATGAGCCACAACTACTGAGCCTGTGCACCTAGAGCCCATGCTCCACAACAAGAGAAGCCATGACAATGAGAAGTCCGCGCACCGCAACAAAGAGTAGCCCCCGCTCGCCACAACTAGAGAAAGCCCACGCACAGCAACGAAGACCCAACACAGCCAAAAATAAAAACAAATAAATTAATTAATTTTTAAAAAGGGGAAAAAAACATTTTTTCTTTGTGATGAACACTCTTGGGATCTACTCTCTTTACAACTTTCCTGTATATCATACAGCAGTGCTAACTATAGTCATCATACTGTATATTATATAATACTTATTTATCTTACAACTGGAAGTCTGTACCTTCTGACTGCTTTCCTCCAATTCCTCCTCTCTCCACCTCTGGTAACCACAAATCTGATCTCTTTTTCTATGAGTTTGTTTTTTTTGTTGTTGTTGTTTTAGATTCCACAAATAAGTAAGATCATACGGTATTTGTCTTTCTCTGTCTTACTTCACCTAACATTATATGCTCAAGGTCCATCCATGTTGTCACAAATGTCAGGATTTCCTCATTTTTTATGGCTGAATAATATTCCACTATACAGATATTCCACAATTTCTTTATCCACTCATCCACCAATGGACACTTAGGCTGTTTTCGTGTCTTGGCTATCACAATTCTGCTATGAACATGGAGGTGCAGATATCTTTTCAAGTTAGTGTTTTCGTTTCCTTTGGATATACTCCCAGAAGTGAAATTGCTGGATCATGCGGTAGGTCTGTATTTAATTTTTAAGGATCCCCATACTGTTTCCCATAGTAGCTGTACCAGTTTACAATCCCACCAACAGTGCACAAGGATTCCCTTTGCTCCACAACCTCGCCATTATTTGTTATATTTTGTCTTTTTGGTGATGGCCATTACAGGTATGAGGTGATATTTCACTGTGCTTTTGACTTGCATTTCCCTAATGACTAGTGATGCTGAGCATCTTTTCATGTTGGCCTTTCATACATCTTCTTTGGAAAAATGTCTATTCAGGTCTTTTGTCTATTTTTAATTTGATTATTTGGTTTTTGCTATTGAGTTACATGAGCTCTTTATATATTTTGGATATTAACCACTTATCACATAATATGGTTTGCAAATATTTTTCCCATCCCATAGGTTGTCTTTTCACTTTTTTGTTTCTATTGCAGCGCAGAAGCTTTTTAGTTTGTTGTAGTCGCACCTGTTTTTATTTTGTTGCTTGTGCTTTATGTGTCACTAATGACTTTTAACACTATCGGTATATAAAATTTACTGATTCCTTACTACAGTCTAGGCAGGAATCTTACTGACACAAAAACAAAAATTGCGAGTGTGGTATTATTTTTCTTTATTAAAAGTAGCCCCATTCAGTCTTTGGCTCTGGTCCCTTCAGAGGCATATATCTACTGCCCCGAGAGTATCTAAAAGTGTAATCACAATTTTATATCCTAAATGTTTGACTCTGTATTTCAATGGAGACTTAGACTGTGTAGAGCAGTAACATATGTGAAAACAGATGAACAATATCAAGTGTTTAAGTAAACTTCAATTTTTTTCCCCCGTGAATCATTAGCCCAGCCATCTGAGAAACCTATTTTTAATAATGTACAGAACAGGGGCTTCCCTGGTGGCGCAGTGGTTGCGCGTCCGCCTGCCGATGCAGGGGAACCGGGTTCGCGCCCCGGTCTGGGAAGATTCCCACCCCGCACCGGGAGAGCCCCCAACAGTGGAAGGCCCGCGTGCCGCAAAAAAAAAAAAAAAAAAAAAAAAAAAAAAAAAATAATAATAATAATAATAATGTACAGAACACAATCTATATAATATGATCCCCAGCAAGGTTTGCCAACCCTTCCTTTTTCCTCCACACTACCCCAATTCACTTTAATGATGAGAAAGCAAATGGAAAAGTATCAGTATGAAAGTAAAACTCAACCAGGGTGGATGCAACATTAACTCTTAATTTCTGATCCTTGGCCTATCCGCCCAAGAGCATGAACAAATAAGTCTTTTAGATGTAGTGAACATGAACCAAAATACCAGAAGAATAAGAATATAAAAGAATATTAAATATATTTAAATGTAAGTATAAAAGAAATACTGAGCACCCCTTTTGGAGTAACCAATAAATACAGAAAACTCCTTAGAGAATAAAGTATTTTCAATGTAAAATAGTGCATGAATCTATGGATTAGTATGTATATATAAGATAGACTGAAAATAATATTGATTGGTTTGCAGGAAAACCAGGCTCCTGTCAAACCAAAGTACACTTTTCAGTCCTTATTCAATTAGATTTCTCTGATTTTCATCTGATGTTGTCAACAACATCTTACTGAAACTCTATACTTCCATGATGTAGTAGGCCAAATAGTGGCACCCCAAAACCATCCACATCCTATTCCACAGAGCCTGTGAATATGTAACATGATAGTATGTTGCTGGCTTTGAAGATGGAACATGGGCCACCAGCCAAAAATATAAGCCAGAAAAGCCAAGGAAACAGATTCCTCCCTAGAGCCACCATAATTAATGCAGTCCTGCCAAAACCTTGTTTTTAGCCCATTTAGACTAAGTTTTAGAATTCTTCCCTCAAGAACTTTAAGATAATAAGTTCATGGTGTTTCAAGCCATCAGGCTTGGAGTAATTTATTACAGCAGCCATATAAACGAATACACATGGCTTCTGTAACTATTTTCTCCTAGTTTTCCTCTTACCTCCCAGATTGCATCTTCCCAGAGCCTTCCATGGGGTCCTCCTCCTCTTCCTCCCACTGCTTTAGTAGTGACATCCCCTTAGGCTCTCCCACTGCTCTCCTCTTATTACATGGATACTCCACAGTAAAGAGCTTAAAAGCAGACTTCAGAGCCCAATGGAGATAAATTCGTACCCTAGTTCTACCACTTACTAGCTATGTGAACTTTTCAGATACTGTAGTTTTCAGTTCTAGAAATTCCATTTTGTTTCTTTGAATAAATTTATACGTTGAGTTTTTTTAATCTTTTTGTTCACAGGAAACATATTGTCCTTGATTTCATTAACACAGCCATAACAGCTGCTTTAAATCCTTGTCTGGTAAGATCAACTCCAGGTGGTTCTGGGTAGTTGTCTCTCTTGAGATTGGGTCACATTTGCATGTTTCTGTATATTTTAAGCAATTGTGAATTGTATCCTGTCCTTTTATATTGTTGAGATTCTGGATTCTGCTATATACCACTGAAGAACGTTGATTGTATTTGCTTTAACAAGCAATCAACTTGGCGGGACTCAAACCACAAACTGCAAAATGCTTGGTGGCAGTGCAAACCTCAGTGCAGTGCTGCCCTTAGCAGCGGTAACTGAATTCACACTTGCCCCCCATACACGTGGCTAAGCATCAGCCAGACACTTGAGCAGAGTGTATGCACAGAATCTGGGGCTCCCTCTCTCTGGACTTCTCTTTTCCAGGATCACTCCCTGACTTTCTGTCTTCGGAGAGATTGTGCATGTTCTTTTAGAGTTTTTGCTACCGCACAGCGCTGACTTCTGTCAGCCTCCAGGCTAAAAACCTTAAAAAGTATAAAAGTCATTGGCACCAATTCCATTTTCCAAGTCTGGCTCCTCTCCGGAATATGTCTGCTTTTGGTCAACTCTCTGGAGCCTTGAGGTAACTGGGGGTTTTACTGCTGTTTGTTTGTTTTGCTTTTAATACTTGGACCAAATATGCTTTTTAATACTTGGGCCAAATATGATTTTAATATTTGGACCAAATATTTGGTCTGGAGCAAACATTCGCATTCCCAAAGCAAACACGATAATAAGATAACAGCATAGCTATAGTGCTTCCTGTGTGCCATGAATGTTCTATACACATTAGTTATATGGACTTATTAGATTCTCACAACAACACTATGAAGGGGACACTATTTTTCCCTCACTTTATAGATGAGAAAACTGAGGTACAGAAACATTAAGCAGCTTTCCTAAGATTACCAAGAATTTAACTCAAGGAGTTTGCTCTAGAATCTGTATGCTTAACCACCATGGAAAACAGCACACCACTTCTTGAACTTCAACTTCTACTCTTGCATTTATATAAAATGATCTTAAATGCAATTACTTGCCTGAAATTGGTACTTCTATGTTTGATAAATGTATTTTTTAAAAACTCATCTATGGTGCTTCAGTGTTTAAAAAATGTATTTTAAAAAAACACCTCATTTACCAGTAAATTTAGCTGGTTACTTCTTGGAAGCGCAGGCTCAGCGGCCATGGCTCACGGGCCCAGCCGCTCCGCGGCATGTGGGATCCTCCCGGATCGGGGCACGAACCCGTGTCCCCTGCATCGGCAGGCGGACTCTCAACCACTGCGCCACCAGGGAAGCCCCTTGATGCATTTTTTAATACTCTCAGAGTACATGCTTTAAAAAAGCAGAGGTTTTATTAGAAGAATGGTACAACTGTATAATAATACTCCATATTCTATAACTTCATTTTTCATAAAAACTGAACATGTCTGAGTCTGATGTACCTCTCTATTAATAATTAAGGCACAGTAGTATTTTGTAATTACAAGACAGTATATAATTTAGAAATATGAAACACTTAGGATTTCATATAAAATAATAAACCATTTCAGTAAATTGAAACATAAAAATCATATTAGGAATATCTCTGGACATATTATGCATAGTCCTCCTGGCAAGTACTAGTTTCTAATAGAATTCTAAAGAATAGTCTAATGAGACCAAGTTGTTCCTTGGAGAAAAATTTTAAGTGATTTTTATATTAATAGTTTTAATATTATTTCTACTTGTCTTAGAAATTATGTAGCAAGTCCAAAGAACACTCAAAGGAATGCCAAGTTCCACAAACCCAGTCCCTTCCTTGTGCTAACACTATATCTACACTTCCATGATAACACACATCATACAGCACTATAATTTTCCTTCTATTCCTGCATTAGACTGTGAATCCATTGATGACAAAAATCACCTATTATTCATCTTTCTATCCACAGGGCCTTATAAAGTATATCTTATAAATGTTCAAAGTTTGCATTAAATAAATGATTACAACTGACATTCATAATATTTATAATATTACACTGTAAATTTTATAGATGTTTAAAGCATCAGTTGTAATTGAAATTATAGAAAACTACCAATTGAAATTATAGAAAACTACCAATTATCTATAATAATGAGGAAAATATATGACGTAAAGTGAATGAATGATACCAATCAGAATTACTAAAATTACGAATTTCCTCCAAAAAGCATGATATAAGGGACAAATATTGGTTTCATTTTACTTTTTGTTTCTTGGTTCAAGCTACTAATTGTCTAACAACAAGGCACCAATAGTCAAGTGGTTACAAGCCAAAGTCAAAAGGGACAGGGTTCTACAATTCTCCCAGAAACAGCTAAACCAAAAGACAGAAAGGACAGTCAATGTTATCTTTGTATATACTCTCCTAAATAGTAATACAAACAATAAGCCACTTAATATACTCATGGTGTTAAACAAAAGCAATGCCTGTGAACAAATGATAACTATTAAAAATAGTATTTGAAAAAGTAAGAATTATCAATAAATTTCACAGACTGTAAAACCAAAGCTCCTTCCACTATACTGTCTCACTGTTCACTTCATATCTGTGCTTCTATGAAATGGAATCCTTAAATTAAACTAGGCATCACAAAAATAAAAACTAATGGAGAAAGTGTTCATCAAAATGTTTCTGAATTAAGGTATAATGAAACAAATACGCAAAAGCATAGGATCACCTAAATTATTAAACTTTATTAACTAGAACACACACAGAAATAAGCAAATACTATCACTGACTGTATTTTAACCTAATCGTGCCATCACTGAACTGGCACGACTACGTCTCAGAACCAATTGGCTGAGATACTGGAGGAGGGAGAAGGGGGACTCTGGACCAGCCAAGGTCACAGAGAAGGAAACTGCAAGGCCAGGGAAAAGGAAGTCAGGGATTGTAGCAGTCCAACCATTTCTTACAGGTATGAGAAAAAGAATAAGTAAAAAAAAAAAAAAAGTAAAACAATAAAAATAGTCACTGTTAAATGTATGCTGAATATTCCACATACCTCATCATTTAATAATTACTAAACCTGATGATCAAGACTGACCTTCTCCAAAGCCACAGCGTGAATATGTGGCACAGCTCGTATTCTTAAAACTGTTCACAAATCTTACAAAACCCTGCTTAGGCCTATGGTATATCACCAGGTATGCCAAAAAAAAAAAAATCTGAAGAGTGAGAGGAGATAGAAGTGGATTCAGAAGCAGACAAGTTATCCAGAACCACATAAAACCCAGAGGGAGAAGAGAAAAATTAACACAATCAAGGATGTGCATGTACAGAAGCTCAGGCAAAATTCAGCCAAATGGACGGGCAATGCTCCCGCATTTTTTCCTTATTTTATGTGCACTGTCTCCACCCTCAGTATTTTAAAGGCTCTGTGAACAGCCATTCAGATAAAGCTGAACAGGTCTTGGCCTATTTATGACTGATATGCTTTGATTAAGAATAAAAGCTAGGGCTTCCCTGGTGGCGCAGTGGTTGGGAGTCCGCCTGCCGATGCAGGGAACACGGGTTCGTGCCCCGGTCCGGGAGGATCCCGCATGCCGCGGAGCGGCTGGGCCCGTGAGCCATGGAGTGAGGGGCCCGCGTACCACAAAAAAAAAAAAAAGCTAAATGATGTTTAGCGGAATTATATACATCAGATCTAGATCTGTCTTATCTGTTTAACAAAAAAAAGTGTGATATTTTTAAAAATCCTTCCCCATAAAACCTTTCAGAATGCTTCTTGTGCCACTTATATGTTAGTTATTTTACTAATGGCCACAATAAGCAACTCTGTGGAATCAGAACTTCATAAATTAGGTAATATTTTTTCTGTTTCATTTTACGCATCTCCTTTTGTTATCGATAATCTTCATGATTTGTTCTGGCACAAATGATGTCGGGAATTTCCTGCTAGATTTCCTGCAGCTTTAATAAAACCATTCATTTATCCTGTGCGACCCAAGAATACAAGCAAAATGGTACCTAACCACAAGAAGAAAGGTCATGGTTCTAGATGAGAAATTGTTTTCCTTATCATCATCAAGTGTGTTTGTATTGCTACCATGCCTATGACAGCATTTTGGACATTAAATAGTGTCAGTATTAAGTGTATGGAATTACACAAAGAATTTAAGAAGAATTATTTTTTTAAAAAAAGAAGAAGGCTTCTTAGAGAAAGTTGATCACGAGAGAGTGGGAGAATCAGGTAACACACAGGTTCTTTTTCATACGCTGTTAATTGGTAGGGAAAGAAATGATTTCAAGAAAATTAGCATCACCTTCCTGACACACTTCATCCAGTTCTTTAAGCAAATCTACCGCATATAATTTATTGTTAGAGATGACAATTTGCTTGACAAAAGTATTGACACATGCCACAGATTCCCATAATGAATTCAAAGGAGACATATGAGGCGCTCGTAAAGAGCATGTGGATACCTATGGAGTCCACAGACTGACTCCTACAAGTGCCAACAGCATCCACTGATCCCATGTAATCACACGTGCTCCTCAGAGGGTTTGCACTATTATGATGAAGATGGTTGTTACACTGGAAAACTAGCCCTCCTGGTAAATAACCTCAGCCCCAACTCTGATCAGCCCACAACTCCTCCACGATACCCCCAAACTGGTCAGACCACCCCCCAGATCTCCCCAGGACCTTGACTCAAGCATTTTGACTGAGGTCCACTCTGAGTAATCGATGCCTGTGTCAAACTAGTTATGAAGTATTTTGAGCATCACTCCCGGGTATAATCAAAACTCCTCTGTGGTCTAAGAATCCTTCTTTCCCCCAGATACAGTTTCCTCTGGAGCTATTTGACAGTGGTTTCTTCCTAAAAGTTACTAGCTTGAAAGTGAGATTTGGCTCAATGAAATACGTTGCTTTCCTGTGGCAGATTTTTCTCAAGTTTTCTTTTCCAATTAATGTCTCATGGTAGCTACGCTGGTCTTTATAAATGGTATTCCACATATCACAAAAATTACCGCTGTATCTCTGATAGAAACTTTCTAGATGGAGTACAACTCAAAATAAAATTCAGCTAAATAAATATATGGGGGGAGGCAGAAATTCTAATACGTATCTTCAAAACAGAAGTCCAAAAACAGTATTTTCAACACTTCCTATATACACAGGAAATTGAGAGCTTGCCTAATCCAATGCCATGATTCTAGGGAGGTAAAACATCTTCTCAAAAGTTTAAATTTAGAAAAAGCAGCATAGCAATATAAAAGTTAAATTTATGGGGATTTAATCATAAGTTGGTATCTACAAAGATAAGTGAAATGACAATAAACACTTTTCTAGATGCTCATGCAAAAGAAAAAGGATTTTCCTTTGTAAAGACAGATTTGAATTTCAAAGTTGATATGTGATGTTTAAAAATCAGGAGGGGTTATTCCAGGTGGAAAGAAAACTAGTTAAACTGAGAAATGTTTTATTCCTCTTTGATCCAAGCTTAATCCAAAAGCACTGCATTAAAAAACATTTTTTAACTTTATGTAGTTTAATACCTTAATTTCAAACTGTTGTAACCAAAAATGAACTTTTAAAATTAAAATACACATAACATATTTGGATCCTTTTAAAAAATAAGCCGTTAGTCTAATATCAAATAAAGATCACTAAAGTTTCTCCTCCATACTTACAAACGTACTTTTCTCCTCCATACATACATACATATATGTCGTATAGTATTAAATTTTTAAATTAATTTAAAATTAATGTACAAAGCAATTAAAGTCCTAAGCTTTGTGACACTAAAATTTTTAAAACTACAAGGCTAATGAAAATACATTACATCAGAATTGATCACTCATTTTCTGTTAAACCATATATTATCATTTTTTAATCTCTTCACTTATCCAAACCAGAGCAATGATTAACAACAAAAACAGCAACACATGGACCAATAATGGCAAATAAAAATTTTCAGTTTTATTCCTGGAAATAGTATAGCTTATTAAACCATACACTGCAGTAATTATAGCAACAAGCAAACAAATAAACAGGAAACAAAAATTTGACCATTCATCCTCCTGCTTAATTCTAAAATTTAATGAATTGGCTAAGAATGGGTAGTAGCCCAGAAATCACTCACAGCATAGAATGGAACATAATTTAAATTACCAAATAAGCTTTCAAAGAAAAATGTTTGCATTAGGGGACAGAACAAAAATTTCAATTTTCAGAAGAAAATGATTAGCTATTTGCAAAATTACAACTGACTAAAGCTCTAACACCATAATTTCGTTACTTCAGATATATGAGTGCCATGAAATTTTACTTGCCATAAAGCAGCTTAGGACACAGTCACATGGTTAGAGGCATCTGAGAATGAAATAAAGATTAATGACAGCCATGCATAAAGCAATTAATTGAAAGAGTCAAAACAACAGCTCCAAAAACGTTAGAAACACAAATGCTCAAGGAGAAGATTCTATTGTAACCAATGACATAAGCATGAGGTTCAAGGACACAGATGACCCTGAGGGTGGATTTTTTTAAGTTCTTTAAGACATCAACAGATCTGCTGGATGAAGCAGAAAGGCAAACTTAAGAAACTCACAACTAAAAGGCATTTACAAATTTTGGTCAAAAGAAAATCTCCAAATCCTGTGAAAGAAATCATTCATATAGTAGCTGAGTTCATTAAAATACTGCAAGAAAACATAAATTAAGTACTTGCCCCTTGTGACTTCTCCACAGTGTTAGCCAGCATCTCCTGCAGGGCCCGGACAGAGAGGGACTGTTCAAGCACAAAGGTGCAGATGGAGAGGTCTGGGGGGACATTCTGTGCAGAAAGAAGGAAAGCCGCCATCGTCATCAGCATCATCATTATCATCACCACCACCACCACCATCAAGCATCCAAACCCAATTTACCTTATTATACTTCAGTTTCTTTCACAGAAAGAATAAAGAGTACTTGTCAATTCTCTAATATGAGCTCCCAAAGCATCCAAATACATTGTCTATACTGCTCACACTTAATCCACATTTTAATTTATGGATAACTATAAGCTACCATTCATTGAGTGCCTACTCTGATTAGGCACTGCACTCGGAGCTTTATCAATAACTCCTGTGGTCATCTACGGTAAGGATTATTACTATTATTGTGTGGACAAGAATATAGAGAAGTTAGGTTACTTTTCCAAAGTCACAATTACTAAATTTTTCAAGCCGGGACTACAAAGCCAGATTTCTCTGACTCTAGAGCATTCATTTCTAGTCTATCAAGTATTTCGCTGATAAAAAATTAAAAGGACAGAAAAATACTTTACTCAAATTAACAGTGAAGTTAAGCAAACATAAAATTGATTGGTACAAAATATTGATTTACACAGGCTTGTCCGTATCCACAAAGACAACGATTAGCTTGTCTTCCACAGGTTGGGTATCATATCTGGCCTCTAACTTCAGATGCAATAATTTGACTTCTATTCAGTGTCTGCGTATTGCTTTATTTTCTCACTCATTCCTTTTCCTTTCTGTTTCCTTCCATCAACTTCCATTCCAATCAAGTAATAACCCCATAAATTCTGAAAATCCCAACAAGTAACTACCAAGGAGGTGAAGGAAACAGGATAAGAAGCGACTGTCAAGTTAGATAGAACTATCCCAATTAGGAACAAATGCATGATCATGCATGCATGCTTATACTTTAGATAAGCGGGATCCAGGAGGCAATCCAGCTGGGTATGGGAAGATGTTCAAAGGAGCATTTTCACAACAGAAGAACATTATAAATACATTAAACACAAAACACAAGCGAGAATATGTCTTCTTGAAAGAACATTAGGAGGATAAACTGATAACTTGATGCAATGCATCAGAATTACAATTTACAGTGTTAAAGTATTTACTAAATTGAGCCACTACCAATAAAAAGATCCTTAGCAGCAGAGAATGATGCTTTATGGTTTCTAGGAAAGATTAGGTACCAGGGTTCTAAAATTAAAGTTAAGATTATTTTATGGATAAAAGAAGCATATAATCACTAGTTACTCATACCCCACAAACCTTCCTGGCACCAATGTTTTGCTTTGCTTTGTTTTACTTTTTAATGAACTTTCGTTTTCTGAATTCCTCTATCCTCTTATCATGGGCTTCTGTGGCCCCCAGCCCAATTTCTTTCCATTCCTCCTCAAACTATCTCAGCTAGTAGTCAAAGGAATCTCTCAAATCTGGGTGCAGCTACTACTTTTATACTCTGCGGTAATGCAAGAAATTTTCACACTTTGAGGTATGGGGAAGTCATTCTGGCTTATACATGATTTGGCTTGAACTTCATGCTAACTGGAACAGTTAGCAATGCATGCATTGGTCTGTCAAACATGCAATGTACATCTGCTTTGACCATTTTTTTTTAAATGCATTTACCAGAACTGTTTAGAATGACCACTTTGAAGATAGGAAATGGGGGCATTTTATCCCTACAATGCCAATGCTAGTACTTCTTTCAAAGATAAGGTTCCCTTCCCAGACAGCCAGGTCATGCTGAGTTGCTATGTATGTGCTAATCTTTCTCTTTTGAAACCTTGCAGGGATGCACCCCGTTTAATATTTGTCCTTTGTTCTCACAAGATATAAAACTGTGGTTCAGGAATTCAAAATGGTGCCACAATGGCTATTGCGCATGTGGTTTCAGACACATTCCTGTACTACTGAGAACTTGAATTTTCTGAACTGTATCAGACTCAGGGACTTCACCAGCCATTCTCAAAACAAGATCTGTTAGTAGCTCCAGCTGCATCCTTATAGTCTCAAGGCCTCCCCTTGTAACTATTCAACCATTTCAGACCTCAACCAATCCTGGCTTAACAAGCGCCCTTACTCCTTGCCAGCTCCAATTATAATTGGCAAACCACTTATGTAACTTTGTGGATTTTGCCTATATAAGCCTCCCCCATTTTGTAGTCTAGAAGAACACATTTCAACTGTTTCTTGAATCTGTCTCCTGGGCTATAGTCCTCAGTCTGGCTCAAATAAAACTCTTTTCTATTCCGATTATAGAATGTTTATTGACTGTTTCCACTGACAGCAGTCAGCCAGACAAGGGTTCTCTTTCCAAAATCCTCAGATAAAAGATTGGAAGCTTGGAAAGGGACTCTCTTCTACTGTGAAATTCAGGATAAGCTCTTTCAAATTTAATATTCTCACTTCTAACTATATTAATAACAATTTATCACACTAAGACAAATGCCACTGGGAAAAAATTGATTAAGGTAAGTGTTTATTCCATTCATATCCATTTAAACTGTGAGAGTTTGGAAGCTACACTTTGACAAATAGCACTGGTAGAGAACTATGCTAAGAAATGGTGTGCTAGTGAACCAATTTCTAAAAATAAAAAGCCTTGACTTGCCCATTTCTGTAGTGTAAGTACTCCAATGATGGCTGGTTTAAAAGTATAAAAGTTTACAAATCAGCTCACAAAACTGCTAAATATGTAACAATTAGCTCTCAGGAAACTCTAAGAGACATTGCCAACACACCACTGAACTGATTTCATGAACTGCTTTAGAATCAGTGTATTATAATAGTTAAGAGATTGGATTCTATAAACAGATCACCTCAGCAAGAATCCTGGCCTCACTACGTACACGTTATTAACTTTTCTAGTCTTTAGTTTCCTTCCCTGAAAAATGGGATAATAATTATACCATCCTCATAGGGTTGCTGTGAAAAAATAAATGAGATAATCTAAGTAAAGAGCTTATCACAGGGTCAAGACCATAACAAGAACTCAAAATAAGCAAGCCATTGTCATTAGTTAGTTTTGCATATTGTCATTTCTCTCCATTTGTGGCATTTATGAAGCACCACTCATTTCTTAAAATTGGTTCTTAAATGGATTGTTTTAGAGAAATCGTGTTTGAAAAGTCAAAGCACTAACTATGCACCTGTCCATAACATCTAAAATGTTCTAGTTATTTTCAAGAAAAGGCACTTTCTGGTAATATTGAAAAGTTTACATACTGGGTATATTTAAATTGTTTCCTACTTCACTTTAATCAAAATGTTGAAGTATGAATCACTGGAATATCTTACGTTTATTTTAAAGGTCCTTGAAAACCACGTTGGATCTGAAATGAATTAATCCTGCAAACAAATTTCATTTTTTCACAGAGCTACATACTTGTTACAGACAGTGGGGTTTAACAGGAATAAATGAACAGACAATCAGCAAAGGCAATTCTCTCTCAGAGACTCTACCCATCTTTTTTTGGACCCGTCTTTATCGCTCTCTCTTTGCCCCCTCCTCCCTCAAAACACACATAAATGTAACAGAAAAGCTGAGCAGTTAAAAAAAGAAAAGTTTTACCCCTTTCAGTAAAACTTGAAACAACACAAATCAGAGCTTTGCACTGTTAGTTTCTTTTACCGGAAAGAAAAACATCCGGTTGTTCTAGGCAACAGAATCATTACCAAAACTTGTTACTTTTTAAAAGTAACTACTTGTTACTTTTTAAAAGTAACTACTTGTCACTTTTTAAGGTAAACTACTAAAAGTATTTCTTAATTTAGAAGTATATTTCTTCAAATAACCCTGACATTTTTAGAGTTAAACCACACTGCAGCATTTATGTTAAGGCTTTGTTCCGACTTCCCCCAAAATAAAGTTGTCAGTGGAAAACAAAGGGTCTCATTCATTCATTAAAGATCAACTAAATGGCCCCTAACACCAGGCACAAGAGATAAAGTATAACAGTCTATACAGCTGTAGTGGGAACTTCAATTCGCAAGCATTTGCATGTTACCATCTTTTCCTTAGTCTTTTTCTTTACTCAAGTACTATTACTGAGAATTTTCATTTTTAAAACTTCAACTTGAAAGAACTTTACGTGCCCTTACAATGAGTGTGCTCCCAAACCATGAAATAAACCCTTATGTAATATAGGTTTTACCCTACAGGTGCTTCAAAAGAGACCACATCAGACAGAACATGAAACAAAGAACTACCATTCAGCCTGTACACCTACCTGCCCCTTAAACATTACACTTATTTTTCATACAAAATTAAACCAGAGAAAGTATATACTTCGGTCTGTCTAAATGTGTCTCTAGGCTACCCAAAGCAGGCAGGCAGGAGGTTCATAATAATTTTCATATGGAGACAAGACCAATTTGATAAGGATAGGTGTGCTTTGGCAAAGGTAACAAACCTTAAGCAAGCAGCATGGCTGTGTGTCTTCTCTTCTTTGTAACATTACCTAATCTTACAGGTAAGAAAAATTCTCAAGAATAACCACAACATAGCATCTGGCTTTGCTGGCAATGGAGAGTCTGTGTGAAATCAATTAGGTTTCCAACCGAGGTATCCATCGAACCATTTGGCACACACAGATGTATCTGCCTAACTCACTTATAAACCTATTGAAACATGTCATTGACTTAACTGAACTGCAAACAATAATTTCGGGCTATATGAGCTACAGCAGACCACCTGTCTTGTTATCACTGTGTACAAATTGCACACTAACATACCACTCCATTTTCAGGTCTTGATGCCGTTGCTCATACTTTTTTCTCCCTCGGCGTGATATATCCTTCTCCAGGTCTCCATCAGTGGAAAACTATTTCATATTTTTAAATCACACATAAATAAATCACATATAAGAACATTTTCTTTGGTGAAAATTCAAACAATACTGGAAAATTTTTAAAATTCTCTCTTTCCAAATTTAATTATACATACTCTCCCTCCCAGGCATAACCACATGGGAGCTGGATGAGCTTTCAGATGTACATCTTTCCAGGCCTTTTTTTATGCATTTGCATACATATGTAAGCTGACATAGAAGTATATAGATTGGCTTTTCCCATTAACGGGCTCACTTTGTATAAATTACATATTTTAATTTATTAATACGTACTGAAGACCATTTTCTGTTACTAGATCTCTATCTACTTCATTCTTCATGACAGTTAAAGGATCTAGACAAGCCATATGCCTCCTGAAGATCGGTTCAAGTTTAATACTATGATACATTGTTATTCAACTTGGACCCTCACTCTCCCACCCCACCACGACCAGTCTAAAACGATAATCTGCAAAAGAAAGTGCTCAGTGTTTCAAGAGTTGACCTCAAACTACGATTTCACCTATTTCTGGAAAATTAAACAAATGCGCCTATAGGGACACAGTAGTAACAGCCCTAATGGCGGATCTTTACTTTGGTTTCTGTTTTCATAATCCTAAGTTTCTAATATGAAGACAAGTTAATTTACCTTTTTACACTGCCTTTCAGTTGTGCACCAAATAACCTTCAGACTAACAGAGATATCTCAAAATGTATTTTGAAAATTAATGAGGTATTAAATCTTGATAGTTTGACAGCATAAGCAAATGGGCAGGTCACTGTACCAAAAGACATGGGATTCCGAGTCAAAGCATAACCAGCCAAGGGATCCCAGGTAAATCAGTCTGAGCTTCCCCATCCATTAAGTGGCAATATACTTACCGCAGTTCACAGAAGAGTTCTGAAGTCCAAATAAGAAAAGCAAAGCATTACAAACTAGAAAATCTCAACAAAATATAATTTCCTCTGCCTAATTAAAAAAAACCTATCTCACGTTGAAAGCCAGAATCACAGAGATATAAATTAAGAGAAAAGCTTGTCTTCTACCAAGAAATGTGAAGACAGGATTCTTTGGAGTGGAACAGATGGTCTGAAGTTGATGAAGGTTTGTTTTTTCTCAGCCACCCATCTGCTGAGTGGCCTTGGGCAAGACACCATATCCACTGAGGGTCAACGTGTCCACGAGCTATGGAGATATCAAACTTCTCCAAAAAATAAAGTTGTTGTTGTTGTTTAAGTTGCCAACTGAAGACATGAAACAGGCAAAATCACACCTACCATACAGGGCACAATAGCCTTTAAAATGTTTGTATGTCCTACAATTCCAATATAATTATGATGCTGTATCCCATTGACTTATATGAACTACTTTAGAAAAGAAATATCAAGCTGGATATAAGGAAAATCTTAGTTCACTTTTTTCTTTATACGTCTTCAAAATTCCAATCATAACATTTCCCCAGACTGAAAACGTGGTTATTGCCAGACTTTCACACTTTTCTGTGAGAGTTCATAGTTCCAGGTAGTTTTTCTTGTCATATTCTTTTTCTCTTCATCCCACTTTGCACCAAAGATTAACAGAACATTGTCTTAGAGAAGGAAATAGGTATCCTGCATCAATCACAGGATAAATTCTTTCTTCTTTCAGAGATCAGCTTTTTGAAAGACAAGTTAAATGTGATCGTAGCAGATGAAACGGATATGCCTGGGTTTCCCCACGTCTCAAGCCTTTGAATCTCTTCAGAAAAGCTCAAGTCATTCCTTGTGCCTTTCTTAACAACATAGGTCCAAGTCAGGAAGGATCTGTTAGCACGTTAAACAAGTGGTAATTAGCAGTGCATCACCACTACAAAGAGCCACAGCTCTGCCAACTTAGCAGTTAATTATGAAAATCCCTAGTGAATTAATAGGGTTTCATATGATTTGCTCAGTGTTCACGTTTCTCCCTGGCATACATCTTCTGTAATACAATCTTCTTTAAACATCATATTAAGTAGATATGCCAGTCCACCTTATTTTTCTAATTATTTTAATATTCAGCTGACTCAAATGTGCCAGTGCAAATCTGGAGGTATACTAGTTTGACATTCCACCCTGCATGACCTCTCCCCTTCTAATATCATAACAGGAATATTGTATTAGGTCAAGTCTGTTCACACGTATCTTAACTGGGAGCCATTGTTGGTGAGAACACACATATTTAGTATTTTGAAAGCAAGACACTCAAAAGGAAACCAAAGGAAAGGCTTCTGCTATGAACTGAGCCTCAAGATGATATGCAGGTATGTTAAAAATCACATGTCCTACTAATGATTCATTGGATGTAGCCTCCTGCTTTTGAACACTGCTAAGTCAAATCCATCTATCTGTCACAATCTCAATAAAAGCTTAACAAACCAACTCTCCACACTCTAGGTGATGGCCCACTTACCTAATTTGCATGTAAAGCACATAATTTCTAGTCATATATCACAGTGATGTTCCAGGAAGTTGGGCTCAAATTGAGAAACCTGCTGTTAAAAAAGCTATGGTGCTTCACCACTAAATTGAGAGTTCAGAGCTCAGTCAACATCTGAATAAACGGATGAATACACAAACCACAAGAAGAAATCAATCAGTGGAAATAGTGGAACCACTGCTATAGTTCAACTACCCACAAATTACTTTGGAGCAAAGTTTCACTCTACTCGAGTCTTTTTTTAAGTATTAGCAAAATAGGGACTTCCCTGGTGGTCCAGTGGTTAAGACTCTGCGCTCCTTATGCAGGGGGCCCAGGTTTGATCCCTGGTCTGGGAACTAGATCCCACAGGCTACAACTAAGAGCCTGCGTGCCCCAACTAAAAGATCCTGCGTGCCGCAACTAAAAGATCCTGCGTGCCGCAGCTAAGACCCTGCATGCCGCAGCTAAGACCTGGCGCAGTCAAATAAATAAATAAATAGTTTTTTAAGAAAAGAATTAGCAAAATATATACATATTCATTATATATGTTGTAAGCAACTGGCAGTGTCATGATACCGAGTACACAAAAATAGTTTTGGCAAAAATAATGTATGGCCCAAGTTTTTGTCAGGTATCAGAGTCTGTGACATCTCAGCCTTGCCTCCCTGCAAGATCCCAGGGAACCACAGACAGTGATCGAACTTGGTGGATCCCCCAGTGAAAATTTCCAGTGATCCACAGAGTTGTCTTCAGGGAGTTCTGTGAAAAGGAGATTTAGGTAGAATCAATTCATAAGTTCGTTGCCTAAAAGTATTTGGGAAAAAAATAATTTTTACCGTAACCAGGTCAACCTAATCATCTGACATATGACCTCTGTCACAACATCCATACTGCCTTGTCTCATAATCTGCTTAAAGAAAGGGAACAATTCACACAAACTTGTGGATACAGGCAATCAACAGCTTCTGACTCACCTAGAGCATTACGAAAAGTCAAAAGGAGAAAAAAGCGAAAACGAGAATTGTGGCTTCCACATCAAGTTATGCAGGCAAAGATGATGTCTTCAAATTTAATTAACAATGTAATACAGTGCTGATTTATTCAGGCATAACATACAACCATCTCGCTCTTTGTGGGTATCTCATTCCATGAAAGTGTGCTGGATAATTCCATCTAAATTAATTTAAAATGGCAAGAGCTAAATTAATTACTCAGTATCAGTCTGAACAAATTAAGCTAGAATCAACTCAGTAATAATATCACTTGGAACCTCAAAACTGAAACTCCAAGCAGACTGAGATGGAGACAGTCAACACCTTGGAATTCTTCCTAGGATTTTGCTCATATGGAATTTCTACACAGTTTCAAGAATTAAGAAATAACTGTGTAGACACAATTATGTAAATAATAATGGCTACATGACTTTTAAAGCATCCTCTGTGTGCTAGGTCTTAATTCTCACCACAACTCTGTAAGAGAAGTATTATTATTATCTTCACTTTAGAAATGAGTAAATGGTGAGTGACAAAATTAAATGACTCGATCTAAACCAGAAACTATTAAGAGGCATATCTGCTTAGCCTAAAACCCATATATCACCTTGTCCCCCTCAAGGTAATATTAGCCTGATTATCAGCTGTTCTTTTTTTCTTTTTCTTTTCCCGTACATTTGTGGTAATAGTTTTATTATTGATAAATGAGACTTCAATGCGACAGTGTACATGCTCTAAAAGAACTCACACGTAGAATCAGAGCCATGAATACCACAAACTCCATGACTTTCGCTTGAGAGACATCTCATAAGTTCATAACCTGGTATGAGCCCCTCTGGCAACGTATTAGCAAAAGCAAAAGTGTAATAAGGCATTAAAATAGTGATCCTTCCTAGATGATGCCTTGTGGGTATATCTGGATATAGGGATCTTTCCCTTGTTGTCTGAAGATATGAGTCATCATGTCAAAGGAAGATATGATATTTTCTGGTTGAAGAATCTTGACGAGAGAGGTATATAGTAGAATTAGAAAACTAAGTCAGGAGAGATACTTCAGGTAGGTTATATAGAACTGAAACTAAAACTGTATCTGTGAGACTTAACCCTGAAATAATGTTAGGTGATCTGGACATACTCCAGAGTCCTATTAATCCATATAATCTATAAACATATAGCTTAAGGTAACAGAATACAAATACAGTTTGGGTGACCAAAAATTCCATCTCACCTAACACATAATTTAGTTCAGAAGGGAGCTATCGGTAACACAAAGAAATAACACAAAGGATATTTTAAGGAAGATAACTCTAGCAGCTGTGTACATGATGTATGAAAGCCACAGTGTGACACTATTTATGTTCAAGGATCAAATCAGGAAAGATAAAAAGACTTAATGAGCTATATTTTTAAAAGAAATTATGGGGACGTCCCCTTATGGCTGAGTGAGGAGGTTGGAAAATCCTCTCCCTAAAAAGCAAGCTGGATAAAATTGACAAGAATAACCTTTTAGAGCTGTGGGACTTAACCAGAGGCATAAAAAAATATGACAAACTTTTATGCTTGAAAACTGCTGAGCTTCAGGTAAGAACAGTAAGAGTCTGTGGTGCTCTTTCTGAAGGCTGCTCCCATCTCCCCACAGCTCAGCTGATGTGCAGCTCCTGCAGGAATGTGGTGTGGGGTAGGCTGGGAGGACCAAAAGCTGTGCCACCTTATGAAAGGGGGCTCACTTGATTTGGAGCAGATGCCATGCACAATGCGTTGTATGTGAAAGTGACACTTTCCAGGGAAACTCAACAGCTCTTCTAGCCTCACTCAGTATATTCCTGACTAAAGTTGAAGCATGCAGAGTAGTTCCAAACTATTCACACACTCCTGGCTAACTCTGAAGTAGCATGTACATAAGAAAGACACAAAGAACTCGCAAAAAGCAAATGTGGAACAGATTTTAGATAACCTGAACTTCTCATGTGCTTCTCTATTCATACACAGGTCCATATGCAGAGAACAGAACTCTTACTGTTTGAAGTACCTGAGTGTAACCTCTGTACAATTACTGCCTTAACTCTAAGCTATGCAGAAACAGAGTTACCTTTAAGAAGCAGGCTAAAATAAAAGAATGAAAAAAAAAAAAGGAGCAGTGACATCAATGACAACACATCATAGGGGAGACATCTCACAGGCAAGTTACTAAACAATAAACAAACCAACAAAAACAGGAACAACCACCTTCTTAGCCCAGGCAAGTTACTAAACAGCAAACAAAAACCGGAACAACAACCTTCAGTGGAGAAAAACCAGAATTTAGAGTTCCTACAATATATTATCTAAAGAGTCCAGTTTTAACAAAAAGAAAAGTGGCACAGGCAAAGAAACAAAAAAACAGGAAAGTGTAACCTATACTGAGAGAAAAAACAGTCAAGAGAAACTGTCAGTGAGTATCCCCAGATGTTGAAATTAGCAGATAAAGGCTTCAAAGAAAACTTTAGACATACAAATAGGGACTTCCTTGGTGGTGCAGTGGTTAAGAACCCACCTGCCAATGCAGGGGACATGGGTTTGATTCCTGGTCCAGGAAGATCCCATATGCCACGGAGCAACCAAGCCCAAGTGCCACAACTACTGAGCCTGCGCGCCTAGAGCCAATGTTCTGCAACAAGAGAAGCCACCACAATGAGAAGCCCGTGCACCACAACGAAGAGTAGACCCCACTCGCTGCAACTAGAGAAAGCCCACGCACAGCAACGAAGACCCAACGCAGCCAAAAATAAATAAAATAAAGCTAAAAAAAACATACAAATATATTGAAAGAACTACGAGAAAAATGTTTAGAGAAATAAAGGAAAGTACGATAATAATTAGTCAATAAATAGAAATGCTCAATAAAGATACAGGAATTACACAAAGAGAACCAAATGGATTTGAGTATAATAACTAAAATAATAAATATGCTAGAGGGGTCAATTTAAATGAATCGACCCCTCTAGCAGATTTAAAATGAAAGAACAAAGAATCAGTGAACTCAAAGATTATTTAATAGAAATTATTCAATCAGAAATACACAGAGAAAAAAACACGAAAAAAATTAAATGAGCCTCAGAAACCTATGGAATAATATACATGTAATGGGAGTCCCAGAACAACAGGAGAGAAAGAACAGAAAATATATTTGAAGAAATAATGGCCCAAAACTTCCAATATTTAAAGAAAAACATTAGTTTAAACATCCAAGAAGCAAAAAAATAACGAAGTAGGATAAACACAAAGAGATTCACACCTAGACACATCATACTCAAACTATTGAGAGTCAAAGACAAAAAAAAGAGAAAATATTTAAAGCAGCAAGACAGGGCTTCCCTGGTGGCGCAGTGGTTGAGAATCCACCTGCCGATGCAGGGGACACGGGTTCGTGCCCCGGTCTGGGAAGATCCCAGAGCAGACCGCAGAGCGGCTGGGCCCGTGAGCCATGGCCGCTGAGCCTGTGCTCCGCAACGGGAGAGGCCACAGCAGTGAGAGGCCCGCGTACCACAAAAAAAATAAAAAATAAAAAAATTAAATTAAATTAAAAAATAAAGCAGCAAGACAAAAATTTACTCATCACAATATGATTAATTGCTGACTTCTCATCTGAATCAAGAGAGAACAGAAGGCAGCTGACGACTTATTCCAACAGCTGAAAGAAAAAAACTGTCAACCAAAAATTCAATATCGAGCTAAACTTGTTTTCAAACATGTAAAATAAATACGTTCCAAGATAAACAAGGATGGAGAATTTATTGCTACCACAGTTCCCTTACAAGAATGCCCACTCTCAACAACTTTTATTCATCATAGGACTAGAAGTCCTAACCACAGCAATTAGTCCAGAAAAATAAAAGGCATCTAAATTGGAAAGGGAGAAGTAAAATTCTCTCTATTTCCAGATGACTAATATTATATATCAAAAATACTAAAGACTCCACCAAAAATTCGTTAGAACTAATAAATAAAGTTTCAGGATACAATTTCAATACATAAAAATCAGTTGTGTTTCTACACATTAACAACAAACCATTAGAGAGAAAATTTTTTTTTAAATCCCAGTTTACAACTGCAGCAAAAATAAAATAAAATACTAAGGAATAAATTTAACCAAGAAGATGAAAGATCTGTACAGTGAAAACTATAGAACATTATTAAAGGAAACTGAAGAAGACACAAATAAATGGAAAGACATTCTGTGCTCAAAGATTGGAAGAAGGATATTGTAGAAATATCTACATTACCTAAAGTGATCTACAGATTCAATGCAATCACTATCAAAATTCCAATTCCATTTTTCATACAAATAGAGCAAACAATCCTAAAACTCATATGGAACTACAAAAGACCCCAAATAGCCAAAGCTATCTTGAAAAAGAAGAAAGATCGAGGCAGCACGATTCCTGATTTCAAAGTACATTACAAAGCTATAGTAATCAAAACAGTATGGTATTGGCATAAAAAAGACACATAGACTAATTGAACATTATAGAAACCCAGAGATAAATCCATACATACATAGTCAATTCATCTACAGCAATGACGCCAAGAATATTTAATAGGGAAAGGATAATCTCTTCCATAAATGGTGCTGGGAAAACAGGATGGCCACATGTAAAAGAATGAAACTGAACCACTATCTTACACACCACACACAAAAATAATCAACTTGAGACGGTTTTAAGACTTGAAGGTAAGACCTGAAATCATTAATACTCCTAGAAGAAAACATAGGGGGTAAGCTTCTTGACATTAGTCTTGGGAATAATTTTTTGAATTTGACACCAAAGCAAAGGCAACAAAAGTTAATATAAACAAGTGGGATTACATGAAAGTAAAAAGCTTCTATGCAGTAAATAAGACCATCAACAAAATGAAAAGGCAAATCATACCTCTGACAAGGGATTAATATCCAAAGTGTATAAAAAACGTATATAAGTCAATTGCAAACAATATGATTTAAAAATGGGCAAAGGGGGCTTCCCTGGTGGCACAGTGGTTGAAAGTCCGCCTGCTGATGCAGGGGACGCGGGTTCGTGCCCCGGTCCGGGAAGATCCCACATGCCGCGGAGCGGCTGGGCCCGTGGGCCATGGCTGCTGAGCCTGCGCGTCCGGAGTCTGTGCTCCACAACGGGAGAGGCCACAACAGTGAGAGGCCCACGTATCGCAAAAAAAAGAAAAAAAAAAAAGGGCAAAGGAAGTGAATAGACATTTTCCCAAAGAAAACATAAAAATGGGCGACTGGTACGTGAAAAAGTGTTCTATATCACTAATCATCAGGAAAATGCAAATCAAAACCACAATGAGATATCATCTCACACGTGTTAGAATGGCTATTATCAAAAAAACAAGAAATAAATACTCGCAAGGATATAAAGAAAAGAGAACCCTTTAACACTGCTGGTAGGAACTTAAATTGGTGCAGATACTATGGAAAACAGTATAAAGAAAAATTAAAAATAAATCTACCATATGATCCAGTAACTCCACTTCTGGATATAGATCCAAAGGATCTCAAGGAGATATGTGCACTCCCAGGTTCACTGCAGCATTTTTCAAAACAGCCAAGATAAGGGAACAATCTAATTGTCCGTCAATGAATAAATGGTAAGTGGAAAAAGAAGATGTGATATACATATATAAATATATACATATGTATTTATACACACACAAACCATGGAGAATTATTCAGCCCTGAGAAAGAAGGAAATACTGCCATTTGCAACAACAAAGATGGCGCTTGAGGGTCTTATGCTAAATGAGACATCAGACAGAGAAAGACAAATGCTATATGATATGGAATTTTGAAAAGCCAAACTCAGAAACAGAGACTACAATGGTGGTTACCAAGGGCTGAGAGGTGGGGAAAACGGGAGATATTGGTCAAAAAGTACAAACTTCCAGTTTAGGATGAGTAAATTTTGAGGATCAGTCTACAGCACAGCAGTTACAGTTAATAATACTGTATTATATAGTTCAAAGATGCTAAGAGAGTAGATCTTAAATGTTCTCACTATTAAAAAAGAATGGTAATTACGTGATGTAATGCCCTATATATGTATATATAATATATATATACCACCTGTATACATATACACACACATATACACACCCCATATATATGATATGTATATCATATAAACACATATAATAAATATACATATATATGATAAGAATAGTACAAAGAGAAAGAAGCTATGTGGAGTAAAGTTTCTATATTTTGCTGGAATTAAATTAGTATTAATCCGAAGTAGACTATGAAGTTACAATGATGAGTTAAAACAAAATAAAATAATGCATATTATAATGCCTAGAGTAACTATTAAGAACGTAACTGAAAAGATATATAGAAAAAAAAGGTTTCAACATGGCACACTAACCATTTACACAAAATAAGGAAATAACAGAGAAACAGAAGAACAATAACAACAACAGAGGAGGAATATTAAAAATAAACAAAATGGCAAATGTAAATCCAACCATTTCCTGCTTATTTTAAAAAGAAAATGTGATGAATATATAGAACGGAATATTATTTAGACTTTAAAGAAGGAAATTCTGACATTTGCGACAACACTGATGAACATGGAAGGAAATAAGTTGGACCCAGAAAGACAAATACTTCATGATCTCACTTATATGTGGAATCAAAAATGGTCAAACTCATCGAAGCAGAGAAAATGGTTGTTGCTAGGGGTTGAGGGTTGGGGGAAATAGATGTTAATCAGGAGTAGTAAGTTTCAATTATGCAAAATGAGTAATTCTGCAGATCTAATGTACAGCATGGTAACGACAGTTCATAATACTGTACTGCATACTTGAAATTTGCTAAGAGAGTTGATGTGAAGTGCTCTCACCACATAAAAATGATCGTAACATGTGAAGTGATAGATATGTTAATTGGCTTGATTGTGATAATCATTTCACAATGTATACATATATCAAAACACCACATTTTACACCTTAAACATATACAAAGTTGGTTTGTCAATTACAACCTCAATAAAGCTGGGGGGAACATCCCATTGCCTAATAAATTAAGACCACATTCCCCTATCTGGTATTCATATTCTGGATCCAACCTAATTTTCCAGCCTACATTAAATGCTTACTATAATAGACTAAATTTCATTTTCCCATCTTTGGCCTTTGTCCAATTTCTACTCATCCTTCAACTCCAAGCTCAAATACAACCACATCCATGAAGCATCTCGTGATGACCCAAACTGCCACGTATTACACCAATTCTGTACGCAACGTATCTTTCATACTCCTTTGTAAGCTAATGAGACAGTGTTACCCTCCATAATGCCTTACTTCTTATGTATTTTGTTGAATATTCTTAATAGTGCTGCCTGTGCCTCAAAGAAAAGTCCATTAAAGAGAAACCATTTTTGTGACATGACACCTGTACCATCTCATTGCAAACAGACCACTGAAAAAATATTTGTAAATAAGCCCTAGAAATATTTTTGTTACTTTTAAAATATTAACTGATGAGTTTTCAATAATGTAGCAAGGATTTGTCAAAGATAAACATGTTAAAATAATACAAATACTAACTGTAATACTTTGATGATGGTCTAAAAATTCTAAATTATGCTGATTGGAAAAAATGTCTTCATAGGGTTGAACATTAAGCAATGAAAATCATCTACACAGAATTTACTTGCATTATTTCAGGACCCTCTACTGTAGGAAATGAAATAAGATTCATACACACCCAGTCCACTCACATGTAGGTTACTAACCTGAAAGATTTAATGGATCTTTACAGGAATAAATTCTTTGGTGATAAAAATTACACACTTCTAAATCTTTTATTTGGCAAGTACCACAACAGACTTGAATGTTTGATGCCAGGTTTAATCCTAGTAAAGAGATTTAATGATAAAATCACCCATTAAAGTAACCATCCATCTATTTTCTACAAGCTAATCCCAGTTTATATTAATTTCATCCACATTAACCACAGTTTATGTTTCTACCCATAAGTGGTTGAAGAATGAATTTCCTAGTTAAGTTTTGGTGTCTGCTGAAATGCATCTTTGTTAGACTGATCTCATTTCCTGCGGAAACCAATTTCATTTCCTTTATGACAGAGCACCAGGCCAGAATGGCAAGTGAAAAGCAAGCAACATAAAGTACCAGAGACTTCAGGAAAACCTCCATCTCTGTTCAATGAAATATTCCCATCATTAAGCATTAACTTGCTCAAACTTTTACAGGTTACACCTGTAACACTAACCAACTTAAACAGTTCACAGTGAATTGATATATGCTCAATAAAACTAGCAATTTAGTTGTCATAGTATGCTCAAATTCAGATTAGCAGTCTGAGTACCTATAAGGCTACTACCATGTTTTACCTATGTAACTTTAAACCTTTAGCTAGAAACACATTTTCAAAGGACAACATAAAAACTCAACTTCTTAAGTAAAGCTTTATCTTCAACGATGCCTAATTGGGATATGTAAATGTATTCTGGCCTTTGAAAATTCATGTTGAAATATGAAATACTTTTTTGCTTTTCTGAATTTGACTTCTAAATTTGATTTTCCCACTAACTTATTTATACAATCTTTCAAAAGAATTTTTGAAAATTTTATTCAAAGTGGAATGTCGGGATCTGGTTCAGAAACTCATCAGGAAATCAGCAATATGATGGTAGACATCCACTGAAAGAAAAAAAATGAAATAAAACACGATGCTGTGAAACATCTAAGGTTAATTTCAGGGACCTCAAGCAGGAGCATTTCATTAAGTTAGAAGCTGGAGTAGATATTAGTAGTCTCCAAACCTCTTTCCCTGTACACTGTATATTACTTTCTTAATGCCGCTGTAACAAATTACCACACACTTAAGGCAATACAAATTTATTCTCTTACAGCCCTAGAGGTCAGAAATCTGAAACCATTGGGCTAAAGTCAAGATGCAAGCAAGGCTGATTCTTCCTGGAGGCTCTGAAGGGAGAATCTGGTACCCTGCCTTTTCCAGCTTCTAGCGACCACCTAACATTCCTTGGCTTGTGGTCCCTTCCTCCATCTCCAAAGCACGTGACTCTAATATCCACTTCAGTTTTCACATCCCCTTCTCTTTTTTAGTCAAATCTCTCTGAGCCTCCCTCTTATGAGGACACTTGTGAATACAGTTAGAATTTACCAACATAATCCAGGACAATCTCCTATTGTCAAGATCCTTAACTTGCATCTGAAAAGTCTCTTTTCCCATATAACGCATTCACAGCTTGCAGGGACTAGGAACTGGATATTGGTGGCAGCAATTCAGCCTACCATATACTCTATAAGCAAATATTTTGAACATTTATTTGCAAAAAAGAGCATATTAAAATGTTATTTTCAGGCTTCCCTGATGGCGCAGTGGTTGAGAGTCCGCCTGCCGATGCAGGGGACACGGGTTCATGCCCCGGTCCGGGAAGATCCCATATGCGGCAGAGCGGCTGGGCCCGTGAGCCATGGCCGCTGAGCCTGCGCGTCCGGAGCCTGTGCTCCGCAATGGGAGAGGCCACAACAGTGAGAGACCCGCA
>NC_041233.1:7623143-7625594 GCF_002837175.3 Physeter macrocephalus | reverse complement strand
CCACGCACAGCAACGAAGACCCAACGCAGCCAAAAATAAATAAAATAAAGCTAAAAAAAACATACAAATATATTGAAAGAACTACGAGAAAAATGTTTAGAGAAATAAAGGAAAGTACGATAATAATTAGTCAATAAATAGAAATGCTCAATAAAGATACAGGAATTACACAAAGAGAACCAAATGGATTTGAGTATAATAACTAAAATAATAAATATGCTAGAGGGGTCAATTTAAATGAATCGACCCCTCTAGCAGATTTAAAATGAAAGAACAAAGAATCAGTGAACTCAAAGATTATTTAATAGAAATTATTCAATCAGAAATACACAGAGAAAAAAACACGAAAAAAATTAAATGAGCCTCAGAAACCTATGGAATAATATACATGTAATGGGAGTCCCAGAACAACAGGAGAGAAAGAACAGAAAATATATTTGAAGAAATAATGGCCCAAAACTTCCAATATTTAAAGAAAAACATTAGTTTAAACATCCAAGAAGCAAAAAAATAACGAAGTAGGATAAACACAAAGAGATTCACACCTAGACACATCATACTCAAACTATTGAGAGTCAAAGACAAAAAAAAGAGAAAATATTTAAAGCAGCAAGACAGGGCTTCCCTGGTGGCGCAGTGGTTGAGAATCCACCTGCCGATGCAGGGGACACGGGTTCGTGCCCCGGTCTGGGAAGATCCCAGAGCAGACCGCAGAGCGGCTGGGCCCGTGAGCCATGGCCGCTGAGCCTGTGCTCCGCAACGGGAGAGGCCACAGCAGTGAGAGGCCCGCGTACCACAAAAAAAATAAAAAATAAAAAAATTAAATTAAATTAAAAAATAAAGCAGCAAGACAAAAATTTACTCATCACAATATGATTAATTGCTGACTTCTCATCTGAATCAAGAGAGAACAGAAGGCAGCTGACGACTTATTCCAACAGCTGAAAGAAAAAAACTGTCAACCAAAAATTCAATATCGAGCTAAACTTGTTTTCAAACATGTAAAATAAATACGTTCCAAGATAAACAAGGATGGAGAATTTATTGCTACCACAGTTCCCTTACAAGAATGCCCACTCTCAACAACTTTTATTCATCATAGGACTAGAAGTCCTAACCACAGCAATTAGTCCAGAAAAATAAAAGGCATCTAAATTGGAAAGGGAGAAGTAAAATTCTCTCTATTTCCAGATGACTAATATTATATATCAAAAATACTAAAGACTCCACCAAAAATTCGTTAGAACTAATAAATAAAGTTTCAGGATACAATTTCAATACATAAAAATCAGTTGTGTTTCTACACATTAACAACAAACCATTAGAGAGAAAATTTTTTTTTAAATCCCAGTTTACAACTGCAGCAAAAATAAAATAAAATACTAAGGAATAAATTTAACCAAGAAGATGAAAGATCTGTACAGTGAAAACTATAGAACATTATTAAAGGAAACTGAAGAAGACACAAATAAATGGAAAGACATTCTGTGCTCAAAGATTGGAAGAAGGATATTGTAGAAATATCTACATTACCTAAAGTGATCTACAGATTCAATGCAATCACTATCAAAATTCCAATTCCATTTTTCATACAAATAGAGCAAACAATCCTAAAACTCATATGGAACTACAAAAGACCCCAAATAGCCAAAGCTATCTTGAAAAAGAAGAAAGATCGAGGCAGCACGATTCCTGATTTCAAAGTACATTACAAAGCTATAGTAATCAAAACAGTATGGTATTGGCATAAAAAAGACACATAGACTAATTGAACATTATAGAAACCCAGAGATAAATCCATACATACATAGTCAATTCATCTACAGCAATGACGCCAAGAATATTTAATAGGGAAAGGATAATCTCTTCCATAAATGGTGCTGGGAAAACAGGATGGCCACATGTAAAAGAATGAAACTGAACCACTATCTTACACACCACACACAAAAATAATCAACTTGAGACGGTTTTAAGACTTGAAGGTAAGACCTGAAATCATTAATACTCCTAGAAGAAAACATAGGGGGTAAGCTTCTTGACATTAGTCTTGGGAATAATTTTTTGAATTTGACACCAAAGCAAAGGCAACAAAAGTTAATATAAACAAGTGGGATTACATGAAAGTAAAAAGCTTCTATGCAGTAAATAAGACCATCAACAAAATGAAAAGGCAAATCATACCTCTGACAAGGGATTAATATCCAAAGTGTATAAAGAACGTATATAACTCAATTGCAAACAATATGATTTAAAAATGGGCAAAGGGGGCTTCCCTGGTGGCACAGTAGTTGAAAGTCCGCCTGCTGATGCAGGGGACGCGGGTTCGTGCCCCGGTCCGGGAAGATCCCACATGCCGCGGAGCGGCTGGGCCCGTGGGCCATGGCTGCTGAGCCTGCGCGTCCGGAGTCTGTGCTCCACAACGGGAGAGGCCACAACAGTGAGAGGCCCACG
>NC_041233.1:7616667-7621042 GCF_002837175.3 Physeter macrocephalus | reverse complement strand
GCGCGTCCGGAGTCTGTGCTCCACAACGGGAGAGGCCACAACAGTGAGAGGCCCACGTATCGCAAAAAAAAGAAAAAAAAAAAAGGGCAAAGGAAGTGAATAGACATTTTCCCAAAGAAAACATAAAAATGGGCGACTGGTACGTGAAAAAGTGTTCTATATCACTAATCATCAGGAAAATGCAAATCAAAACCACAATGAGATATCACCTCACACGTGTTAGAATGGCTATTATCAAAAAAACAAGAAATAAATACTCGCAAGGATATAAAGAAAAGAGAACCCTTTAACACTGCTGGTAGGAACTTAAATTGGTGCAGATACTATGGAAAACAGTATAAAGAAAAATTAAAAATAAATCTACCATATGATCCAGTAACTCCACTTCTGGATATAGATCCAAAGGATCTCAAGGAGATATGTGCACTCCCAGGTTCACTGCAGCATTTTTCAAAACAGCCAAGATAAGGGAACAATCTAATTGTCCGTCAATGAATAAATGGTAAGTGGAAAAAGAAGATGTGATATACATATATAAATATATACATATGTATTTATACACACACAAACCATGGAGAATTATTCAGCCCTGAGAAAGAAGGAAATACTGCCATTTGCAACAACAAAGATGGCGCTTGAGGGTCTTATGCTAAATGAGACATCAGACAGAGAAAGACAAATGCTATATGATATGGAATTTTGAAAAGCCAAACTCAGAAACAGAGACTACAATGGTGGTTACCAAGGGCTGAGAGGTGGGGAAAACGGGAGATATTGGTCAAAAAGTACAAACTTCCAGTTTAGGATGAGTAAATTTTGAGGATCAGTCTACAGCACAGCAGTTACAGTTAATAATACTGTATTATATAGTTCAAAGATGCTAAGAGAGTAGATCTTAAATGTTCTCACTATTAAAAAAGAATGGTAATTACGTGATGTAATGCCCTATATATGTATATATAATATATATATACCACCTGTATACATATACACACACATATACACACCCCATATATATGATATGTATATCATATAAACACATATAATAAATATACATATATATGATAAGAATAGTACAAAGAGAAAGAAGCTATGTGGAGTAAAGTTTCTATATTTTGCTGGAATTAAATTAGTATTAATCCGAAGTAGACTATGAAGTTACAATGATGAGTTAAAACAAAATAAAATAATGCATATTATAATGCCTAGAGTAACTATTAAGAACGTAACTGAAAAGATATATAGAAAAAAAAGGTTTCAACATGGCACACTAACCATTTACACAAAATAAGGAAATAACAGAGAAACAGAAGAACAATAACAACAACAGAGGAGGAATATTAAAAATAAACAAAATGGCAAATGTAAATCCAACCATTTCCTGCTTATTTTAAAAAGAAAATGTGATGAATATATAGAACGGAATATTATTTAGACTTTAAAGAAGGAAATTCTGACATTTGCGACAACACTGATGAACATGGAAGGAAATAAGTTGGACCCAGAAAGACAAATACTTCATGATCTCACTTATATGTGGAATCAAAAATGGTCAAACTCATCGAAGCAGAGAAAATGGTTGTTGCTAGGGGTTGAGGGTTGGGGGAAATAGATGTTAATCAGGAGTAGTAAGTTTCAATTATGCAAAATGAGTAATTCTGCAGATCTAATGTACAGCATGGTAACGACAGTTCATAATACTGTACTGCATACTTGAAATTTGCTAAGAGAGTTGATGTGAAGTGCTCTCACCACATAAAAATGATCGTAACATGTGAAGTGATAGATATGTTAATTGGCTTGATTGTGATAATCATTTCACAATGTATACATATATCAAAACACCACATTTTACACCTTAAACATATACAAAGTTGGTTTGTCAATTACAACCTCAATAAAGCTGGGGGGAACATCCCATTGCCTAATAAATTAAGACCACATTCCCCTATCTGGTATTCATATTCTGGATCCAACCTAATTTTCCAGCCTACATTAAATGCTTACTACAATAGACTAAATTAGATAATTCTCTACTTTTCACAAATACATTTCATTTTCCCATCTTTGGCCTTTGTCCAATTTCTACTCATCCTTCAACTCCAAGCTCAAATACAACCACATCCATGAAGCATCTCGTGATGACCCAAACTGCCACGTATTACACCAATTCTGTACGCAACGTATCTTTCATACTCCTTTGTAAGCTAATGAGACAGTGTTACCCTCCATAATGCCTTACTTCTTATGTATTTTGTTGAATATTCTTAATAGTGCTGCCTGTGCCTCAAAGAAAAGTCCATTAAAGAGAAACCATTTTTGTGACATGACACCTGTACCATCTCATTGCAAACAGACCACTGAAAAAATATTTGTAAATAAGCCCTAGAAATATTTTTGTTACTTTTAAAATATTAACTGATGAGTTTTCAATAATGTAGCAAGGATTTGTCAAAGATAAACATGTTAAAATAATACAAATACTAACTGTAATACTTTGATGATGGTCTAAAAATTCTAAATTATGCTGATTGGAAAAAATGTCTTCATAGGGTTGAACATTAAGCAATGAAAATCATCTACACAGAATTTACTTGCATTATTTCAGGACCCTCTACTGTAGGAAATGAAATAAGATTCATACACACCCAGTCCACTCACATGTAGGTTACTAACCTGAAAGATTTAATGGATCTTTACAGGAATAAATTCTTTGGTGATAAAAATTACACACTTCTAAATCTTTTATTTGGCAAGTACCACAACAGACTTGAATGTTTGATGCCAGGTTTAATCCTAGTAAAGAGATTTAATGATAAAATCACCCATTAAAGTAACCATCCATCTATTTTCTACAAGCTAATCCCAGTTTATATTAATTTCATCCACATTAACCACAGTTTATGTTTCTACCCATAAGTGGTTGAAGAATGAATTTCCTAGTTAAGTTTTGGTGTCTGCTAAAATGCATCTTTGTTAGACTGATCTCATTTCCTGCGGAAACCAATTTCATTACCTTTATGACAGAGCACCAGGCCAGAATGGCAAGTGAAAAGCAAGCAACATAAAGTACCAGAGACTTCAGGAAAACCTCCATCTCTGTTCAATGAAATATTCCCATCATTAAGCATTAACTTGCTCAAACTTTTACAGGTTACACCTGTAACACTAACCAACTTAAACAGTTCACAGTGAATTGATATATGCTCAATAAAACTAGCAATTTAGTTGTCATAGTATGCTCAAATTCAGATTAGCAGTCTGAGTACCTATAAGGCTACTACCATGTTTTACCTATGTAACTTTAAACCTTTAGCTAGAAACACATTTTCAAAGGACAACATAAAAACTCAACTTCTTAAGTAAAGCTTTATCTTCAACGATGCCTAATTGGGATATGTAAATGTATTCTGGCCTTTGAAAATTCATGTTGAAATATGAAATACTTTTTTGCTTTTCTGAATTTGACTTCTAAATTTGATTTTCCCACTAACTTATTTATACAATCTTTCAAAAGAATTTTTGAAAATTTTATTCAAAGTGGAATGTCGGGATCTGGTTCAGAAACTCATCAGGAAATCAGCAATATGATGGTAGACATCCACTGAAAGAAAAAAAATGAAATAAAACACGATGCTGTGAAACATCTAAGGTTAATTTCAGGGACCTCAAGCAGGAGCATTTCATTAAGTTAGAAGCTGGAGTAGATATTAGTAGTCTCCAAACCTCTTTCCCTGTACACTGTATATTACTTTCTTAATGCCGCTGTAACAAATTACCACACACTTAAGGCAATACAAATTTATTCTCTTACAGCCCTAGAGGTCAGAAATCTGAAACCATTGGGCTAAAGTCAAGATGCAAGCAAGGCTGATTCTTCCTGGAGGCTCTGAAGGGAGAATCTGGTACCCTGCCTTTTCCAGCTTCTAGCGACCACCTAACATTCCTTGGCTTGTGGTCCCTTCCTCCATCTCCAAAGCACGTGACTCTAATATCCACTTCAGTTTTCACATCCCCTTCTCTTTTTTAGTCAAATCTCTCTGAGCCTCCCTCTTATGAGGACACTTGTGAATACAGTTAGAATTTACCAACATAATCCAGGACAATCTCCTATTGTCAAGATCCTTAACTTGCATCTGAAAAGTCTCTTTTCCCATATAACGCATTCACAGCTTGCAGGGACTAGGAACTGGATATTGGTGGCAGCAATTCAGCCTACCATATACTCTATAAGCAAATATTTTGAACATTTATTTGCAAAAAAGAGCATATTAAAATGTTATTTTCAGGCTTCCCTGATGGCGCAGTGGTTGAGAGTCCGCCTGCCGATGCAGGGGACACGGGTTCGTGCCCCGGTCCGGGAAGATCCCATATG
>NC_041233.1:7557403-7616616 GCF_002837175.3 Physeter macrocephalus | reverse complement strand
CGGCTGGGCCCGTGAGCCATGGCCGCTGAGCCTGCGCGTCCGGAGCCTGTGCTCCGCAATGGGAGAGGCCACAACAGTGAGAGACCCGCATATCGCAAAAAAAAAAAAAAAAAAAAAGTTATTTTCATCACAGATCTGTACTCCAGTACTTACATATATTACAAAAGATTTAAAATGAAAATTAATATGATAAACAATATTTTCTATAAACTATTATAATTGTAATATAATAAATCATTTTTTGCTTGGGTTATGAATATAACGTGACTAAATATGCTTCATTATTTTTAAAACCTTAAGATTTAAACTTTGTGATACAATAATAGGAAGGCTGGTTTCAAGTTCAGTTTATCTCAATAATTTGTTTTAATGGCTTTTGAAACTGCAAAAGAAATGTCACAAACATGCACAGATTCAAATGGAAAAGGATTCTTATTCTTCATTCTAATCCACCAATTATAAAAGGATTATGTTGAAATTCAGGTACTAACTCTCCATTTTGCCTGTTGTCAGTCAGTTCTTAAAACTAATCACACAATGTTTTATTTTTATATTTTTAACAAATGGATTCAAATTTCACTTTACCTCATTATTTATACAATTAGAAAATTTGACATTCACATTTTTAAAATTCTGCTTATGTCAGAGATTACATACGTGACACATTTAGATCATTTTCAGCAATATCCTGATGTAATTTAAAAACATACTCAAACATCCATTTTCAAAATGTTCTCTCCATGGTAAGATTACTTGGAAAACAGGTGCTTTTTCATTGTAAAAAATGTCATCTTCACCCTGGAAATATCTCCAAGGGAATATGCTATGAAAAGCTCCCAATCATCAATCACTGCAAGTCTGGAACAGTTAAATTTTTGTAAATTTAAACCTTCAAATTAAGTACTTGGCCACAAAATTACAAGAAGACTGTCCATGGTGTAGCCACTGCACATCTCATTTTAAAGTACTATTAAAGAACCTGCTATATAAAAAATAAACAAAATAAAATTCAAAAATAAATTAATAAATAAAGTACTATTCAGGTTTTATATTCTGGCTCCAACTTCGTTGCTTCAGTAGTTTGCCTAAGAAAGAAAGTGTGAATTCCATGTAAGGAGCTAATTCTGTGAACTTATCCGAGATTCTCGTTTTATTTCTGGTCAAGCAGCCATTCCATTAGTGGTTATATCTGCCCATTTTCCTTCATGAACACCATCCTCATCCTCCCCAAATCCTTGCTTTTGCAAGAGACTTTTTCACTGTTGAGAACACAATCTTCTCCGTACTATTTCAAAATGTTTTTTTAAAGTAGCTCTTAAGGATTTTCATTATTGAAACAAAATCAATGCAATTCTATGGCCCATCTCCCACGCTGCATAATAGTCCTAATACTTCTTTCACTTTTTATTCAGCAATGCTTTCCATATGTCTTCCAGCAATATTTCCTAGCACAAAAATGCATCTTTGTGTGTGACATGGTTTCCCAGTATTACTGATATTTCGGCCAGTTTTAAGATAGTAAGCGTTTTCCCCCCCAGAATGTGACTTTTTTTTCTTCCACTTTTAAAGAAGACACAATAAGAAGCTGCTAGATATTTTTCAGGGACATTGCAAGTCATGAAACTCAAACCTCATGATCTAAATATTTAGTTTCCTTGTGCACATGTGTAAAAATCTCACTAGGATACGTACCTAGGAGTGAATATCTTAAATTAGTGTGCACATACCTTCAATTTTATTAAATAGCCCCAGTTTTCCAGTATACATTCCTACCAGAGTTGGGTGGAAATTCCTACTGCTCCACATTCTCACCAACAATAATACTCCCAATCTGTGAAATGATCCTTCATTGTGCTTTTAATTTGTATTTCCCCATTTAATAATGAGGGTTGATAACGTTTTCATACTATAATGGTCCATTTGTATTTCCTTTTCCGTGAAATGCCTGTTCACTTGTATCTCTTTTTTTCTCTGGTCATCATTCACATAGATAGGAATAATCTATGTATTCTGGATACTTCTAGGTCTCAAATTTTATGTTTTGGTATGCAACAAACCAAATGATAAAACTAGGTTTTCCTTTGAGGGTCTATACTTTTTACTTTGTTGTTAAAATACATTTTCATAAAATACATGGCTCTTTAACAGTTGATATTATTCCTTTTCAGTTATATCTTTATATATGAATAATATACATATAAATAAATACCAAGAGAAAACCTTCATCCCTTTTATTTTGAAACTTGGTCCCAAGTTCCCCACACCTATAAATGCAAGATGACATAAGGTAATAGCCACGTAAATGTAAGGGTGCATAGAAACATCTATTAATAAGTAGCCTCTGAAACAGGCAGCATTTATGCATCTTCTGGACACTGAGCTTATATATATGCACAGAGATTCAGAACCATCAGAGTGGAGATTTTTCTCTTTTCTTAACAGCAGCTTACATTTGTGTAGCATGTTAGGCATTTTCAGTGTACTTTACATACTTTATATGATGCTCAAAACAATTATAACGGATGAGGTAAAGAAATTATTATTGCCACTTCAGAACTTAAAAATAAATAAATAAATAAAGGAGGTGAAGGGATTTGCCTAAAATGGGAAAAGCTTGGAGGCAAGTCCAGGCCTCCTGCCCTCTAGCACAGGATGCATCCCTCATCCTTCTACTTTCTAAGGTAAGGAACGAACACGGTCAAAGCTAAAGAGATGGCATTTTTTTTAAAGTGTGACTCATCGGTGCAGTCAGCTTGTACCTACTGCCTATAAAGGGATTATACTGTCCTCAGAAAGAACTCTGTTGCAGAGCGAGGGCCATGACAGGTGCAGAGAGAGAATCAGAGTACAGTCATCTGTATCCCTCCCACACCACTCATGTTCTACTAAGTCAAGATTTTCCCTAAACACAGATCTCTTAGCCCTCACAGAAGATTTACACAAAAAAGTAAAACACAGCTATGGTGGTCAGAATTACTGAATCATCTGAAAACTAGGAACATCTACTTAGATAAAAGATACTTAGATTTGGCCCCGTGAGTCTATGTTCCCAAGCAATGATAACCATATAAAGTAGCGCACACTCCAAATGTATTTGAATCATTGCCAAAACCGTTTTTAAAACTTGTAGACAAAGAATGTCACCTACCGTATCAGTATACAAACGATGTTTCGACCATCAAGCCATGAGCTACTGCAGCCACCACCTCCCACCCCGCCCCCAGTGCACCCTGAGGGGATTCAGGATGGAGAAAACAAGATACTGGCCCTAGACAGTTAAGGTGCATATCGAAGGAATGATATCAATGAGCCCAGACTCTTACATCTTCCCAAAGTGCTAAATTCATTAACATGAGATGTCTGGTTTTTCTTTAATTAACAGTAATCTTTTGATGTTCCAACTACCTGGTTTTTGTTGCAAAAACTCCTATATATCCTGGCTCCTCACTCACCTCTTTGGAACAGTCCCTCAGAGCTCTCTGAGAGGCTGCCTCCGGGGCTTAAGTCCTCAGCAAGTCTGCTGAATAAAACATAATTCTCAACTTTTAAGCTTTTAATT
Source organism: Physeter macrocephalus (assembly GCF_002837175.3). Lineage (NCBI taxonomy): Eukaryota > Metazoa > Chordata > Mammalia > Artiodactyla > Physeteridae > Physeter > Physeter macrocephalus. The sequence continues at coordinate 7,613,057 of NC_041233.1, read as the reverse complement.
TTTTTCCGTTGACAAACTGGAGAAAATCTCTACTCGATATGGTTGCAAAGACTATCATAATTTATATCATGGGCAAGAAAAAGTAAGGAATAGGTATATATGTATATTTAATATCACAAATGCATAAAGTTTTCAGGTTATATAAACACAGCTATTCTTTCAAAAATGAAATTTAAAAGGACAACCACAGCCATTTTCATATGACTACATATAAGACAATGTTTAGTTATTAATGAATTAAACTCTTTGGAAGTTTACTATAGTGATAGTCACATTAGTCAAGGAAGGGTAGGAGGAAGACTCTCATTGTATCTTTTGGATTTTGTCCCAAGTAAATATGTCAATTATTCAAAAAGTATATATAGTTCAAAACCCCTGTGTCTTATATCAAAATTCACTCCATAAAGATTAAGAACATAAGAAAACACTGTGAGATATTTTTACCATTATGTGGTAGGAAAGACTTCCTAAAGGCAGAAATATAAAGAACAAAATAGTTTACTAAACACACTTTTAAAACTTCAGTTTAACAAAAACACTATAACCAAAGCAATATGTTAACAAGAAAACTGGAAATTTTAATATACATATGATAGTGTGTGTTTGTGTATGTGTGTATATAGATGATAGCTGTATACCAAAGAAGAAAAATACTCTAATAGAAGAAAGGGCCAAGGATAGAAACAGGGAATTCACATAAACACAGCAAACATTAGAAATGGTCGACCTGATCAGTAATCAAAGAAGTACAATTTTTCCAAAACAGAGAACTTCTGCCTTTCAGGTTAGCAGACTTCCTATTTTAAATAAAAATACCTGGAGTGCATTAGAGAATAGGAAAATGAATGCTCAGAAACACAGCTCACAGGATTGTAAACTATCCTGAAGGGTCATATGGCAGTAAATATCAAAAGCCCTAAAAAGTATATGCCTTTAGCTTAGGAATTCCACTTCTAGGAATGTATTCTAAGAAAATAATTGAACACTGCCCAGAGATAGTTGTATGATGCGGATGTTCATTGCAGTGATGTTTATAACAGAAAAAATAATTGAAAACAACACATAAATGATAGAGCTGGAATTTTAAGTGAAGGCCCTTCTTCCTTCAGTGTCTGTGCCCCTGATAAGTTTAGATTCAATTCTTCTAGCCTAACAGTCTTCCTGTTACATCCTAACCCTGTAGCAACCAACATACAATGCAGATACATGCATTCTGAAGGAAACCAGCTGCCACCCTGTAGCAGGGGAACAAGCTGCATAACCAGGGGACCCTCGTTACCCAACACGATTAACCATCATGAATACAGTGAGACTTGTATTCTAATCCTCCCTTAGAATCTGTTAGTGTAATAAATGCACCTTGATCCGAATTCCCGGAGCTCTTAGTTAAAGGCTATATACCCTTTTTGTATTTCTTACCATAACTGCAAGCCACGCTGATACATTCTCTATCATATTAAAAAGTTACGTTAAGCTATTAAGCTGGTGATAAAGGAAATATATCAAATCTATCAAATGTATCAAAGTTTCTGATTTTTAATTCAGTGCTTACTAGTTTAACAGATAAGCTTATCAATCAGTAAAATGAAAGCTTTTGAGCAGAAGCTTGAGGCCTGATAGTTTAAAGATATATTATCAATTATATTATCACTGAAAATTTCATGAATTAAGTAAAAACACATATAGCAATAATATATTTATATTATAGCAATAATACATTTGTATTTCCGTTAAACTATGCCTGGGTTAGAATGGTATGAGCCTCAATTTGTTGTTCAGAGAGCAGCTTCAAAGGATGAAATGACGACATTACTGACAACCAGAGAAATACACTCTAGCTTAAGATATTAGATTGATGGGCCTTAATAGGTGAGCCTACTGGTTTTATCACAAGCATTTTATCTCTGGACAAACTATCTAGGGTAATAGTTAGATTGCTTTTGTCTTTTGCCCTTGGAAAGACACAAAAGTCATCAGACTAGTCTATGTCTTATCAACTTCATTACTAAGAAATTGGTGCTGTTTAATAATACCAGGAAAAAAATGTAAATGAGAAATTTTCTACTTGTAACTGGAGGCTCTGATTTTAGTAAAGACGGCTACTTAGCTTTTTAAAACATCTTAACTTGGACAGCTCTGGAATTATCTGGATTACAAATTCTTTCAAGCACTGAATTAATACCCTTTCCACCATCTTTATTTACCTGTTTATTTTATTTTTAATTTTATTGGCATATAGTTGACTTACAACATTGTGTTAGTTTCAGATGTACAGCTTTATTAAATGGAGTTCCTGCAATATGCTCCACACAACTTGTCTACAATTCTTTAAAAAATAGTATGCTACAAACAATATTTCTAACTCACATGAAAACACAAGAAAATAAATATTCTGATAATTGCAACCTTGAGTTTTAGAGGGATAAGAGGTGTCTATTTAGTTAAGGAAGATCTCAGGGGAGAATAAGGTAGAGAATAGCATAGGTATTTTTTCAGTCTCCAAGTAGAATTTTAATTATGACATTATAATTTTAAAACCCTATTAATTATTCAATTCAATTTATCAGTGTTTAAAGACTATATGACAATTCACTGGTCACTACAAAATTAGTTTATATTTAAATCAAAGCCATGTGTCACAAGCTACATTCTCATTCCCTGTAACATTTATAGGTTCATTACATGTTCCCTTGGGGGAACAGAAGTTCTTACTAATTCAATTCCACAAACATTTAGTGAGTAATTACTATGCGCCAGGAACTCTAGTTTTCCATTAAATTTACTTCTATTATTATAAGACAGTTATAAAGACTTGGTTACAACTTGGACTGATTGGCAGAAAACTCAACAGATTTCACTGGTGCCATGATGTCCTCAGCATTGAGAGAATAAAGCTGAAACTCTCCAATAAGCTCGTTAAGTGTTTATTTTATCAAAAATGTGGAAAAGTCACATGTATCCCTCTGTCATCCATTAATTCTCTACCATCCCTATAACTACTCGCTGATGACTAACTGTTAAGGGCATTATCTGAAAAATTAGGAGAGAAGCACTTTGTCTAACACAGCACTGAAGATCTCATTTTCTTTTGTGAATTGCCAGTAACTCATAACAGTCAGTGAACATACAGGATCACTGAGAAGTTTACAGGGCAGCAGGGCTACACTCAATATGTTATCAACAAGGAATCATTTAAGCCTCACCCATTTTTAGAAATAAGAGATCAGACAAATACTAAAATTAACATATACCTACATGTCAACTGGCATACAAAAGGAAGTACAGCTGACCCCCTTTCCCAAACAGCCGTGTTTCACAGACTAAGAGATTGCAGACAATTAAAGGAGTACAATAATAATCAAAGGGGAAAAACACTAACTAAAGTAACCAGATTGCCAGTCAGGCAGAGAAATTCTAATGGCTCTGTTAGTGATGACTCAAACCTCCCTTAACCGAAACAAGAGGGAAGAAACCTCTTAAATATCCATTGTCCATATATCATTTTGTTACAACCTTTCAGCAATCTTCAGTAAGCCTGCCCTATGTGATAGCGATAGCGCTTCCCTATATTACAGCCAAGGCAGAGGAAGTGCTTCTTGTCAGGTGACTTGTTCAAATCCAAAGAGAGAGGAAGTGAAAACCCTCACCTAAAATCTGGGTCTCCCAAAGTCAAGCGTAACACTTCCTCTCCTCCACCTTGCAGATGTAAATGCCACGAGTCAACTGTATTCTTCAACTTGAGAAATAAAAGCGAGAGCTGGCATCTCAGCAAAGGAAATTATTTTCCAAACATTATTCCAGGTTACACCTTTGGTTGGTGCTTTCCATTCTAGCAATTTAAAACACATTATGAATTTGTCCGCAGCTCCACAGCCCTTAGCATAATTAAAACCCATTAGTTTGGTTCACAGTATAATAACTAGTTTGGTTCACCACGTGTGCTGTGAAAACATATTCACCTAAAAGCTCCTAGGAGGACATTAAATCTTCACAACCCTCAATAAAAACTTAGCAGAACATGTCAAAGTATACAACTTTTTATTAGCAGACGTTGTAACTCACCACTCAGGAATACTATACTTAGGTTCAGCCAGTACTATCTTATGACTCTGAACTATTAGTGGTGGGAAAAGTATCTGGGGTGCCTCAGAAAACCTCTCCTGGCTCAGAAGGCCACTACACCAAGTGTCATTACAGCGCTGAGAATTTTGTATTGCAGAGTTCGGAAAGAAGCTGCATGTTCAGAGACCCACCCTAACCTAATAATGTTATTTCGTATCATTCTTTCTCTTTATTATTAACCTTTCCTGACTCAAATCTTACACTTTTCTTCTTCTACACTCAAATCGGGTAAGTTTCATCCCCAGCTCCTTCCCTCCAGCCAAAGGTCACCTTCTGAAAGCCACACTGGAGTAAAAACATTCTGATCAATACTAACAATTCCACCAGCAGAATAAAGAGGAGGAAAGAGAAAAGTCGATAGCATTTTAAGAATTTGAGCTAAGACTAACGCTCGAGTTTGGAGCAAAATCTATGTAGATCCATGCAATAAAAAACAAAACTCTAAGAATTGTACTTTAAGTGTTCACGATTTTAAGCAACAGAAGTATCTCAGCACATTCATACAAATGCTGAATAGTTTATCAGAGACACACATATAAGACACAAAAACAAGCTAAAAGTGACTCTTACAAAAATATTTTTTCCTTCCACATATACGTGAAATTATCCTCATTCACCCTGTTATGTTGCTGCAGTGGCACTGGTCTCTTGGGGCTGATGGAAGCCCCAAGGAAAACAGAATGAAACCAATCAAGCCCAGATTAAGAATTCTGATTCCCTATGAAGATTAGGAGAATCTGAAAACAAAACTAAAAATAACACTGTGTCATCCAGTCACATATTACATCTGCAAAGCCTAGGCCAATGGTTCTTAGTCTTTTTTTTTTTTTTTTTTCCTGGTCATAGACCTCATTGTTAACCTGTTGAAAAATGGATATATTCATAATTGTGGCTACAAATTCCAAGGATTGTGAGTCCTCATAGGTCAGCCCTGGATGATTAGAATCCTTGTTGGAAACCATGTATTCCTGAGGTCAGGGACCTCACTTTCATCTTTCTATACCAGCACGCAGCACTGCACCTGCGTCCATCAGGCAGCAGAGTTGACGAATGAGAACGTGTGTCCGCAGTCAAGTGACCACAAAGAATAACTTGACTGGTTAAGGGAAGGAAGCACTTGCTTCTGAAGGGATAAATGATTCAAATGCATCAGAAGCATCACTGTTTATATATATGTATATGTAAGTATATGTACATATATGTCTTTGTACATATATATGTATATATGTGTGTGTATACATATATACACACATGCACACACACACATAAAGAAAAAGCCTGGCCTTTTAAAGGAATCCAAATACTAAACTTATATTTGAGTGCTTCCAATACATGATGAATACTCTTTCACAGTGAAATTCTCAACATGAGTTCCAGAATACCTTTATTAAAACTAAGAAACTTCAGAATTGAAGGTATTCAGGGTGGCTACAGTGCTTCAAACTTATTCTGAATCAAGCCATTACTATATACGCCCAGATGATGTGATTCTTCTAAAAATGCTTTAAAATTGTTTGAAATACTTATTCTTCCTGGGTTTTAGAAGTGCACCCAAGTCTTTAAGCCTAACACCCATCTTTATCATACTTTTCTGCGGGGAGGCTATTACAAAAATGGTGGATGGTGATTTTAACTTCTATGGAAGTCATTACTCAGCATTAAAACACACCAAAGGGGCTTCCCTGGTGGCGCAGTGGTTGCGCATCCGCCTGCCGATGCAGGGGAACCGAGTTCGCGCCCCGGTCTGGGAGGATCCCACGTGCCGCGGAGCGGCTGGGCCCGTGAACCATGGCCGCTGGGCCTGCGCGTCCGGAGCCTGTGCCCCGCAACGGGAGAGGCCACAGCAGAGGGAGGCCCACATACCACAAAAAAAATAAATAAATAAAACACACCAAAGACTTTATGCCTTACCTGTTCCTGCAGTTTGTTAGGGCAGAGCACAAAGATTACCTCCAGCCCCCCTTCAATTATTTAAATCTACAGACCAGCCTCATGGCTTTGTCTTCTTTTACTCATTTCCCTCCTTTTCTTTACACATCAATCTTCTTCCCCCTCTCAAGTATTTCTATTTCTGGGATGGAGTTTTCTATTAGTTTCTTTTCTCTTTCTTCTCCCACATAGGAAATAGGACTATAATTATATCTTTTATCATTTTTTCTGACAACTGCTTTGTTCCTTTTATAATTCCTTACTTTTTGCAAATATGACTCTTTTTTTTTTTTAATTTCCAAAGGTGTGATTTTAGTTTTGTGTTCACCATGCACTTTTCAACTTTTGCAGCAACAAAACAGACCTACCACTAAAAGTCAACTGTATATGGACGGCATTTACATTTTAGTTCCCTATGACTTTGTGCATTATTAAACTCACGGACCATTCTTCTAGTTTATTTAGACAATAAAGATTCCAAGAAAGATTTTTATATTCTTCGAAGACAAAAAAACTGTCTCTTTTGCTGAGCCATTCTTTTCAGATCTATTCTTAATGTTGGAAGTACTTGCCCTGAGCCCCCTGCTCTTCTGTATTCACAAACTTCCCCCAGAGGATTCTCACCCAAACCCATGGTTTTGAATACATTATATCCCCTGCATATGAACCTTCAAGTTGTGAACTTTCAAAAGATGCAAACCTGTGTTCGCAGGTCCAATCAGGTAAGTTAGTTCACATGTCTGGTGTACATTGTCACGTGCATGCATCCTCTATAAGTGGCTGTGCTTTTGTGTACTTTACTGTGCAGTACTGAATAGAGTACAGTAGAACAGTATCTTTATTTCTTGCCTGTTCACTCGATGCCAACCCCTGTATGCCAGCTGTTGTACTGTACTACTGTACTTTTCAAGGTACTATACTGTAAGATTAAAAATGTTTTCCTTATTTTTTGTGTTTGTCTATTATGTATTACCTGTGTGAAAAGTATTATAGACCTATTACAGCACAGTACTATAGAGGCTAACTTTGTTGGACTTACGAACAAATCGGCCTTACAAACGTGCTCTCGGAACAGAGCTCGTTCACATGTAAGGGACTTACTGTACCATAATATAACCCAATGACTCTCAAATCTATGTCGTTAGACCTGACCTCTCCTTAGGACTCCAGGCCGATATTAAGCTGCTTATTTGATGTCTCTACTTGATGTCATAAACCCAGCACAGTCAAAATAGGACTCAACATTAACGTCTTCCTTTCTCTATGCCCGCCACCCATCTTTCTCATCTCAACAATATATTCAAATCCCAGAATCTGTGATTCCTCTTTTTCCCTTACCTCTCAAACCCAATGCAATAAAGATTCTGAATCCAATTACTCCTATTGCCTTTACCACCCCAGTTTAAGCTTCTGTCATTTGTTTTCTCTAATCCTTTCTCCACGTGCAACCGGCACAAAAATTAGAAACATAAATCATGGAACACACTTGCTTACAACCATCCAGTAGCTTTCTATTGAACTTAAAACCCAAATCTCATTCCCTAAGCTTGCAAAGCCCTTGATGATTTGGCCCTTGCCTATCTCTCTGACCTCATCTCATGTCACTTACCCACTTCACCTGTTAGATTCCAACCATGCTAGCCTCTTTCTGTCCTCAGAACCATCCATGCTCATTCCCACCTTCAAGTCCTCACACCATCTCTTCTATCTGCCTACAATGCTCCTTCCTCTACACGTCCAACATCTGGTTCCTTCTGGTTATTCGGCAGAGAGGCCTTCTATGACCAAAGCAATCGAATGGGGTCGCCCCATCACTTACCACCACCTTATCCTCCACAGTATGCATCACTAATGGTTAACCAAATTATTTATCTTCTATCTTCATTCACTAGAATGAAAGATCACAAGATGACGAACTCCATCTCAATCAGTGTCTATCACCATGATTCTGGACATTGCTTAGCACATAGTAGGCACTCAATAAAGTGTTAATTAAATGAATGAAGTTAAAGAATTTATTTTAAACACAAAAAAACTCTGAATTTCACAACATTTTTTTCCCTTTTTACAGAAAGTTACATTTACTAAAAGATCAAGTAAACATTCATTTTAGACAATTTTCACGGAAATGTTAGGCAATAAAGAATGTTAAAATATTACATTACAATGTTTAGAATACTCCAGAAATTATAGTACCTCCAAAACCTACATGGTGGTAATTATACATGAGAAATTACTGCACTTTCAATCATTAATTAAAGTGCAAAATAACCCATACTTCAATGTCTCTTCACGTTATCTAAAACACCACATTTTATGTTTAAGGAATTGAATCTCAACTTTATGTGAATTTTGCTGGCAGTGTGAAATATACCACCAAGATCTGCTATGGTTTTTTCCCAAATTTTCTGGACCCCATCCCTCTTGCACCAATACAGATTAGATTTTTCACTACATGATACTTAAGATGACTGTAAGAAGTAATACTCCTGCCCTTCTTCTGGCTTTTCTGCCTCCATTTTTATCCCAAACACTGTAAGTACAATTTTTAAAAGAACATTTTATTTAGATAATTTCCATGTCCCCCTCAAAAAAAAAAAAACAACCAAACCCATACACTTTAATGCTATTTCACTAACTCTTCTCACAAAGACGTTACGCCCTAGGTTAATCAACGCTTCCTGAAATCTCCAACACATAATTCAGTGATTGCCCATCTGTGGGCCTGCAATTACGGATGATAAAAAAAAAAGAAAGAAACCACCCCACATTCCTAAAGCATGTCTGATACTGAATAATTACACATCTTGAAAGTTAATGCTTATATCTGTGTGTGTATATGAATTGCATATACTATTTTAAAATCTGATTAATCAAAGACAACATTTTATTTAAATATTCAATAGAGTTTCTGAACTCACAGAGTATTTTTAGTCATGTTCCATTTTCGCAATAGACACCAAACATACAACTACTATGATGTTAAAGTCCTGAAAGGTTTTCGAACTTTAAAGGGGGCTCCATATTTTAAGTTCTATTATAGTCTATTTCATTAATTAAACTCAGTACACTCTGCTGACAACCCATGTACCTGCTACACCAAAGCAAGACCAACACACACTGCCTTGTAAGTCTCCTTAATAAAGTAACCTTTTCTGATGATCAGCCCCTACACACCTGAAACACTAATATGCTATCAGTTGCAACCAACTAAGGTAAATAATATGTATGTTTTAATTCAAGTCACTGTTTACTCATCAAATATTAAGCAAGTAAGAAAAAAGTATTAAAGTTATTCCTAAAAGCCTCTATTACTTTACTCTCATGGGTCTGAAAGTTGCTAACACCACACTCATTAGCACCGATGGAAAATTACTGGAGAGTACCTCTTAACCAAAAATGAACAAAACAATTTTTAAACATGAATTGAAATGAAATTTTAGCACACAGGGATCATTTCTTATGTTTAGATATATAAGGAGACCCATCATCATACTGTACTAGTAAGTTTACTACCTTAACTTCTTGATTTTAAACTATTTAACTTATCGCTTACCAACATTACCTATTTCAGTTTATTCAACAGAAATAAAAATGGGAGAGTCAATGCAGTGAACTCCTTGAGTAAATAATAACGAAAGGTAATATGTTCAATGGATATAAGATGTCAATATTTTAAAAGCCGTATCTCAGAAGTTGATTCCATTCAAAAACCATTCCAAATGTGTTCAATTACCCTTAAAAAACTGACTTACACCTTAAAAATGTATCTCACGCTGTAGGTAAGCTGGGTATTTATGAGAAATGAGTCTATTAGAAGAGTTCTGTGTTTGTCCAAAGAGCAAACCCAAAGATAACTCAAACACATGTAAGTATTATTTCCTTCTGAGGGGTGAACTATCCTCTATGTAGCTCTAATAAATATGCTTTCTGTATAGCCATGGTCTACTAACCTCTAAGTTCTTCCCCCAAATAACTACACTTATCCTTCAGGGTCTGACTTAGGCATCACTTTACCCAAAACCCTAAGATTGAGCAAGGTAACCTTCCCGTAGGTTCCATCAACATCTTGTACTGGACCTTAAATAGTGCTTATGACATGTAAATAAAGATTGACTTCCTGTCTCCACACCAGGCATGAAAGCTCAACAGCAGCAGGGATCATGTATTATTCACCACTCGATCCCGAGAGCCTAAAACCTACTAAACGCTCAATTAATATTTGTTGAATTGATTAACAAACTGTTCAAAAACTCACAGAAAACATATGAAATTTGAAAGAGGGGGGTGGTCCTTCTTTCTAACTGAAAACTAGTAAATATCCAAAATGAGTCAAATTCTGTTACTTCTGAAAATATAAAATCTACAACACTGTTTATAGGTTATGCTGACTCAATTAATTTTAGGAGAAAGAAACTCTTCTGTAAACCTATCCAAACTCATTTTTAGAATCTATTCACAAAGCATTTTCTATAGTGATGGAAAATAACTGAATGGCATCCTAATTAGTAATAACAGAAATAATAATAGTAAACAGTAAAAACCACTGGTTACATTTACTGTGCATTTACAATGGACGCTGCTCAAAGAACGTTTTATTTATCTCCTACTATCATCATAATGACAGCATAAGGTAAGTACAATTATCTCACACATTCTACAGCTAAAGATACTGAGAAACGGGCATTATGCTAATAATGGTCCACGGGCACATACCGTATAAATGTCACATGGGTATAAATACCATTTTGGTATTTTCTGATGCAATCAAATTGATTCTCTTTGCCAAACAACGCAAACACAAACCTTTAATCTGTTTTTTTATGGTAGCTATTTATAAAATCTATTTTCTACTCTTTTTATCACTTTAATATCCTCTGGTATTTTTTGACAGATATAATGCTAGCAAATGGAGAGTATGTATAAAATTACACAGTTCTAAAATATTACATTCAGGTTAACACATCCTAAAGTGTTGTTTCCCTTTTCAAAATATTAGCCAAACACTGACAATACATATTCAGTGATGAGGCTTATCACTCTCTACAAATCTACAACATCTTTGTACATGTTTATGTATTAACCAGTTTTGTTACAATTTCTATTATTATGTATGTGTTTGGCCAAAGAATACAATCTTTTTATTCTGTTCTTCCCTCATGTCTTGTCAACAAGACTGACGATTTCACCAGAGGTTTCATGCGTCCATTTTACATTTGGTCCACATGTCTTATCATTTCTGATACTATTGTGAATAACTTTCTTCTATTAAATTTTCTAGTTGGTTTTGCAAGAATATAGTGATATTAGTGTATATCAATCCTATATCCAGAAACTTTGCTGAATGATCTTATTACTCCTAATAATTAATCTGCAGATTCTCTTAGATTTTCCCTGTAGACAGTCATATTATTCTCTCCATATATTGACAGTTCGGTTTCTTTTTCAGTCGAGCCCCAATACTGCCATGAACTATCTCTATAACTTGGAGCGAGTCACTAGGATTCACTTTGGTCATTTATAAAATTAAATGATTGAGCCAGGAGATCTTTAAACAAAAACCTTCAATATTCTAAATTTCCTAAATTATATTACACTATATACACTTAGAATACCATGTTATATTCTGTCCCACCCTGTACCCAACCCAGTTCTTTTTGACTGTGATCCTCTAAACAGCAGTAAGCCTAATCTAGAGTTTCAGCCCAAGTGGCAAAAGCACATACTACTTACTCAACAGACATGCTATCCCTCAAATTTCCCAGCTCCCTTACAGTTAGATCAAACCATTAGCTCTGAGCAATTAGCTATAAGCAGAGATGACGTGTCTCCTTGGGAACAAAGCACCCAGAAAAGGAAGTTAGTTCTCCATACTCTTTTCTTCCCCTGCCATGGTACTTAAAGTCATTCTAGACATGGAATGTTAGTTACCCGGGGCTCCTGAGTGACCCCCTGGAGTAGGACCCCCTAACCAGTGGTGGACATGTGACATGTACACAGATTAAATCACTGAGACTTCGGGGTTCATATTTTTTTTCTTACAAAAGCATAACTTAGCTTATCCTGACTAACCCAGGATGGCAAATCAGTTTCATTTCAGGTGCAGATTGATTGGTAGTAGCTTCCTGGAATTGAAAAAAATATTGAGAAACTTTGGGAAAATTAGAAAGGAATGCCATGCACAGTCAATAGCTCCATAAGTGTGGGAGACTGGGTGAAGCCTGAACCCCGACTTAGGTCATATATGTTATGCAAATTGAGGCTTATGAACTAAAGGACTGGTGGTAAACTTCAGTTACTAGTGGCTTGAAAAGTAAGTCCAAACCGCAGCTGGTTACTTCTCATAGCTGCAGTATATTTCTCTAGTACAAACACCCTTAGCTCTTCTCCATTCCTATATTCCTGTTCACCAAGTTGACTATCTTACCCCTACACTAAACCCTGAATTACCATCATTTCCAGCCAAGCAATTTCTGCTGGAGGCTTTTAAGGCATAACCTTGAGAATGTAAATCTAACAAGACAAAATATTATTATTCACGACATCATATCCCAGATTCATTACTTGAGTGTTTACTGATCAATTTCAAAATGTTCTGGCTACGAAGCAAGCATCATTTTCCATAAGCTATTTTCTAATGAAGAACTTCAGAAATACAAAATGGTATGAAAGGATTATAATAAACACCCATGTTTCAACAGCCAGCTAAAAAATAAATTATTACATACACAGGTGAAGTGAACCAGGTACCCAGCCCTTATTTTATTCTGTTTGTTCCCCTGAAGGAGTTATAACCATTCTGCTGAATTTAATATTTATCATTCAAGGGCATTTTTTCAGAATTTTACTACTGATGTCTACATTCTAATACTAATTCCAGAACTGTTTTTCATATTGTAACATGATCTAAATGGTATCATACTGTATATGTTCATCTGTAATTTTTTATTTTTGCCCAATATTATATTCCTGGGATTTATTCTTGTTGATAAGTATGGTTATGGTTTCACTGTATGCAGTATAACTAGCTTGTTTGAAATTAATACAATTTAAATTATCAATTTCCCACTGACAAAATTGAGAGTTTTTTGTCTTGTTTTGTTTTTTAGGTGGAGTTTCTTTTTTAGAACAGTTTTAGGTTCAGAGCAAAATGGAGAAGGCACAGAGTTTCCATATTACCCCACAACACACACAGCCATCCCTGACCAGAGTAGTACACTTGTTACAATCAGGGAACCTACACTGAAACACTAGATTATCACCCAAAGCCCATAGTTTGCACATTAGAGTTGACTCTTGATGCTGTACATTCTATGGGTTTTGACAAATGTACAATGATTTGTATCCACCATTATAGCACCACACAGAATAGTTTTGGTAAGGAACTGTTGACCAAAACTGCCCGCCTCGGCCAGGCACAATGATACCCACTTACATGAGTTGTCTCACAACTGCAGGTCCCAATGAGAAACACGGTGCTGCCACCAAAAACTAACTGGAAGAATTCAGGAGGGGCCAAAAGGAGGGAGGAGACGCCAGCCCATAATATGTCCTGCCAACCTCCTAGAATCCTTTGCTCTGGAATCCACGTTGGCTGAGAGATGCGTGCATCACCAGCAAAGACCCTGAGTCAGACCAAATATGGGCCAAGCAAGAGGACTGGCCAGAAACAACCCAGAAACTCACCCTATTACCAGAAAACCTGAGACTGTGAGCCACGTGGCAGAGCAGTTCTCCTGGATTCCTTTACCCTCCTGCTCTCTGCCCAGGCGCCCCTTTCCAGTAAAGTCTTTTGCTTTGTCACCATGTGTGTCTCCTCAGACACATTTCTGAGTGTTAGACAAGAGCCCACTCTCGGGCCCTGGAAGGGGTCCCCCTTCCTGTAACAGTTTCCCTGCCCTAAAAATCCTCTGTGTTCCACCTATTCTTCCCACCCTTCCCATAACACCTGGCAAACACCGATCTTTTTACTGTCTCCATAGTTTTGCCTTTTCCAGAGTGTCGTATAGTTGGAATCCTACAGTAGGTAGCCCTTTCAGATTAGCTTTATCCTTTACAGAAAATAGTAAATTACTAATGAAAGTGCATGGTACCAATTCCATTGTCAATCGGTGTTAAGATTAAGCATCATTATGGTCACAAATATGAATATTTACTCTGGTAACATGAAAAACATTAAATTAACTTCCTTGAAGCAGGAAGACTATGTCTGTGCATTCTCTGGAAGATACAGTAGGATTAAAAAAAAAAGCCAAATGAATTGGTGCACTGTCAAAATAGATACATCAATATTAATCAATTCATTGGTCCAAAGAAGGAAAGTCAGTTAAAATCAGCCAATATTTATTAATCATCTGCTTCCTTCAAAAATGTACTATGCACTTGAGATATAACATGAATGGGATGTTGCCTCTGCCTGCAGGTGTTTTCCTGGTAATTATTTCATAGTAGTTTCAAAAAGTAAATGTAAAGAGTCATGTGATTTTGCAGCAAGAGGTACAGTAGAAGGAATTCACTATGCCTGAATGAGAGAGAGAGGGAGGGAGGAGAGGGGAGAGGAGAGGTGGATAGGAAGAGACAGGAGGAGGGAGGGAAGGAAAGAGAAAAGAAGGGAAGAAAAAAGAGAGAAGTATCTTTTCAGGGAGGAGGGGATGCAAATAAATGCAGGAGGGCTTCACAAAGGAAGGCAAATTTGACAGCTGCCTAAAGGATGAACAGGCTTCCTTTAGGTGAAGAATTACTCAAGGATGTTCCAGGGAGAAAGAGAACAGAGCACATTCAAAGGCAAGCTGTCTTCCAGCAAACTCGATCAGGCTGGACTGACTACACCTCCAGGGAAGTTTATGTGTGTCTAAATATACAAATCAGTACGAAATTACAAAGATTCGCTCTTTGACCAAACTCTCCCCAGGCGCCTCTAAATCCTCTTTTCAACTAGGTCTCAACCTTGGCCTATAAATACCAAAGACTCTCAACAAAGATGATTTTGTCCATCCCTGCCCCCTGCCAAACTCACATTAAGAGACATAAGCATGAACATAGTTTCTAATGGCTCAAGGCCACAACCCTAGTGTGACTCTAGCCCCCGCTGAAAGGGCCTCCATGAGAAAGCTCAAGGCCACCAAGAGTACTTTGTTCTAGCCAACACCTGACAACAGGCCCCACCAACCTCTCTTAGAGCATTTACTAAAAGGCCTTCCAACTGCGAATCCTTCCTCTGTCCCTTTCCTATATACTAATATCTCCTACAACTCAAGAGTGTCTTCCTCAAGTACCTGAAAGCTATTCCTTTGAAATGTAATCATCAGGAAGGATGGCACCCCTGTCTCCCAGTCTCCCCGGGAGAACAGAATCCTAACTTCAATACTTGCCAGCTAGCAGACACAGCTGGCCTAATCGATATTTATATCGACCAACCCTTTGCAATTTTTCCCTTCCCTGACCCTACTGAGTCCCCATGTGTCCCCCTCCCTATTCCCTCATCTCCTCTTAAAATACCTAGTAAAGTCTGTAGGAATTGACATTGAGTTCAGTTCATGCTGGGCTCTCTTCTCTACTGCAATAGTATATTACTGATTACAATCTGTCCTGACCATTTTAACTAGTGTCTGGCTTTGCTCATCTTTAGTAGTAATAGAGGATGAAATAACACAATTCACCATTCTAAAGCATTCAGTAGCTCTCCTTATCTTTCAAATATAGTTGTGCTGGTTGCATGGCATTTGAAGCCCTGCCCCAAGCCCAAAAGAACATTTGGGAATTCCCAGTCACTGACAAATGCTGCTTCTTCTCCGTCTTTTGTCCTTGTCCTCCTTCTGATATGCATCCTTCCACATCATACTCTATTTATCTACATTTATATTACACTCACTTATTCTTTCATTCATTCATATGTCAAACACATTCATTAACTTACTAATTACCATCTGTCAAGGAGTTCCACTCAAATGCCACGCCTCTACATTCCTAAAACTTCACTATTAGCTCCACCCAGAGTATTCTTTCCCAACTAGAGAACAGGGTGAGTACATCTAACCTGCAGGCAGAACATTTTTCTTCTATAATATCTTTGATTATTGCTCCTATAGTATTTGTTCTAGCTTCTCCTTTAGGAATATAATATTTTCCACATGTTATATGAGGGAGAGACACACTATACTCCATGGGTCAAATCTGGTCCACTGTGTTTCTGTACAGCCCATGAACTAAGAGTGCCTTTAACCTTTTTTAATGGTTAAAAAAATCACAAGTAATATTTTATAAACATAAAAATCATAAGAAATTCAAATTTCAGTATCCATAAATACAGGTGTTTTTTGTGACACCGCCATGCTCATTTGTTTACATACTGCCTATGGCTGTTTTCATGCCACGATCTTCCAAGAACTGAGTAGTTCTAACAAAAAGAAAAAAAAAAAAATTTGCTTCACAAAGCAGAAAGTATTTATAGAAAAAGTGTGCCAACCCCTGTATTAGGTAACAATTTGCTGCAGTGTGTTCACTCCAGGGATGGTTAAATCATACTCTCAGATCTAGAAATAAAGATGGTGTGCAAGACCTTTTTTTTCTAAACAGGCATTCACTCAATTCAGCTCTGATCTTCTAACTTAGAAGCTTCTCCTTCCCGAGCCTATACTTCCACAATCCTGTTCCTATCTCCGCATATGCCTTTACTACTTTGAGAGGACTAACGCTTCCAAATTGCACTGGGTCATCGCCAGCTTCCTGCCTACCAATGCCCATGCCATTTGGTGGGAATCTTGAGTTGATGGGACAGAGTGGTGGAGGGTACAAAGAACTGCTTGTTCATACTATGCTTGTTAGCACAGCCTGTGAGTCAGAGGCAGAGAGGTTTGATGGACTGAAGGGCCTGCCAATCTTTCCTTAGTGTTTGAGGTAAACCTGTGTGTATCAGAGGTGAACTCCAGGTAGGTTTTTCTCCAACTGGTTCCATCTACCTTATAATTAGTGGATATCTCTCTCAGATTTTCGATTCAATTGTTTTTCAGTCTAAGATTTCAGTGTTTTCTTTTTTTTTTTTTTTTTTTTGCGGTACTCGGGCCTCTCACTGTTGTGGCCTCTCCCGCTGCAGAGCACAGGCTCCGGACGCGCAGGCTCAGCGGCCGTGGCTCACGGGCCCAGCCGCTCCGCGGCATGTGGGATCTTCCCGGACCGGGGCACGAACCCGTGTCCCCTGCATCGGCAGGTGGATTCTCAAGCACTGCGCCACCAGGGAAGCCCCTCAGTGTTTTCTTAAGTTTTCATTTCATTTTGAGACACACTGACCAGAAGTTCATCTTTGACTACAATGAGAATTTCTTTAAAATCTTTAAAATATTCCAAGAATGAGTCTTTAGCTCCTAAGACAATTTATTGATGCTGTATTATTATTCACGTATTCCATAAAATGCTTCCTCCTTTGGGGATTTCAATTACGTCATCTTTATCCTTTCAAGTCACCACCCTTTCCTAACTGGGTAAGCAGCGTCAATATGTGTTTAAAACACTGAAGAATTATTTCCACACAACTTATAAATTATAATTTAACAAACAATTCCATTCTGGGCAACAGAATGATCTGCCAAAAATTGTTAGACATTTTCTTACAACTTTTCTGTTTTATAAGAACTTTAAGCAATCATTTATTCTTTATAGACTAGATAGTCATACATTATTAGGGTACTTCCTTTCTGCCACACCTACCACGTACTTTGTTTTCCTCTTAATGTATCAGAAAAAAAATAATTATATAACTAAAACACAAGGATTCTGAGAAACAAATAATGCTATTAATAATTTATGTTCTTTCCCAAACACATTGGTCTTTCTTTTACCTCCCTTTTGCCCAAAATTCTGTGAAAGTCACAATGAATAAATAGAACAACAAAATGGCAATAATGTTAATATTTATTTTCCTATAATTATGTTTTATTACTTCAATTAATTTTTATGAAAAACGCTGAGAAAGCATCTGATATTTAAAATGTTTTATAAACTTGATTTTTAAAGTGAATCTTTCTTACATCAACCAGCATTTATCTTATACTGACATTTTTATTATTCAAAAATTCTCACTTGAATAAGAAGAGCAGTTCATCTGGAATATCACAACTATTATGCATCATTAATATACTTATGCATTATTTATGATGGTGAATAATATCCTGAAATGAGAAGTCACTGAAGATAAAATATTGCTCTATCATGTTCCATTATGGGAAGATATACTTTTAATTAAAGTGATGCCACAGGAATTGGAAGAAAAAGAAAGAGTTCTTGATATTGTTCTACCTAAAAGGCTCAACTTCCTTTTTGGAGGCTTAATAAAAATCAACAGTATTGTTTTATAGGTACGGTAAGTATGGACCAGTCTTAGAAATATAGAATCATTGGAGTGTTGGGCTGAACAAATCTTAAAGATCATCTTACTATATCCGTCCTGAGTCCACAAAAAGAGTAGTACCAGAAAATTATATGTGTAGCAATAAGATCATTAAACAAGAATCCTATTTTTTTAATGAATTTTCTTTTTTGAGGGACCACTCCATTACTATTGATAAATGATTGGCCTAAGACAATCATTGGTCCCCTTTCGAACTTAATGTAAACTTGAGTTTGTATGTGTGTA
Organism: Physeter macrocephalus; assembly: GCF_002837175.3. NCBI lineage: Eukaryota > Metazoa > Chordata > Mammalia > Artiodactyla > Physeteridae > Physeter > Physeter macrocephalus. The sequence continues at coordinate 7,594,378 of NC_041233.1, read as the reverse complement.
GGTACGTATGTGTGCACAAGCATCATTCCATATGTGTGTATCTTTCAGTGTACGTTCTAACTGGTCTGCATATATGAAGGCTTTGGTACACTGATTTTATAACTCACTGTTCTATAGATGTCTCTCATAAGTCCATTTTTGGTAGTTTTTCCACTGATTCATTTGGTAGTCTTACACATATAATCATATCATCTGAAACTAGAGAAGCTTTACCTCTTCACATCCAAACTTAAGTCTCTATGTCTAATAACACTGGCTTCTCCCTCCAACACACATGCACAGCAGAGATACTGAACATCCATCTTTAACTTATGTCCAATTCAAGCAACTAGTGTATGGGGATATAGGTATACATATAGCTGATTCAGGTTGTTGTACAGCAGAAACTAATACAACATTGTAAAGCAATTATACTCCAATAAAACACACAGATGGACCTAGAGATGATCATACTAAATGAAGTATGTCAGAGAAAGACAAATATCATATGATATCACTTATATGTGGAATAAAAAAATTATACAAATAAACTTACCTGCAAAACAGAAACAGACTCACAGACACAGAAAACAAACTTACGCTTACCAAAGGGGAAAGGGTGGGGGATGGATAAATTAGGAATGTGGAATTAACAGATACATGCTGGGGCTTCCCTGGTGGCGCAGTGGTTAAGAATCCGCCTTAACGGACTAAGCCCATGTGCCACAACTACTGAGCCTGTGCTCTAGAGCCCGCGAGCCACTACTACTGAAGCCCACACGCCTAGAGCCCATGCTCCACAACAAGAGAAGCCGCTGCAATGAGAAGCCCATGCACCGCAACGACGAGCCACTACTACTGAAGCCCACACGCCTAGAGCCCATGCTCCACAACAAGAGAAGCCGCTGCAATGAGAAGCCCACGCACCGCAACGAAGAGTAGACCCCGCTCACAGCAACTAGAGAAAGACCGGTGCAGCAATGAAGACCCAATGCAGCCAAAAATAAATAAATAAAATGAATAAATTTATTTAAAAAAAAAAGATACAGATACATACTACTATATTTTAAATTGATAAACAACAAGGGCCTACTATATAGCATAGGCAACTACATTCAATATCTTATAATAACCTGTAATGGAAAAGAATCTGAAAAAGAACACGTATATACATATTCATACACATATATATGTACATATATATAGGAGGTATAACTGAATCATTTTGCTGCACACCTGAAACACTGTAAATCAACTATACTTCAATTAAAACGTAAAATTAATGTCTACTCCAAATAGATATATAAAATTCACCACGTTAACTATTTTAAAGTGTGTAATTCAGTGACATTTAGCACATTCACAGTGTTGTGCAACCATCACCACTAAGTAGCTATAAAAAATTTTTATCATCCCGAAAGGAAATCATGGACCCATTAAGCAATCACCCTCCATTAAACCCCTGGCAACCGCTAATCCGTTTTATGCCTCTATGGATTTGCCTATTCTGGATATTTCATATAAACAAAAACCATACAATATGTGAAAATAAACAAACAAACCAACCACTAGTGTCCCACCCCCGGTAAATAAGGTGCTGACTTTTGAACTGAAGCGTGCAAGTGTGTGTGCGTGTGTGTGTGTGTGTGCATGTGCGTTTGTAAAATAAATGTTAAGGAGCTATCCATCAAATTCCTGTTTTATTATTTTTTGAAACATAGATAGATTTTAAATTTTGTCAAGAGACTTTTCCCTACCTTCTGACAAGAAAAAAGCAAAATTTTGCCGTACTGACATTTTGGTTTATTCTTGCCTATTTTTCAGTTTTATTAGGTAATACTGTAGCTGTCTCTAAATTCCTCTTGAACATTTTTAAGAGCTAAACCACTAAATTCCAGTTGTATGTTGGTTATCCTGGGACTACTTATACATACTCACACACACAACAAGAGTATTAGTCACGTCCCTCAAAACCGATGTTACCTCAATAAATAAGAATCATCTAGAGCTTTAAAATATATAAATAAAATAGATGTCCCATACTCCAAAATAACTAATTTATGTATTTCCTTCTTTCTCAGCACTGCGTGTTTTATGTTTGTGCCGTAACAGAATTATGTAATGAGACAAGGTGATTAACCAAAATCTGTGAAAACTTGTTTCCTTAACTGCCACTTGAAGTTTGTAAACTTGCTATTTCCAGTAAAGAACTAAGATTTTTTTTGTTTTTTTAATTTTATATTGGAGTAAAGTTGATTTACAATGTTGCGTTAGTTTCAGGTGTACAGCAAAGTGATTCAGTTAAACACATACATCTACCTTTTTTCAGATTCTTTTCCCATATGTTATTACATAGTATTAAGTAGAGTTCCCTGTGCTATACAGTAGGTCCTTGTTGGTTGTCTATTTTATATATAAGAAGTGTGTATATGTCAGTCCCAACCTCCTAATTTATCTCTCCAAGAACTAAGTTTTGATACAGAAAAAACCCTCACAGGAACGTGGGAGACTGACCCCATAGCCCAGGAGTGGAAAGAAGCTATTATTCAAAGTTCAGAGGCTATAAGAGCAGAGATGGATGGGTTCAACTATATTTAACAAAAAACTTCTGCACGACCAAAGCAAACAAACAGAAAGAAACACCAAAAGACAGTGACAAATTGGGGAGAATATCTGTTCTCGTATCACAGACGACGAGCCAAGGAAATTAATAAGAAAAAGACCAACAACCCAGTAGAAAATGGGAAAAGCGTATGAACACAGCATTCACCAAAAAAGTGAAAATTCAAAGGCTCTTCTTAAACATACAAAAAGCTATTCAACCTCACTCAAAATAAAAGAAGTGCAACAATTGGCAATACTTGCCAAAACTGATCCAGCAATTCCATGCTGGGAATTTACCCAGAGATAGATTTGTGCATGTCTGAACCGTCAAAGGTCAAGTGTTAGTCACTGCACTGGTATTCATAAAGTTAGAAACCACCTAAATGACCAGGGAACTAGTTCAATAAGCCATGGTACATCCATTCAGCAGGATATTAAATAGCTATTAAAAAACAGGGAAGCTTTCTTATGAGAAAAGAACAGTATGAATAGCACACAATCTTCTGTGAAGGAAGGAATTCTCTCCCTGTATATATTCCTATCTGCTTATCTATGATTAAGAAACTCAAAGACATAAGAGAAGTAAAACAAGGTTGTCTCTGAGCAGAGGAACTGGACATGCGAGGCCCTGGACATGAGGAAGCCACTTCACTGGGTCTTTTGTATTTTTAAATTTTTTTTTTCTGACGTTTAAACCATGTGACTGAATTCCTTACTCAAAAGAGCAAATTAAAAATGCCTGTGCAGATCATTTTGCTGCACACCTGAAACACTGTAAATCAACTATACTTCAATTAAAACGTAAAATTAATGTCTACTCCAAATAGATATATAAAATTCACCACGTTAACTATTTTAAAGTGTGTAATTCAGTGACATTTAGCACATTCACAGTGTTGTGCAACCATCACCACTAAGTAGCTATAAAAAATTTTTATCATCCCGAAAGGAAATCATGGACCCATTAAGCAATCACCCTCCATTAAACCCCTGGCAACCGCTAATCCGTTTTATGCCTCTATGGATTTGCCTATTCTGGATATTTCATATAAACAAAAACCATACAATATGTGAAAATAAACAAACAAACCAACCACTAGTGTCCCACCCCCGGTAAATAAGGTGCTGACTTTTGAACTGAAGCGTGCAAGTGTGTGTGCGTGTGTGTGTGTGTGTGCATGTGCGTTTGTAAAATAAATGTTAAGGAGCTATCCATCAAATTCCTGTTTTATTATTTTTTGAAACATAGATAGATTTTAAATTTTGTCAAGAGACTTTTCCCTACCTTCAGGGATGTCTAAAGAATTTTTGTCCTTAGCTCTACTAATATGAAGAATTATACTAACGAATTTCTTGGTATTGAGCCCCTCTTGGATTCCTGGAATAAACTCCACTTGGTCATGAGGTATATTTTAATGCAACATTGTTTTCTGTTAAAACATTTTATTTTGGAATTGTGTATCAATATTCCTAAGTAAAATTGGTCTATAATTTTCCAAAATAATTTTTGAAGACTTTGGAATCCATGTTATACTTACTCAATGAAATAAATTTGGAGGTTTTCCCTCTTTTCCTATCTTTGGAATAATTTAAGCTGCATAGTTAAGTAGGGGTTTATTTGACCCTGGTACAATTCTTGTCAGGAAATTCTTTTATTACTTTATGACAATTAGTCTGTTTAGACTTTCTGGAGTATACTTAATTTTTCTACAGAATGATTCATTTCATGAAGATTTCCAAATCTACCTGCATATAATTGAGCAAATGGTCCCTTAGGATTTAAGTTACTGTGCTGTGACTGTTTTCCCTTTTGTACCCTTATGTAACTTCTAATACATAAGAATATTTGTACTTTCTCCCTTCTTCTTAGTTAGAACCAATTTTTAAATTAACTCATCAATTTCCTTTTTATCTTTATTAATTCTATCCTGTTGCTTTCTTTTATTTTGTTATTCTTCTAGTTTTTTATCTGCTTGTTTAATCCATTTATTTTATTTTTAATTTTTATTAATACATGCATTTAATGCTAAAAATTTTCTCCTGATAACTTCCTTAGATATGCCCACATATTCTAAAACATCATGTATTCATTTTCATTAAGTTTAACAAATTCTTCCATTTTACTTGACATTTCTCCTTTGACCTAACATTTCCTTAAAGTGTGCTTTGTAAATTTCAGATAGAAATAGTTTCTTAATACTTTATGGCCTTTGTATGCAAGTCAGGTTGGCTAGAATCTTTGACACATATTTTCTTTCCCTAAGTTTCTTAATATGTTACTCCATTTTCATTTGGCATAAAGCGTTGGTCTTAAAAATAAGTATCATGACAATCTGACTTTCCTTCCTTTAAAAGTGACTTGGTCTTTTTGCCTGGATTCAAAAGATTTTTTTTTCTTTACTATTAAACACCAATAGCTTTACTGTGATTATCTGTCTGGGCCAACTAAGAAGGTGATTTTCTACGTAGGCACTATGCATTTTCAATGTGTGGTTTCAGCCAAGTGTTCTTGAGCTTTGGTTTTCTTCCCAGGGTCATTTATTATAAGTGCATTCTCTTATACCTAACATCTTTGTTGTCCTTTTTATTTAAATGCATTATTTTATACCATGTTTAGGTTCACAGCAAATTTGAATGGAAAACACAAAAGATTTTCCCATTACTCTCTGCCCACAGACATGCTAAGCCTCTGCCATTATTAACATCCCTCACCAGCTGGTACATTTGTTATAAGAAATGAACCTTCACTGACATGTCTAATCACCCGAAGTCCACAGTTTTCACTCTTGGTTCTGTACAATCTATGGATTTTAACCAATGTATAATGGCATGTATCCATCATTAGAATATCACACGGAATAGTTTCACTGCCCTAAAAATCCTCTTATTCATCTCTCCTCCGTAACGCCTGGCAACCACTGATCTTTTTACTGTCTTTATAGTTTTGACTTTTCCAGAATGTTATATAGGTGGACTCCTACAGTATTCAGCCTTTTTGGATTGGCTTCTTTTACTCAATAATATGCATTTAAGTTTCTTCCATGTCTTTTCATGGGTTGATAGCTTATTTCTTTTGAGTACTGGGTAATATTCCACTATCTATATGTAACACCGTTTATTTATCCATTCATCTACTGAAGGACATGCTGGTTGCTTCCAAGTTTTGACAATTATGAATAAAGCTGCTATAAACATCCACGTGCAACTTTTTGTGTGAACATTTAAACTTTCAACTCCTTTGGGTAAATACCAAGGAGCATGATGGCTGGATCATATGGTCAGAGTATGTTTAGTTTTGTAAGAAGCCTCCAAAGTGGCTGAACTATTACGCATTCCCACCAATGACAAGTAAGAATTTCTGTTGCTTCACAACCTTTTCAGCAACTGGTATTGTCAGTGTTCTGGATTTTGGTCACTAATAGGCACAGTGGAATCTCACTGTTCTGTTGTTGTTTAAGGTTTCAATATTTTATTCAAGTTTTATTTTAAGTGATGTTAATTACAGCATTTGAAGTGGCGGAACTAATTCCACACAAAATGGAAGACTCTAAAATGTACCCATTAAACTGCTAAAAAATAAACTGACTGGCGAAAATACAACAGAAGTTCAGTTTAGATTCTGAGTATTGTGACTATGTGATTACAGTCACAGAGACTCTTCCCAGCTTGCAGTTGGAGCTCTTAAAAGCTATTTCACACCCTGGTGCAAGGGCAAAAAAACACAACATGAGAAAAAACACAATTAAGTCCTGAATTACTGGCTTCATCACATCCACCTTCTCCACCCCAAAATGGCACAAAAGAAACAGCTACCACGCCTACAGACTATTTTTGGTGTAAAAGAGGTGATGGATTGGGGTGGAAAAAGTCCCTGCCTAAAAAAGTCCCTTTCAGATGAGTTTGTATACACCATCAAAGAGCCTCTCCTCAATCAGGGTAGGAGACCAAGGTTCAGTTCTAAGGAAATCACAATTTCATTCATTTACTTAATTCGAATTTACAAATTACAAAGTGCCTGCAAATTACCAACTTCCACTTGCAGCCATTTCTAGGTAAAAAAGAAACCTGACATCTCTAGAGGGGCCAGCAAGCTCCCCCTCAAGCCTACATCTGAAAGGACCTTTTTTGAAATTGGATTTCTTCTGTACCTCTGAAAGGGTAACACCCTAAAGCTCAATCACCTTTAACCTGGAAGTCTAACACGATATTTAGCGATACTTGCATCCCAGACATACAACATTAAAAGGTACACTAAATTCTGAAGGTAGCTATGCTGCAAAATAGTTTAAAATTAAATGACTGTACAGTATTCATTTACGCTTGAAACTCCAGCCCTAGACCAAGCTTGTGGCCACCAGCACTGACATTCTTGCCATCCAGCAGAGCTGACAGTGTCAGTTTGATACCTGGCTTTAGGGTCTGAGTATATTCTAACCCTATCAGGCTGGAGTTGTTCACTTTAGCCGAGAAGCAGGAGTCAGGGTAGATCTGGTACTTGGCTGCTATTCCAAAGCGGGTGTAACTGTTTCCTGCTGTCCGGGCCAGATTAACAGCAGTCTCCAACTTCTTGTTCACCTTCTGATAAATGGAGCCACCAAGCTCTGTCCCATCATTTACATTAGTGTGAAGCTGGAATTCATTGGTCTTGTAGCCAACCGCAAAGTTGCTCTAGATCACTTGAGACTTTGTGATCTCAAAATTCATCTGGTAGTCAGCCAGCCAGCCAGCCCTCATAACCCAGCACGAGAGCACCTGGATGGAAGGCCCGGCAATGTCGAAATCCACATCACAGCCCAGGTTGATGATGTTCCCGCTTGCACCCTGTCTTGATTTTAGCATTTTTTTCCCCAGTGTTTGGTGAGAAGGATGAATCGGAGGTCAGCTTCCGGCCACGTGCAAGCTGATCTTCCACAGTAATCTCCGTGCCTAGTGTATTGTCAGTGCTCCATTTCTCCGTAAACGTCAGACCATATTCAGTCCATCTGTACTTGGTTTCCAGACTGCCCGTCACTTTGGTGGTCTCAGTGGTGGCTGAACTTGAGCTTGTAAATTCCAGTCCATTCTCAGATTTTGTTTGCAAATCAAGTTTTATTAAGCCAAATGCACAGCTCTTGGTGAAGACATCCCTGGCAGATTTGCCAAGATCAGCATACGTGGGAGGCACAGGCATCTTCTGCTCAGAAGCGGTGGCAGTGGGCTCCGCGGTGGCTGTGGCGGGGGCTGCAGCGTGAGGAACAGAGCAAACGGCGGGGCAGAGGGCCTATCTCATTGTTTTAATTTGCACTTCTCTAATGACGTAAGACGTGGAACAACTTTTCGTGTGCTTATTTGTGATCTATATACAGGTATCCCCTGCTTTTCAAAAGTCTATTTTTAGGCCAGTTTGCTTTTAGGGAAGATCTACATTAGTACCTGTTTGCTAATCAAAAGAAATCGGAAGAGGAGTTCTGCTTTTACGAAAAAAAAGGCAAAAAGCAGAAAAAGCGTTCAGTGTTTGTCTTGCAGCAAGCCATTACAGATCCAGACCATACTCTCAGAAACAAGAGCGGCACCAAGGAGGATGATGGCTGGGTCATATGGTCAGAGTATGCTTAGTTTTGTAAGAAGCCTCCAAACTGTCTTCACGCAGGCCTTCCTCAGAAGCTACACGCAGCATCTCAGCATCAAGCAGCCACAGCTTTGACTGTGTCTGTGAGCATCTGTGCTTTATCTCAGTTTAATTTGTGCATCTGTTAGCAAGATGTGTCCTAAGGTAACTGCTTGTTTGCTTTAAGCCATTTTGTCGTATGAAAAGTTTCACAGGAATGCTCTACTTTCAGATGGCAGGGAAAACCTGTTATCTCCTTAAATGAGGTGCCTTAAGGCCTCTGGCCCATTTTTTTAATCAGGTTGTTTCCTTATTTCTGAGTTTTAAGAGTTCTTTCTATATTTTGGAAACAGTCCTTTATCAGATGGGCCTCTTCCAAGTATTTTCTCTCAGTCTGAGACTTATCTTCTCATTCTTTTGACATTGTCTTTCTCAGAGCAAAAGTTTTTAATTTAAATGAAGTCCAGCTTATCCATTCTTTCACGATCGTGCCTGGAAACAGTCCTTTATCAGATGGGCCTCTTCCAAGTATTTTCTCTCAGTCTGAGACTTATCTTCTCATTCTTTTGACATTGTCTTTCTCAGAGCAAAAGTTTTTAATTTAAATGAAGTCCAGCTTATCCATTCTTTCATGGATCGTACCTTTGCTGTTGTAATTAAAAACTCAACAACACACCCTAGATCATCTAGGTTTTTCTAACTACGTTATCTTGTGGGATTTTATAGTTTTGCATTTTACATTTAAGTCTGCAATGCATTTTGAATTAATTTTTGTCAAGGGTGTAAGGTCTGTCTAGATTCATTTGTTTGCATGTAGATGCCCAGTTGTTCCAGCACCATTTGTTAAAAAGACTATCTTGGCTCCACTGGACTGCCTTTGCTCCTTTGTCAAAGAACACCTGACTTTATCTGTGGGTCTATTTCTGGGCTCTCTATTCTGTTCATTCGATCTACTAGTCCAATCTTTCACCACTGTCACATTGTCTTGATTACTGTAGATTTACAGCAAGACTTTAAGTTGGATAGTGTCAGTTCTCCAACTCTGTTCTTCTCCGTCAACACTGCTGGCTATTCTGGGTATTTTTCCCTCTCCAACTAAACTTTAGAATAAGCTTGTCAATATTCACAAAATAACTTGCTGGGATTTTTACAGGGATTGCATTGAATCTGTAGATCAAGTCAGGAAGAACTGACATTTTGACAGTATTGAGTCTTCCTATCCATGAACACAAAATATCTATTTAATTTTTCTTTGATATTTTTCAAAGTTTTGTAGTTTTTCTCATATAGATATTATAATATTTTATTAGATTTATACCTAAGTATTCCATTTTGGCATGTTAATATATTGTGTTTTTAATTTCAAATTCCACTTGTTTATTGTCAGTATAGTGGGAAGCAACTGACTTTTGTATACTAAATTTGTATCTTGCAATAATTGCTTATTAATTTTAGGAGTTTTTGGTTGATTCTTTTAGATTTTCTACATAGATTTATAACGTCATCTATGAACAAAGACAGTTTTATTTCTCCCTTTCCCACGTGTAGACCTTTTATTTCCTTTTCTTGTCTGAATGCATTAGCTAGGACTTCCAGTACAATGTTGAAAAGAAGTGATGAGAGGGGATGTTCTTGGCTTGTTCCTGATTTTTGCGGGAAAGCTTCAAGCTTCTCACCACTAAGTATATTAGCTGTAGGTTTTCTGTAGATAATCTTTATCAAGTTGAGAAAGTAAACTAAGACTATATGGGAACTAAGAGTTGTTTTTTTTTTTATCATGAATGCATGTTGTTTTTTCTAACACAATTTCTGCATCTATTAATAGGATCATGTGATTTTTCTTTTTCTATTGATGTGATGGATACATAAATTGATTTTTGAATGTTGAACTGGACTTGTATACCTGGAATAAATCCTATGTGGTCAAGGTGGATAATTCTTCTTAAACATTATTGCATTCTATTTACTAATATTTTGAGGATTTTTATATCTACGTATAAAGAGATATTGTCTGTAGTTTTTTTTTCTTGTAATGTCATTACCATATTTTGATATAAGGGTAATAATGTTGGTTTCATAAATGAGTTAGGAAGTATTCCTTCTGCATCAATCATCTGAAAAAGATTAGAAAGAATTGGTATAGTGTCTTCCTTAAGAATAATAAGTGAGGGAATTCCCCGGTGGCACAGTGGTTTAAGAATCCACCTGCCAATGCAGGGGATACGGGTTCGAGCCTTGGTCCAGGAAGATCCCACATGCCATGGAGCAACTAAGCCCATGGGCCACAACTACTGAGTCTGTGCTCTAGAACCCGTGAGCCACAACTACTCAGCCCTCATGCCACAACTACTGAAACCCACGCACCTAGAGCCCATGCTCTGCAACAAGAGAAGCCACTGCAATGAGAAGCCCGTACACCGCAACGAAGACCCAATGCAGCCATAAATGAAAGAAAAAGAGGAAGGAAGGGAGGGAGGGAGGGAAGGAGGGAGGGAGGGAGGGAGGGAGGGAGAGAAGGAGGGAGGGAGAGAGGGAGGGAGGGAGGAAGGAAGGAAGGAAGGAAAAAATAATAAGTGAATAATCCACTGGGCCTGGTGCTTTCTGTTTGGAAAATTATTAAATGAATACATATGTATATATTTAAATACAGTATTGCTATTACTACTTTCAACAATCTGTTAGGTCAATTAAGAATATGAAAAATAAAAGTTTTTCTTTTACTTTAACTACTCATTCTCTGATGCTCTTCCTTCCTTGCTAAAGATTAGAGTTCCTGACCTGTATATTTTCCTTATTACTGCAGAACTTCTTTTAACATTTCTTGCAAAGCAGGTCTACTGGCAAAAAATTTCCTGAATGTTTGTTTGTCTGAGAAAGTCTTTCTTCTTCACTTCTGAAGGGTAATTTTGCAGGATATTGAATTCTGGGTTGATATAGAGTCTTTTTTTTTCTCTCAACACTAAATATTTCACTCCAGTTTCTTCTTGTTTCCAGTGGTGTTTTGAAAAGTTGGATGTACTTCTTATCTTTGCTCCTCCATTGGTAAGATTTTTCCCTCTGGCTTCTCTCTGGACTTTTTCTTTATTTTTCTGTACATTGAAAATGATATGCCTATGTGCAGGGGTTTTTTGCATTTATTCTGCTTGGTGTTCTCTGAACTTCCTGGATCGGTGGTTAAGTGTCTGACATTAATTTGCAGAAATTATCAGTCTTTACTGTTTTGAATATTTCTTCTATTCCTTACATCATGATTCTAGAGAACTTCTGTAATTGTCCTACAGCTCTTAGATACTCAATTCTTTTATGGTTTTTCTTTCAGTCATTTTTCTCTTTGCTTTTCAGTTTTGCAGGCTTCTTATCTCAAGCTCAGAAACTGTTTGCTCAGTGACGTCCCATTTACTAATAAGCCCATCAAAGGGATTCTTAATTTCTGTTACAGTGTCTTTGATCTCCAGCATTTCTTTTTCCTTCTTTCCTAGAATTTCCACCTCTCTGCTTACATTGCCCATCTGTTCTTACAGGCAGTCTACCTTATCCATTGGAACCTTTAGCGTATTAATCATGGTTGTTTTAAATTCCTGGTTTGCAGTTGAAAGTCTGCTGGGCCTGGATTACCTATAGATATTATTCTGCTCCTTCTTCTCTGTGACATATAAAATTACATCTACATACATAATGGAAAAATGTAAATAATTATATAAATATAAATTAGATTACTCCACTTATACAGTATACATAAATTATACGTGATTATTTATAAATTATACACAATTATATATAAATTATATATGATTATATACAATTACATATAACTAAATAACTATATATATATATAGCTATATAAAAGAGACAAAGGAGCAGAATTATGTCTACAGGCAACAAAAGCACACCAGATAAACAGATAAAAATTGAGATAAGCTTCCTTGTACACTTGGGAAAGGAGAGTGGGTCAGCATAGCTTTTGTAGCTTCAGGGTCCTACAGAAACTTGTTCTGCTGTTTTCATCTAGTGTTCAAAACAAGGTTTTTTGATTATGAGATCTATTGGCTGTTTCCCTGCCCCACTTTCACTTGGTCCTTCTCTATCCTTTGCCCTTATCCAACCTGCTCAATCTGAACTGCATTCCCAACAATTTCCCCTCAGAGCAGGGCTTTGTCAAGAAAAGAGCCTTATTTGGTTAGTTTCACAAGTCCATAAGCCAAGATTGCTCTAGAAACATCCATCCTTATCATAGTTCCTTTGTTCCTTCCTAGTTTTAGCTGCTAGTTTCACATTGGCCCACCATGCTTTCTAGTGAGTACCTGTTACCGGTTTTCAGAGACAGCAGAAACCATGTCACCTCCCCTACACTTCCTCCCCTACGCTTACTGATACCAGAGGTGGGGATAACTTGTCACCTAGTTTGCTTTAGATATTATATTGTCTGTGGGTTTCAGGTTTTGCCATCGTCATAGGTCTGCTTTTATGTGGAGATTCAAGGAGATTAAAAACTATGCCTCCCTAATAACTTCTCATTTCTCCATAAACTTTTTAATAATAACAAGGTGGTTATCTCTGAAAATGACTAGTTCCAAAGAACAAAAGCCCAACTTTTCAATTCTAAAATATAGAAACAAAAATGTCATTCATATAAGGAGTGTGCAGTAAATATCCATAATTATGAATTATGAATAACTAATTAAACATATCATCAGATTTAATGTTTACATTTTCTGCAAGAAAATCTATGCTGGAATTATGAAACATTCTCTTTCAGGCACAGATCAGCCTGAATAAATAACCTAGGAAAATAAAAGTCTTCTGAAAAAGTAAGTCTTGCATTTGATTAGAAGATTCTGTAGCTTAAGGTTTTTCTGGGATCATTTCCAGGAACATGTATATAATTTACAGTGACTGACTACTCAGTGCCAACAATAATTCTGTTCTCCCAACCTTTATAATAAATGCAGGAGACACCAATTTGAGGGGGGAAAAAAAAGGTCATCTCTCATTTTTTACCAATGAATGTCAAATCCAGATATATCTGTATGAAACACATCTGCACCCAGGCTTAGATAGTTTAAACAGCAACTGAAATCCACAGTTTTGACTCTTTGCTATTACAGAAAATTAAAAGTCTATTTTATCAAATAAATTGCCCTAAGACTAGTGGTTGCCTTTCAAATTTAATAATCCATTAAATGTTATGAATCACTCACTAGTGCTTCATGCTAAAAAGTAAGAAAATAAATGAGCTATACCCAGGTCCTCAGGGAATTTAGAAGCTGGTGTATGTACCTGGGAGTATATACACTTACATATTCAGGGAGAGAAGATGTTGTGGATGTTACACAGAATTAAGTCCAACTGACAATATAATAGAAATATAAACAAATCACTTAAGAAAAACAGAGAGAAAAACAGCCCAGAGGAGGGACTATTTGAGATAGGCTTTGAAGGACAAGCAGTATTTCACCAGCAGGAAACGTAAAGAAAGTATATACAAGTCAGGAAGAACAAAGTAAAACGGAGATATGAAAAAAAACTGACACAGTAGGGAATCATCAAATAATCTGAGTAGGGGAAAGAAAAGAGTATTTATGTTGTAAGAACTTTAAAAAAAAGTTCAGATTGGTTTACTGGACTTCAGTTGCTATTTTATTCTATGCTTGATAAACAATTTCAGTATCTCATCTTAAATACAAATTTTCAAATAAATAGAAAAAGAATAACAGAGCACAACAACAACAAAAATGGTTGAAATGGTCATTTCACTATGTCAACAGTCACAACTAGATAGCCAAGTCACATCCCTGTGAAGAACCAGTTTATTTTTTTTCCAAAAATTTTTTTCATTTTCAGTTTTTTTGAGATATAATTGACATGCATCACTGTGTAAGCTTTTACTGAAGTATAGTTGATTTACAATATTATATTAGTTTCAGGTATACTAACATGGAGTATACTAGAGTGTTCCACATATGTTCACTTCTAGGATTTTATGGTTTCAGGTCTGACATTTAGGTCTTTAATCCATTTTGAGTTTATTTTGTATACAGTGTGAGGAAATGTTCTAATCTCATTCTTTTATAGGTAGCCATCCAGTATTCCCAGCACCACTTACTGAAGAGACTGTTTTTTCTCCACTGTATATTCTTGCCTCATTTGTCATAGACTAATTGACTGCAGATGCCTGGGTTTATTTATTTCTGGGCTCTCTATGCCGTTCCATTGATCTATGTGTCTCTTTTTACGTCAGTACCATGCTGTTTTGATTACTGTAGCTTTGTAGTATAGTCTGAGGTCAAAGAGCGTGACACCTCCAGCTTTGTTCTTTTTTCTCAAAATTACTTTGGCAATTCAGGTCTTTTTGAGTTCCATATACATTTTAGGATTATTTGCTCTAGCTTTGTGAAAATTTTATGGGTATTTTGATAGGGATTGAATTAAATCTGTAGATTGCTTTGGGTAGCAGACATTTTACCAATATTATTTCTTCCAATCCATGAATGGAATATCTTTCCATTTCTTTGTACCATCTTCAATTTCCTTCAACAGTGTTTTATAGTTTTCATAGTATAGGTCTTTCACTGCCTTAGTTAAGTTTATTCCTGGGTATTTTATTCTCTTTGATGCAATTTTAAACAGGATTGTTTTTGTTTCCTCTGAGAGTCCATTGTTAGTATATAGTAAGCGGGGTTGGAGTGTTTGCTGGGCTCAGGCTGTGGCATGCACTGTGGCAGTCACAGGCAACCAGGCAGCCATCTCAGCAGTTTTCAATCTGCCCTCTCCACCATGCTTCAGGAGCAAGCCAGCACAAGCACACTGCTCACAGGCAAAATTCAGGCTTCCCATAGCCCTCCTTTGAGTCCCACCAGCCCTCCCACCAGCCAAAGGGGCTCATTTTCCCTGTCAGACCCCAGGGCTGGGGCATCCAGTATGTGACAGGAACTGCTGACTCCCCAGGGCAAATCTCCACCCGTGTAATCTCTCTTTTCCTCTGAGTCCCCTCCCAAAGGCACAGGTCCCAACCTGATCACTTCTCTTCCCTTCCTACCCAATTCCATGAGGATCTTTCTTATAGCCTTGGCTGTATCTTTCTGCCAGTCTCCAGTTAGTTTTCAGTGAGAACTGTTCCGCATGTAGATGTATTTTTGATGTATGTGTGGGGAGAGGTGAGCTCCACCTCCTCCTACTCCTCCATCTTGATCTATTTCAAGATTAACCAGTTTAAATGAATGCCTAGCCTATTTCAGTGCCTTGACTGCTACATGACATACCTACTAGAGCATGAGTAGAGTTCATTTTTAATACTGGAAACCAGCTCTTATATTAAAGAACCAAGAGAACCATAGCCAGTAGAGTGAAAAATAAAAACCCAGCTAACTAATTGGTCTGCCTGGTTCTAGCCACGACAAAATTCCAGAAACCACAGGGAAAATACTAAATATTAAAATTCTTAATAAGTTCTTTTTAAGAAGAATATTTTTCACAACTGATACCTATTGTGGTAATTTTCACAAAGAGAATGCTCAATAAACACGAGTCAAATTAAAAATAAATCTAGGCAGGGCTATAAAATGCATATGTTTTGTCACCCACCATTACAATATTAATAATGTGACTTGGCATTAAATTACTATAATAAATAAATCATATATAAACATTGCTCAATGTTATTCCACAGAGTAATGAAATGTGTACTGTGATATAAAGGGAAGAATCAGGAACTCGAAGCCAAAAGACTGAAGTGTTAAGTGTGAAAAGCTATTGACGACACTTGTTTTGAGTCACAGGAAGCCTTTGGTGTAGTACCTGCCCTCTACCAGCCCCCATGTCCTCATGTGTACGGTGACTATAACAGCAATAACCATGCACACATTCTCCTATTGTGACAATTACATGAAATCATGCAGGTCAAAGGACTCTGTAAACTAAAAAGTGTTACACAAAAGATTATTAAATTGACTGTTTTCTGGTTGATTTTCTACCCCCAGAAACATCTTCATTTCCTCTCTTTCCTTTATTCTACACAGTCATCTATCTGCACATCCTCTAAATCCTACAAGTCTATTCTCAACACCCCCAAGTTTCCCCCACCGTTGCTTCTCATCTGAAGACCCAGCAGCTGCCCTGCAGACTTCTGCAGGCACCTTCCACCTGCTCTCACTGCTTCTCATCTTACTCTTTCAAAAGCTTCTAATCTCTCACCAAAACCTAACCAACCATGCTGGCAACTTGATCTTGGACTCCTATCTTCCAAAACTGTGAGAAATAAATTTCTGTTGTTTAAGCCAAAAAAAAAAAAAAAAAAAACCACAAAAGCCTCTAATCCACAGAAGAGCCAAATCAAATATTTACTTAAATATTAAATCAAATTGCATTGGTCACCTGATCCAGTGGCCTCCCTTTATACTAGGAAGGAACCTCAATTGCTAACCAAGGGCTGACAGGCCCTTCACCTCTCCTCACCAGTGGCCCCATTCATGGTACTAGAGCTGCAGTGGCTTACCTGTTTTTCCTTAAACACTCTGCAAGCACATTCCCAAAGAGGGGCCCTTGCATTGCCTGGTTCCTTCCAGAATGGTCAAGAACTTAGTACTTCTCCCTCCCTCACTTCATGCTGCTCAAATATCACTGCCTCAGAAAGGCCTTCCCTAAACACCCTTTATGAAAGGGTGAGTCCTTGCCTTATCGCTCTCCACCCTGTTACTGCTGCTCTGCTTTTCTTCACAGCCCTTATTGGTTCTGAAATTCTATCACTTATTTACATTGTTTACTTTTCCCCTACTATATATAAACAGCACTGGGCAAGGACTTTGGCTATTCCTGTTAACAATCGCATCTGAGTTATTTGCAAAGAGTAGGGGCTCAACTGAAACTTTGCTTAATGAATAGGGAAAAGATTGTTCAATTTCCTTTCGTTTCTGTTCCATAGAAAAGAGCACAGTGCCCATAAATAACTTCAACGCCCCTATTAAAACCTGAATGTTTGAGTAGTCTGAAAAGGTTTTATCCCACCTTGGAATTCGAAGTGGACTCCAAGAAGCAAAGTCTGTTGCCAAACCCTTCTGCGGCCAAACACAGTTTCTGCTGTTCTTTGTGGATGGTTGCAGTACACTGCAGAACCACTTCATCATCCTGCAGAGGGGAGGAGAAGAGAAAAAAGTGAGATCTGGCATTACTTAGTCTAAATCAGACCCACAAGGTTATTATTTAATGCTTTTTAAAATAAGAGAAAAATAGGGACTTCCCTGGTAGCTCAGTGGGTTAAGAATCCACCTGCCAATGCAGGGGACCCGGGTTCGATCCCTGGTCCAGGAAGATCCCTCATGCCACGAAGCATCTAAGCCAGTGAGCCACAACTACTGA
The DNA here is from genome assembly GCF_002837175.3 of Physeter macrocephalus. Taxonomy (NCBI): domain Eukaryota; kingdom Metazoa; phylum Chordata; class Mammalia; order Artiodactyla; family Physeteridae; genus Physeter; species Physeter macrocephalus. The sequence goes on along the minus strand of NC_041233.1, from coordinate 7,576,857 downwards.
GTCTGCACTCTAGAGTCCGCGAGCCACAACTACTGAGCCCACGTGCCACAACTACCGAAGCCAGCACGCCTAGGGCCCGTGGTCCACAACAAGAGAAGTCACCACAATGAGAAGCCCGCACACCGCAAAGAAGGGTAGCCCCCGCTCGCCGCAACGAGAGAAAGCCCACGCGCAGCAACGAAGACCCAATGCAGCCAAAAATAAAATAAATAAATAAATAAATTTTAAAAAATTAAAAAAAAATAAAATCAGAGAAAAATAAATATAAGAACAGCTGTCCCCAAAAAAGCCAAAGAATCAATTCCTAGTGTACTTTTTTTTTTTTTTTTTTTTTTTTTTTTGTGGTTTGCGGGCCTTCCTCTGCTGTGGCCTCTCCCGTTGCAGAGCACAGGCTCCGGACGCGCAGGCCCAGCGGCCATGGCTCACGGGCCCAGCCGCTCCGCGGCACGTGGGATCCTCCCAGACCGGGGCGCGAACCCGGTTTCCCTGCATCGGCAGGCGGACGCGCAACCACTGCGCCACCAGGGAAGCCCCCCTAGTGTACTTTTATTTGCAAAAAAAGATAAGTGGGTAGGGGGAGGCGGGAGAAGTTATTGCTATTCAAGGCAGTCAACAGCTTTTTTTTTTTTTTTTTTTTTTTACTGTCATTACTGATCGCCAAAGGCAACCTGCATAGGGAAAAGTAAAATACAGGATTTCCATGTTAGCGCTCTTACACACTACTTTAAATCATCAAAACTATCAAAAAATGGTCTGACATATTCCTAGGACATCAAGTATTATCAAGAATGGAACAGATTCTACTAGCAGGCACACACACATCGTTCCAAAACTGACACAGGAAAACATGTCAATAACAGAGCTTTTGGGTTCAAATCAATCTGAAAAGTCATCTTAGTTCAACCACATACTGGCAACCTGATCATCTTTGAAACGATCCTGGATTGCTTAAAAATGTACAGAGAGGTGATGTGTTAGTTCAGTCCTCTGCAATCCAACACTTGGTTTCCAATCAATTAATGAAGCAGGGTTACAGGAAAAACTGTACAAGGGAAAGATGATCCACGGGATGACTCAGTACAGGCAGCATGAGCACGACAAGATGCACGGGCTTCAGAATCAGCAAGAGCTGGGTTCTTACCCCAGTTCTGCCGCCTACAAAATGAGGAGGGAAGTGAGATCAACTAACTTACACAGTGACTGACATACAAAAGGCCCCCAATCAACAAGAAATGCAAGACATCATTATCATTTTTTAACAGGTTCTAAGTGGCAAATGCCTAAAAAGTCTAGCCATTTATATTTTGACATTTCAACCTCAAAGAAACAGGATACTTAACAGAGAAAAAAAACAAAAAGCAAATATACTCATTGACCCTTTTAATTAGAATCAAAGCGAAAAAGGAATATGAGTACATGCTAGATAGAAGATGCTCACCACGGTAGAATAGTAGAGTGGAGGTGATAAGATACGGCAAATATTCAAAAGCAGAAAACAAGCCTTTTTGGTTAACCTAAAGAATATGCTATATCAACTGGAAAAGTGCAGCTGTAATTTAATACAAACCCTTATCATGCTATATATTTGCTTTATTTCCTACGTGGTAGCAGCAATACCTAATAGCTGGCTCATAGCACCAGTCACAGCCAAGTCCAATCTCTTAATAATTAGCTCCCAACTATCCCCACAGGGCTCACTGATTTCCAGTGAGCATTCAATTGTTACATTTTAAAAGTCAGTTGCTGGGCTTCCCTGGTGGCGCAGTGGTTGAGAGTCCGCCTGCCCATGCAGGTGGACGCGGGTTCGTGCCCAAGCCTGGGAAGATCCCACATGCCGCGGAGCGGCTGGGCCCGTGAGCCATGGCCGCTGAGCCTGTGCATCTGGAACCTGCTCTCCGCAGCGGGAGAGGCCACAACAGTGAGAGACCCACGTACCGCAAAAAAAAAAAAAAAGTCAATTGCTAAAAAAAAAAAAGCACTATTTTCATATAATGAGTACATCTGAATATTAATTCATGTTCAGCATGGCTATAATAAAAAATAATGAAATATCTTTGTTGCTTATATAACCTGCAAGATCAAAGATACATCATGTTTTCCAAATAGGTGGTATAGTAACAAAGAACTGAATTGTGCTGATGTGCTCAATGCCTTCCCAAACCGCCACAGTCTTTTCCTATCTTGTCTCACCCTATGGAACTAACTCTAGCGAGTAAACTACACTCTTGGGTAAGATAGGTTCGTTTGGATACTGGAGGCTATCTAAACACAGTTAGTAAATAATTACTGTAATGTACTAATTAAAGACGTTTTAGGAATGAGAATAAGAAAATATAGCAAGGTATAAGGCAGGTGAGAATAACAGTGCTACCCAGTAAGCCCGAAAGAAGAGAAGGTGTACCATATTTACCAAAAATATAGTGTATGCCAGTCCTGGCATTAATTTATTTAATCTTCACAATATCCCAGTAATATACAGATTATCCACAGATATACACATGAGGAAAATGAGGCTCAAAGTAACTTGTTACTCACAGAGGGCTGATCATACTTATTTCTAAGAACTGGTCATTATACCTAATTTATTTGAATGTAAAAGACCTCAACCCCACACTGCTTCCAGAGGCTCAGTTGATTTTTAAGACACTTGTTTTCTAGAGAAGTACTTCTCAGTCTTTAACATGCATCCTTTGACCTGTAGGTCTTGCTAAAATACAAGGTCTTGGGTAGATTCTGCATTTCTAACAAGTGCTCAAGTACGAGGGCGATTCGGAATGGGTCCCAGAAAGGATATGGATCCCAGAAAAGATGTGAGAAGTCTTTTATAAGAGTTTGGAGGCAGTCAGTAACAGCTGAAAATTAAAATAAGTCTGTGGACTTTGGACAGAACCAGAAATGAGAGCACACTTCTGGAGATGCTCATTAATACGTGATACAAACCAACTATATAAGGGAAAGGAACCAACAATGTACTGAACTACTCTATTAAATTAATAAAACCAACTCACTTGTGCAGTTTCCTTACAATTTAGTGCCTCGACATTGTATGATGAAGCAACACCGAGTTCAGGGAGCCCTGTCACGGCACTAACAAGAGAGCCATGACTACAGCTTCCAACTATGATCCAACTCTGATGGATCCTAGCCTGACACACTTATAAGGCTTTTTCCAGTTTACCTGGGAGCTGTTTCTATTTTACATTCCAGTAAATGAAGAGTTCCTTTTTGACTGAAAGTGAAATATACTGAGCACTGATGGACCAAACACCAATTCGCAAACACCCGCCTATTAATTAACCCATCATTCATCTCAAAGCACAATTTTTTCTCCAGAACCACTGTGGTTGGAGAGCCTACTGACCATGCATTTTAAAAGTTCTGATAAGTAGCTTTATTTTATTATAACCCATGTGCAATAAATCTGGTTATTGTCAACATATACATGTGGGTGTAGGATATCAGTATACACACTCACACACACGAAATCTATTTTCTATTCCAAAAAGAAAGACTAAACACTGCCTAATACTGATGGGATCCAAAGAGTTAACACTGCTCAGGTAACAGAACAATAAGGATACATTAAATATGACTTCTGGGGTCATAAGGTGTCTTCTGAATTAGTCTTTGCTACCCAGGCCCCGAAGTCCAGAATCCTAACTTAACTCTCATTTCCTGCATTCATATTTTGGTTGTTTGTGCCATTGGTGTACCTTAATCCATAAAAACTAAAATCACCCTTCAATATTCACCACCTTTTGGTATACTTTGTTTTTTGAGTTCCCATGTCTTATACCTAGTACCTATGGCAACAAATTTTGATTTAACTCACAAGAAATCACATTCCATAAACAAAATTCTACAAAAATGAATTGTCCTTATGTTTTTATTTCATTTAAAATTTCAAAGTCTGTTAATTAGTTAACCATGAATGACTAGCATGATGAGATAGTATCTTGTTGTTTCTGGAAATGCCTGAACCTACACCAATCCTATTGTATAAAACAAACTTAAAGAAACAAAATTACTAACCTTTCTTTGTAAAATTTTGAAAAAAAAAATTTTTTTAATCTTTTAGAAGAAACTTCATGAACAATTAGATAAATGGCAGTGCTTAACCAAAAGTGATACCCAGCTTACAGTCATCAAGTCCTATGACGTCTACTCCATCAATATCTTTCAACTCCATCAACTTCTCACCACCCTAACTACCATCATCTCTTGTCTGGACATCTTCAAAACCCGTGGAATAGTTTTCCATACTGCAAACCCCCTTCCAACAGTGCTTCACCCTGAGGTCACACCATCACCCTGACTATACTGTTTCCTGGCTTAAAACTTTGTAAAAAAGTGGCTTCCCACTGCCATAAGTAAAAAGACCAAAAACATCCTCTAGCCTTCAAGGCCCTGCATTGCATGGTCTGTGCCAGCCCAACATTTCCTCCTACCAATCTTCCTTCATTCCTATGCTGCTATAGACTTTTGCACATGTCATTAAACCTGTTCTCCATCCTCTAGCTAAGACATTATCATCTTTCAAATCTCAATTCAAGCATCCTTTCCAAACGTGGTAGCCTTCCCTACCACCAGGCTAAGGCAGTTCCTCTGTTTTGTGTCCCTATCACACTATTTTCCTTCCTTCAGTTTCCTCAATTGTCACTATGCATCCATTTATGTAGTTATGAGAGTATACAGTATCTAACACAGTGCCTGGCAAATACACACAAATGATTATTTATCATAATCTACTTTATGATTACTCATAAATATGTGCTGCCACGTTGACAAACGGAGTTGCTTTTTAGAACTGCCAAGGTAAGATCCTATTTAATTTCCAATTAAAGTGAGTATTGTATGATCTCATTAAGTGATTTCATGGTTACATGCACCAGGAAATAGGGCAGTAATGGGGGAAAATCACCAATCCTATCACATCCATGAAAAATTTTAATGTATCATAAGTATCCATTGGATCCCTGGGAAAAAAAAAAGCAATCTAGTCCTTCATTTCCCCCTTATTTCCACATAAACATCATAAAACTTGGATTACAACTCTTTCCATATACAATCTAAGCTATCAAGCATATTGTACTCTTGAAAAGTGAAAAAATGCTCTTAATATCTCTGGTCATTAAAAAGTCCCTCATATCACACCAGGTACTTCCCTTAGACTCTTACTAGGCTTGTCTTTCAAAATGTTTATCCAGGTTTAGACTTTCTGTAAGTAGTCCTCTCCCTCAGTTACATCCTGATAATTTTCCCACAGTTAGCTCCAACTCAAAAAGTTCACCATCTGTATTGTATCCAATGCTATCTGTCAAGCAGGTCAGATTAAACTCCATGGAAACCAGGTGTCCGATGAAAATAAACGTTTTACTTAAAACCCAAGGGAATCATACCACTGTTCAATTTAGACCACTGCTCCATAAATATACGTTCGACTGAATTCCTTTTGTTAAATGCTCCTGTATTTTTCCTATGACCTTACAGCTCTTCAGCACAGAGATCAATTATGTATGGGGGGAAAGCCAGCACTACAATACTGCATTCCAGGCAATTTTGTGAGGACTAAATAAGACATGATTTCTCTAACAAATGCTGCCACGTCTGCTGTAACAGTACAAGATGGAAAATAATTATCAAATAACACCACCAACAGCTCCTTTCAAACATTCATTTATCACTGAAATATTTTCTGAGGACATAATATGTGCTAGGAAATGTTCTAATCCCTTGAGATGATTTACAAAATAAATCAAAGATCCCTGAACTTATTAGGCTTACATTCTAGCAGGGAATAGAGACAATAAGACAGTAAGTTCATAAATTATGTTAAAGGTGAAAAATCTATGTTAAAAAAAAATTGGAACAGGGTAAGGGGCTCATAGTGCTGCTGTGGTGGGGAAGACTGAAATTATGAATAAAATTAACGGGCTTCATTGAGACAAAGACCTGAAGCAGGGAAGGGGCATTAGCTATGTGAGTATCTGCAGAATGGGTAGTCCAGGCAGAAGCAAGGCCGGTGAAAGCCTCCCAGGCAGAAGAGTATCTGGCACGTTCAAGAAACAGGGAGGATGTCATTGCAGCTGGAGTGGATTAAGCCAGGGGGAAAAGGATGGTGGGAGATGAGGTCAGAGACAACAGAGCCAGATCAAGACAGGCCCTGAGCCCAGCCTAAAAGCCAACAGCCTTTGGCTTTTACTGAGGGACAGGGAGTCTGTGCCATAAATAAATGAAGAGTTAAGTACTATTATTATGCTTTTGAGTATTAACAGATGAGAAGAAGAGGCACTGTGAGAGTAAATCCCCGTGGCCCAGCAAAAGGTTGAATAGGATTCAAATCTGGGTCCACCTGACTCTATAACCTAGACTCCTAACCTCTGTGCTGTACTACCTCCTACAATGATATAAAATCACTGCACTAACAGTCTGGCTAGGAATCTACCCAGAAACTAACCCTACTCTAATCCCCTGGTTTCCATTCATCAAATATGTTTTAGCGATGTAGCTAGAGGTAAAAGTGAATAAAGTTACTACATGGAGATTTAATTGTGTTAAAAACAAAACCAAATGAAAAACAAAATCACATGAAAAACAAACTTACATAAAATAAAAAGCAAATTTCTTTGATTCGAGGAGCAACAGGCAACGGTGAGATGAGAAAAAGAAGGTTGTCTGTATCATTAGTAGCTAATTAAAATTTAGTCAATGATTAAGTTTTCTACTGAGAAATGGCTGTCCAAAGTAGTGCTACTTAATGGATTTTTAGGAAAGGAGAGAGAAAGGCAAAGCAGAAGACAGGGATCAATACAGACAGAAGAGGAGGAAGGGACCTTTTTAACTGCCATTTCAGAGATGGAAAAATACCTATTTTTCTGGACTATTGTAGAGAGAATGAATGTATTAACATCTGCCATGTCCTTCAGAACTCATTAAAATACTTGATAAAATTAAGTTGTTGGCTCTGAACTCAGCAGAGCATCTTCCTCTTCAATTAACTGCTTTTCCACTTTTCTTATTACCCTAAAACCTAGGAAATAGGAGCGGTGGTGAACCAAGATGGCAGAGGATGCCCCCAGGGCAGGCAAAGGAGGTGGCACTCTCTGCAGGGAGCTTCCAAACTGAAATGAAGCCCACAAAAAGCTGGCCTGATTTTTAGTATCACCATGTACAGGCAATTCTAAACTCTGTCAGAGAATACAGTTCTACCCACCTGGCTGTCTGCTGCCTCTTTATGTAGAGCACATATCAGAGCTGCTAAAGCACCAGCAGAAAGCTACACGCACGCATGCGCGCGCGCACACACGCACACACGCACACACACACACACACACAGCAACTGGTATATTAAACAGAATAAATAATTTATAGATGAAGATACAATCCTGTAATCTGATCCTAACTACAGAAGAATGGACGTAGATCAGGACTGATGTACCCATAGGACCACATGAGGAAGCCATTTCAGCATTACGACATGTTGTATCTCATCTACTCTCTTGTGAAATTTTATTTCAAAATGTGTGAAAAAACTTTGAAACTGCCCTCATGAATATCACCCAAGACAGTGATGGCAAACTATATTTCTCAGTAGAAAGTAAGGAAGAAGTAAAAAAGTTTCCCAGAGACCACTAGGTAAAGGAAATTTCTTTGTTTTTAGGTTTAATTTTTTAACTTCTCTTTTAAAGATTTTAAAGATATTTTTAAAGCCTTTATTGAACTTGTTACAATATTGCTTCTGTTTTATGTTTTGGTTTTCTGGCTTCGAGACAGGTGGGATCTTAGCTCCCCGATCAGGGATCGAACCCACACCCCCCTGCACTGGAAGGCGAAGTCTTAACCACTGGACCACCAGGAAAGTCCCTGCTCTTAGGTTTTAAATCCTTGAAAATAAGTACATTTCTGAAATACTTTAAATAATTTTTAAATTAGAATTTTTAAAGATACAGGAAAATGAAAAGCCTAAAAGAGCTTGGATAACATATGAGGTCATAATCATAAAAATAGAAGCAGTTACGAAAATTAAGCATTTAATTTGACCTTTGTCGTAAGAGAATTGACATGCAAGTGAAAAATCAGATCTAGAAAGACTGAACATACTGCAGACATTCTAACTCAGTATCTGTTTCATGTGAGATAGAGATTAAAGTTGACAGATACAGTCACCAACAATAACATCAACAGAAATGTACCTTTTCCACTTGGAAAATAGCATGCATAAAATCTGTGTTCCTAGCTCTGAAATGATCTGAATTTCCTACTTGGCATTGAAGATTGCCTCACATGTAAAGATGAAATTCATCTTAATATATGTGCTGAGTATGAGACTGTTATCCTTTCTCACACCTATACATGGAATACACACACAGAAAGAGCTAGTAAAGAAAATCAGTGCTCTTACTTGCACATAAAGCATTGACATCACACATGGAGACAAGCAGAGTAACTGAGCACACAATAATGTCTCCCTGTCACCTGGCTGATGCTCAAGCAAGTATTAAGAGACCAAAGAGAGTGCCGGATGGGCTGGCCCCTTAGAAGTCATTCTGCAATTACACCAGAGAGTGTACCTATTGTACAAAGTCTCACTTACATATGATGCTTCTATGAAAAATTAAGTGCATTTATTCATATTACTCTGAAATACTTAGTAGCTATGCAGAACAGATGAGACTCATATTTAACTATAAAAATATGTGTATGTTATATATAATATATTGCTTGAGATTTTGCATGCATATTTTAGAATATTCAAAGTCCTGCTCCTCCTCTCTGCAGAATGGCAGAGACCCAGGGAGAAAGCTGTAGAGCTTCTCAAAGATCCACATCAGACTTGAATGCATAAACCACATTAAAGTCCTGAAGAGCAGACAACTGTGTACAAATTATTGCAACATTTTAAGGAAGGATAACGAAAAGATTTTATATAAAGGAAGAAAGCTGAAAAGACAAAAAAAGATGGAGAAGTAATTTTAGAGGCAATTTTCAAGATCTGAATCTATATTATCAATAACTTTTTATTCCAAGACAGGCAATTTCTGACTCTGGAGGACACTATGCTTTCTTGTATTACATATACACAGACTCTCTCCCTCTCTCTCTCTCTCATATATACAAGTCTATGACCTTCAGTAAGTGTAGTTCTCTTGTTACCGCACAACACAAGGACAAATTTTTAAGACTGATCAAAAAAATAAATAAATAACAGCCATCTGGACATATACATATTATACCACCCACTGGAAAATAAACACCGAAGAGTTTTTAGCAAAAACACAGAGCATGAAATAATATTATTCATAGGAACTATTTTACTCTTGTTTCTGGGATATGTTTTGATACGTACCTCCCCACCTGCATTTTTATGCAAGGGTTTCATAGCTCAAACTGTATGGACACAACATTTACCTATGGATTCACAGGCTTGCTTTTGAAAAACAGGGAAATACGAGTTTGCAATTTCAGCCTCCAATTTACTTCTGTAATTAGCAAACTTATTAAATTCTGTTCTTGCTAATTAGATATATTAAATTCTGTTCTTGCTAATTATAAATGTAATTCTTTAATTAAAATGGAGATTACCATGCAGTGCACCAAAACCTCCATATTTTTCTAGGCTTTCAATAAATGTCCTCACTTTTCTTGCAATCTGTGAATATTTCAGCTGAAGGCTTTTCTCTGACCTGGGAAAGAATCAACAAACCACCAAACTATACCTGAGCATTAAGCTACTTCTGATAAGAGTCAGGTTGTACATATGCACTCTAGAAAGTGAGTACAAGCAAAATAGCAATTTTCAGCCTTTTTGTTGTTTTCACTCAGCTTAACCCAACTATTATAAAGATCAGCAAAAGGTTACTTTGTACTCGAAGCAAAATCATGATACAAATATTAGGACGAGCTTTTGAAAAGCTTAGTGCTGAACTCACAAGTGCCAGTTTACAAGGGGTCAAATATAATGGATGGAAAATACAAAAGTTACCCAGATAAAGTGAGACACACAAAGTATCTGTTACAGAAAACTTGTGTTTGTGCAAAAAGAGTCCCCTAGAGCCCAATTAGAAACTCAGTGTCTTTATCTATTAGGTGGAAGTTATATAATAGTGTTATGTAATAACAAGTTTTATAAGAGTTAGTAATAATAAGTTACATAGTAAGAATTAATATAGTAAGTTATATAATAATTAATAATAACTTGCCCACTATACATAACTATTATTTAATCATTTGGAATACTAAATAATATGAATTATAGAAAACATTACTTTTGGACCAGACTCACTCAGTTTAAATCCCAGCTCTCCAGCTCTCCTTTTACTAGTCACTGTGATTGTCAGTATTTTCATCTATGAAATGAGAGAACACCTACTTTACACGGCTGTTGCATGCAAGGGATTAAATTAATCAAGAATCCAATATTTACAAAGTGCACAGGAAAGGGTGCGCAGAATATAAAAGATGATTAATAATTGTTATTTCATCATTCCTATTTTTGTAAGAAGTAAATTCACTTATTCAAGACATGACCACCAACATAGCAGAACAAGTTCTTGCACCAATGGAGCTTATACTCAAGGAAGAGATAAATGATAAGTAAATGAATAGTTTATAAAATTTAACATCAGATAGTGATAAGAGCCAAGAACACAAAAGGACAAGGTCAAAGATATCAAGAGTAATGAAGGGAATTATATTAGAGGCTGGTCAGAATCAGTCTCTCTGATGAGAAGACAATGAACAAAGAGCAGAATAAACTTGGGAGTGAGCACATGGAATATTCCAGGTAGGGAAGGGCAGCAAACACAGCAACCCTGCACTAGGAAAGGGTCTGGTGAGCGAGGGGCTGGGGGGATGAGTAGAAGAAACAATGGCAGAAACTTAGCAGGGCTGGATCCAGAGGGGCTTGTAGGTCATGGGAAGGACTCTGGAGTTTGGTCCAAGTATGATACTAGCAATCTACAGCTTTAATGCAATCCCTATCAAAATACCCATGACATTTTTCACAGAACTAGAACAATTAATCCTAGAATTTATGTGGAACCACAAAACACTCAGAATTACCAAAGCAATCCTGGGAAAAAAAAGAATAAAGCTGGAGGTATAACCCTTGCAGACTTCAGACTACACTACAAAGCTATAGTAATCAAAACAGCGTGTACTGGCACAAAAACAAACAAATAGATCAATGGAACAGAATAGAGAGCCCAGAAATAAATCCACAGACGTATGGTCAATTAACCTCAAAGATAAAGGAGGCAAGAATATACAATGGAGAAAAGACAGTCTTCAACAAGTGGTGCTGGAAAAGCTGAACAACTACCTGTAAAAGAATGAAATTAGATTCTCTAACACCATATACAAAAATAAACTCAAAATGGTTTAGTGATCTAAATGTAAGACAAGACATCATGAAACTCCCAGAAGAGAACATAAGCAAAAAATTCTTTGATATAAATCATAGCAGTATTTTCTTAGATCACTACCTCAAGAAATAAAAGCAAAAATAAAAAATGGGACCTAATCAAATTTAAATGATTTTCCACAGTAAAGGAAACCATCAACAAAATGAAAAGACAATCTACAGAATGGGAGAAAATATTTGCAAATGATGAGACCTACAAGGGGTTACTACCCAAAATATACAAACAGCTTATACAACTCAATATCAAAGAAACAAACAACCCCATCATAAATGGGAGAAGACCTAAATAGACACTTTTCCAAAGAAGACATACAGATAGCTAACACGCATATGAAAAGGTGCTCAACATCACTAATTATCAGAGAAGATAATGCAAATTAAAAACTACAATGAGGTATCATCACACACCAGTCAAAATGGCTATCATCAAAAAGTCTACAAAAAATAAATTCTGGAGAGGGTGTGGAGGAAAAGGGAACCCTCTTGCACTGTTCGTGAGAAGTAACTTGATACAGGCACTATGGAGAACAGTATGGAGATTCCTTAAAAAACTAAAAATAGAACTACTATGTGATCCAGCAATTCCACTCCTGGGTATCTATAAAGAAAGAAATGAAAACTCTAATTCAAAAAGATATCTGCACCCCAAAGTTCACAGCAGCAGTATTTACAGTAGCCAAGACATGGAAACAACCCAAGTGCCCATCAACAGACAACTGGCTTAAGAAGGTGTTGTGTGTGTGTGTATATGTATATATATATATACGCATATATACACATATATACATATAATATGTACACACACACACACACACTGGAATATTAGCCATAAAAAAGAATGAAGGACTTCCCTGGTGGCACAATGGTTAAGCATCCGCCTGACAATGCAAGGGACATGGGTTCGAGCCCTGGTCTGGGAAGATCCCACATGCCACGGAGCAACTAAGCCTGTGTGCCACAACTACTGAGCCTGCGCTCTAGAGTCCGCGAGCCCCAACTACTAAGCCCCGTGTGCTTAGAGCCCGAGCTCCACAACGAGAGAAGCCACCGCAATGAGAAGCCTGCACACCACAACAAAGAGTAGCCCCTGCTGGCCGCAAATGGAGAAAGCCCACGCACAGCAACGAAGACCCAATGCAGACAAAAATAAATAAATAAACTTTTTAAAAAAGAATGAAATATTGCCATTTGCAGCAACATGGATGGACCAAGAGAATATTATGCTTAGTGAAATAAGTCAGACAGAGAAGGACAAATACTATAATGATATCACTTATATGTGGAATCTAAAAAATAATACAAATAAGTCTATATACAAAAACAGACTCAGAGACATAGAAAGCAAACTTATGGTTACCAAAGTGGAGAGAGAGTGGGGGAGGCACAAATTAGGAGTATGGGATTAACAGATACCAACTACTATACACAAAATAGATAAGCAACAAGGATTTACTGTATAGAACAGGAAATTATACCCAATATCTTGAAATAACCAATATGGAATATAATAAGCAAAAACTGAATCAGTGCGCTGTACACATGAAACTAATACAATATTATAAATCAACTATAGTTCAATAATAAGTAAATAAGTAAGAAAGATGAAACCCATAGAGGGTTGTGAGCAGAGGAGAGATGTAACTTATTTCCATGTTAAAAGAATCACACTGTCTGCCATGTTGAGAACACAAATACTATTTGAAAGGTTCTCACTGTAGCCGAAGCAAAAGATGATGGTGGTTTGTATTAGAGTGTTGCCTGTGTAAGTGCTGGGAACTGGTCAGAATTTGAATATAATTTAAAAGTAGAGCTGACAGTATATGGGATGGAGATAGAGAAGAAAAAGAATATGTTAAGGTTTCAGGCTTGAACACCTGGTTAAATGCTGGTACCATGTCCTGAAATGGGGAGCACTGGGGGAAAACAGTTTGCAGCAGGGGAGGGGCTTGTGAAGGCAAGTTTGGACATATTCGGTCTGTGGTGACTTTCATCAAATGAGGTCTCAAGTAGGCAGCTGGATATATAACTCTGGAATTGAGGAAAAATGCCATGGCTGAAGATAAATACTTAGGAGTCAACAGTATGAAAATGTATTCAAAGACCATAATACTACTCGAGGGGAATGAATGGGTAAACAACAACTAGAGAACCTAAAAGTGAACCCTAAACCTAGCGCACACCGACATCAGAAGGTTCAGATGAGAGAATGCAATAAAGAAGAATGATAGTGAATTACAGTGAACAGGCTGTAAGGGAGAAGGAAAACCAGGAGCCAAGTCACATAAATGAGCTACGAAGGAAAAAACAGTCCTAGCTGTTTTCTGAGCAGAGTGCTATGTAGAAGCTGAGTGAGATGAAGGCTCAGAATTACCATCACGGTTGGCAACGTGGTGTTCAGTGGGGGTCTTGCCAAAGGTCATTTCAGTGGAGTCATGGGGATCAGATCCAGAACAGAGGGGATTTAGGAGAGAATGAGAGGAGAGGATGTGGACCAGCAGGAATAGACAACCCTTGAATTGTGCTAAAAAGAGGAGCAGAGAAATGGTACAGTAGCTGGAGGGGGATATAGAGTTAAGGAAGGAAATATCTGGGGGCTTCTGTAATATTTCAGGTATTCTTCTGGGCGCTACGGAGAGAGGTGATCAACAGAGACAAAAATCCTGCTCTCCTGGGGAAGTATAATAGGAGAAACAGACGATAAACAAATAGAGATAGAGAGATAGAGAGATATATATAGGTTGGGGAAATTATATAAATAAAATAAAGCAGGCTAGGGCAAAGAAATGATGGGAGTTGATATTTTAAATGGCTACACAGGGAAGACCTCTCTGATAAAATGCCATTTGTCTGAATGAAGTGAGAGAGCAAGCCATGATGATATCTAAGAGAAGATGTTCTTGATATGCTTGGGAAATATATTATCATATGTTTATATACTGATAGTAATAATCCTAAAAATACCCAATAAAGAAAAAAGGCTTGTAATTCAGGGAGAGATGGGGTCAGTGCATCTCCGCCTGGGATAGAGAGCACAGGTGGAGGTAGTGGCCTCAGGTAGGAGCAAGGGTGGGTTTCCTGGAATGTGACTGATTCAGTGGTGGGAGGATGCAGAAGTTCTCTTCCAAGGGCTTCTATTTTCTCAGTGGAATAAGAAGTAAAGTAATATTCCACTGTATATATGTGCCACATCTTCTTTATCCATTCATCTGATGATGGACACTTAGGTTGCTTCCATCTCCTGGCTATTGTAAATAGAGCTGCAATGAACATTTTGGTACATGACTCTTTTTGAATTATAGTTTTCTCAGAGTATATGCCCAGTAATGGGATTGCTGGGTCATATGGTAGTTCCATTTGTAGCTTTTTAAGGAACCTCCATACTGTTCTCCATAGTGGCTGTATCAATTTACATTCCCACCAGCAGTGCAAGAGGGTGGAGAAAAGTCTATTTAGGTCTTCTGCCCATATTTGGATTGGGTTGTTTGTTTTTTTGATATTGAGCTGCATGAGCTGCTTGTAAATTTTGGAGATTAATCCTTTGTCAGTTGCTTCATTTGCAACTATTTTTTCCCATTCTGAGGTTGTCTTTTGGTCTCGTTTATGGTTTCCTTTGCTGTGCAAAAGCTTTTAAGTTTCAAAGGAAGACAGGGTTTGAGGAATGCAGGACAGTAAGCTGCCTGGGGAAACAGAGGAGGACTGCCAGGATCCACTTGAGGTTAGAGCCCTAAACATTAGACGATACACATTTAAATGAGAGAATGTCTACAAACTCTAAAATACTATGGAATCATGTGATACTATTTTTTTTTTAATGGGAGAAGAAAGATAATGGCTGAGTAGAGAGGATAAAGTGCACTACAAGTATGGCCACAGGTTGGACAAGGCAAGTCAAGTATTATGAAAACACTTAGACAAGTACCCTCAAAGCACTTAAGAGTCCTCCAGGAAGAGAGAACAAGTAGATAACTGATTGTCCTAGAGTAAACGTGTACTACAGCACCATGACGGAAAAAAGCTCAGGATACCAAAGGAGCAGAGACAAGGCTGGATGAGTCACACTGGGAGTATTGTCATGGCCTCCTGCTGTGCCTTTGTCTACCTTTTTAAAAAAAATTTTTAATTGAATTAGAGTTATTTACAATGTTTCAGGTGTACAGCAAAGTGATTCAGTTATATATATATATATACAGACAGAGAGAGAGAGATGTTCTTTTTCAGATTTCTTTTCCATTATAGGTTATCACAAGATACTGAACATAGTTCCCTGTGCTATACAGTAGATTATTGTTGTTTACCTATTTTATATATTATAGTGTATATCTGTCAAATCTACCTTTTAATGTAACAGACTTCTCTAGAGCTGTTCCCTGTCTGCTATCCAGTTCAATTCATCCCAGTACAACTTGAGGCATTTTAGGAAAGACTGTTACAGTTGCCTAAAAAAAATGTACTTCCACTGGGTCAAAGTATAAATTACTCTGCAAATCTTGAAGTAGATGGATGGAATTCCTCATCGGGACCACGAATGACATATTCATCACACTTCCTGCTTACACCTTTCTTTTCCTAGACTACACTCTTCAAAAACAAGGACCGTGTCTCCTTCTTGCTGGACTTGACAGCCATCATACCCAGAATATAATAAATGATCCATAAATGTTTGATAGATGAATGGATGAATTAGAAGGTACAAATTTAAAAACAACAACAACAAAACTCTAGCCAACATGAGTTAAAAGAGCAATTTCCCCACTTTTTAGCTGGTTAACCTTGGAATAATCCACTTCAACGACACTCAATTATCTTGTTCATTAAAAAATTACCCTTACCAATGTCATACGATTATTATAAAGACTAATTAAATGAAATGAGCCTAGTCCC
The DNA here is from genome assembly GCF_002837175.3 of Physeter macrocephalus. Lineage (NCBI taxonomy): Eukaryota > Metazoa > Chordata > Mammalia > Artiodactyla > Physeteridae > Physeter > Physeter macrocephalus. The sequence continues at coordinate 7,560,554 of NC_041233.1, read as the reverse complement.
TTGCAAACTGTGAAGTACCATATAATAGTTGGCTATTACTAACATCCATGTAACTGGTAACTTGGACTAGGAACAGAGGTCATGAACAAGGTCATACCCAGTTTCAGCAGCATGGAGAACAAATTAAAGACCTAATCACCGGTAAGAACTTTGTACTGGTCAGTATTAGCCAGAAAAGACAGACACTGGTATTAAGCAACACAAAGGATAAAACAAATTGTAAAAAGGTATTCACTATGAGAAATACATAAACCACATTTCATTTGGACAAAGAAAGTATTAACCTTCCAAAAGCACTCATCAAAAATTTTGTCTACAAACTGGCACTTTAAATTCCACTGGTTTCTGATACCCTATGAAGGATGTTTAATTCAACAACTTTTTAAATCTTCATATTAAAAAAAAATTATCTAAGAGGACATTCAATGTCAAGCCATCTTTCTATGTCTTTTAAAAATCCAAAAGGGATTTTTTAGAAATCTCTCAATGTTAAAATAGTATCACAACTCAATGTTATTAAGTCTTATTATCATGAAAATTCGGTTCATTCCTTTATTGCTTCACATGCCTCTCAGGGCAAATATGCAGTTACATAAAAACATCCTTTTCTATCCTTTCCTAGCAATCAAAAGGTGAAATGACTATATTACAGAAGAAGCTTCAAGATGGCAGAAGAGTAAGACGCAGAGATCACCTTCCTCCCCACAAATACATCAGAAATACATCGACATGTGGAACAACTCCTACAGAACACCTACTGAACGCTGGCAGAAGACCTCAGACCTCCTAAAAGGCAAGAAACTCCCCACGTACCTGGGTAGGGCAAAAGAAAAAAGAATAAACAGAGACAAAAGAAGAGGGACGGGACCTGCGCCAGTGGGAGGGAGCTGTGAAGGAGGAAAGGTTTCCACACACTAGAAGCCCCTTCAAAGGCGGAGACTGCGGGTGGCAGAGGGGGGAAGCATCAGGCCGCACAGGAGAGCGAGCCACAGGGTGCGGAGGGCAAAGCGGAGAGATTCCTGCAGAGGATCGGTGCCGACCAGCATTCACCAGCCCGAGAGGCTTGTCTACTTACCCGCCGGGGCGGGCGGGGCTGGGAGCTGAGGCCCGGCTTCGGTCGGATTCCAGGGAGAGGACTGGGGTTGGCAGAGTGAAAACAGCCTGAAGGGGTTAGTGTGCCACGGCTAGCCGGGAAGGCAGCCTGAAGGGGCTAGTGCGCCACGGCTGGCCGGGAGGGAGTCCGGGAAAAAGTCTGGAGCTGCCAAAGAGGCAAGAGACTTTTTCTTGCCTCTTTGATTCCTGGTGAGCGAGGAGAGGGGATTCAGAACACCGCTTAAAGGAGCGCCAGAGATGGGCACGAGCCGCAGCTGTCAGCGCGGACCCCAGAGACGGGCATGAGAGGCTAAGGCCGCTGCTGCCACCAAGAAGCCTGTGTGCGAGCACAGGTCACTCTCCACCCCGCCCCTCCCGGGAGCTTGTGCAGCCCGCCACTGCCGGGGTCCCGTGATCCAGGGACAACTTACCCGGGAGAACGCACGGCGCGCCTCAGGCTGGTACAACGTCACGTCGGCCTCTGCCGCCGCAGGCTCGCCCCGCATCCGTGCCCCTCCCTCCCCCCGGCCTGAGTGAGCCAGAGCCCCCGAATCAGCAGCTCCTTTAACCCCGTCCTGTCTGAGTGAAGACCAGACGCCCTCAGGCAACCTACATGCAGAGGCGGAGCCAAATCCAAAGCTGAACCCCGGGAGCAGTGCGAACAAAGAAGAGAAAGGGAAATCTCCCCCAGCAGCCTCAGGAGCAGCGGATTAAAGCTCCACAATCAACCTGATGTTCCCTGCATCTGTGGAATACCTAAATAGACAACAAAACATCACAAACTGAAAAGGTGGACTTTCAGAGCAATAAAATATATATATTTTTTCCCTTTTTCTCTTTTTGTGAGTGTGTATGTGTGTGCTTCTGTGTGAGATTCTGTCTGTATAGCTTTGCTTTTACCATTTGTCCTAGGGTTCTGTCTGTCCGTTTTTTTGTTTTTTTAAAGTTTTTTTCTTAACATTTTTTATTTTAATTATTTTAATTTATTTTATCTTCTTCTTTCTTTTTTTTCTCCCTTTAATTCTGAGACGTGCGGAGGACAGGTGCTTGGTGCTCCAGCCAGGCGTCAGGGCGGTGCCACTGAGGTAGGAGAGCCAGGTTCAGGACATTGGTCCATAAGAGACCTCCCAGGTCCACGTAATATCAAACAGTGAAAATCTCCCAGAGAGCTCCATCTCAACACGAAGACCCAGCTCACTCAATGACCAGCAAGCTACACTGCTGGACACCCCATGCCAAACAACTAGCAAGACAGGAACACAACCCCATCCATTAGCACAGAGGCTGCCTAAAATCATAGTAAGGTCACAGACACCCCAAAAAACACCACCAGACGTGGACCTGCCCACCAGAAAGACAAGATCAGGCCTCATCCATCAGAACAGAGGCAGCAGTCCCCTCCACCAGGAAGCCTACACAACCCACTGAACCAACCTCAGACACTGGGGACAGACACCAAAAACAACGGGAACTACGAACCTGCAGCCTGCGAAAAGGAGACCCCAAACACAGTAAGTTAAGCAAAATGAGAACACAGAGAAATACACAGCAGATGAAGGAGCAAGGTAAAAACCCACCAGACCAAACAAGTGAAGAGAAAATCGGCAGTCTACCTGAAAAAGAATTCAGAATAATGATAGTAAAGATGATCCAAAATCTTGGAAATAGGGCTTCCCTGGTGGCGCAGTGGTTGCGCGTCCGCCTGCCGATGCAGGGGAACCGGGTTCGCGCCCCGGTCTGGGAGGATCCCGCATGCCGCGGAGCGGCTGGGCCCGTGAGCCATGGCCGCTGAGCCTGCGTGTCCGGAGCCTGTGCCCCGCAACGGGAGAGGCCACAGCAGAGGGAGGCCCGCATACCACAAAAAAAAAAAAAAACAAAATCTTGGAAATAGAATGGAGAATATACAAGAAACATTTAAAAAGGACCTAGAAGAACCAAAGAGCAAACAAACAGTGATGAACAACATAATAAATGCAATTAAAAATTCTCTAGAAGGGATCAACAGCAGAATAACTGAGGCAGAAGAACGGATAAGTGACCTGGAAGATAAAATAGTGGA
>NC_041233.1:7556961-7557374 GCF_002837175.3 Physeter macrocephalus | reverse complement strand
CCAAGACACATATTAATCAAACTATCAAAAATTAAATACAAAGAACAAATATTAAAAGCAGCAAGGGAAAAACAACAAATAACACACAAGGGAATCCCCATAAGGCTAAGAGCTGATCTTTCAGCAGGAACTCTGCAAGCCAGAACGGAGTGGCAATACATATTTAAAGTGATGAAAGAGAAAAACCTACAACCCAGATTACTGTACCCAGCAAGGATCTCATTCCGATTTGACGGAGAAATTAAAAGCTTTACAGACAAGCAAAAGCTAACAGAATTCAGCACCACCAAACCAGCTTTACAACAAATGCTAAAGGAACTTCTCTAGGCAGGAAACACAAGAGAAGGAAAAGACCTACAATAACAAACCAAAAACAATTAAGAAAATGGTAATAGGAACATACATATCGATAA
>NC_041233.1:7556466-7556823 GCF_002837175.3 Physeter macrocephalus | reverse complement strand
AAAGAAAGCTGGAGTAGCAATTCTCATATCAGACAAAATAGACTTTAAAACAAAGACTATTACAAGAGACAATGAAGGACACTACATAATGATCAAGGGATCAATTCAAGAAGAAGATACAACAACTGTAATTATTTATGCACCCAACATAGGAGCACCTCAATACATAAGGCAAATATTAACAGCCATAAAAGGAGAAATCAACACTAACACAATCATAGTAGGGGAATTTAACACCCCACTTTCACCAATGGACACATCATCCAAAATGAAAATAAACAAGGAAACACAAGTTTTAAATGATACATTAAACAAGAAGGACTTAATTGATATTTATAGGACATTCCATCCAAAAAC
>NC_041233.1:7555681-7556304 GCF_002837175.3 Physeter macrocephalus | reverse complement strand
TGATTAAAAATCTTCCAACAAACAAAAGCCCAGGACCAGATGGCTTCACAGGAGAATTCTATCAAACATTTAGAGAAGAGCTAACACCTATCCTTCTCAAACTCTTCCAAAATATAGCAGAGGGAGGAACACTCCCAAACTCATTCTACGAGGCCACCATCAGTCTGATACCAAAACCAGACAAAGATGTCACAGAGAAAGAAAACTACAAGCCAATATCACTGATGAACATAGATGCAAAAATCCTCAACAAAATACTAGTAAACAGATTCCAACAGCACATTAAAAGGATCATACACTATGATCAAGTGGGGTTTATCCCAGCAATGCAAGGATTCTTCAATATATGCAAATCAATCAACCTGATACACCATATTAACAAATTGAAGGAGAAAAACCATATGATCATCTCAATAGATGCAGAGAAAGCGTTTGACAAAATTCAACACCCATTTATGATAAAAACCCTCCGGAAAGCAGACATAGAGGGAACTTCCCTCAACATAATAAAGGCCATATATCACAAACCCACAGCCAACATCATTCTCAATGAAGAAAAAGTGAATTCATTTCCACTAAGATCAGGAACAAGAGAAGGTTGCCCACTCTCACCACTATTATTC
>NC_041233.1:7533048-7554553 GCF_002837175.3 Physeter macrocephalus | reverse complement strand
CTTTTTCACAGAAAAGGAAACCATAAACAAGACCAAAAGACAACCCTCAGAATGGGAGAAAATAGTTGCAAATGAAGCAACTGACAAAGGATTAACCTCCAAAACATACAAGCAACTCATGCAGCTCAATATCAAAAAAACAAACAACCCAATCCAAAAATGGGCAGAAGACCTAAATAGACATTTCTCCAAAGAAGATATACAGATTGCCAACAATCACATGAAAGGATGCTCAACATCTCTAATCGTTAGAGAAATGCAAATCAGAAGTACAATGAGGCATCACCTCACACCTGTCAGAATGCTGATCATCAAAAAATCTATAAACAATAAATGCTGGAGAGGGTGTGGAGAAAAAGGAACACTCTTGCACTGTTGGTGGGAATGTAAATTGATACAGTCACTATGGAGAACAGTATGGAGGTTCCTTAAAAAACTACAAATAGAACTAAATAGAACTACCATATGACCCAGCAATCCCACTACTGGGCACATATGCTGAGAAAACCATAATTCAAAGAGTCATGTACCAAAATGTTCACTGCAGCTCTATTTACAATAGCCAGGACATGGAAGCAACCTAAGTGTCCATCAACAGATGAATGGATAAAGAAGATGTGGCACATATATACACTGGAATATTACTCAGCCATAAAAATGAACGAAACTGAGTTATTTGTAGTGAGGTGGATGGACCTAGAGTCTGTCATACAGAGTGAAGTAAGTCAGAAAGAGAAGAATACCATATGTTAACACATACATATGGAATCAAAAAAAAAAGCAAAACAAAAAAAAATGGTCAGAAGAACCTACGGGCAAGATGGGAATAAAGATGAAGACCTACTAGAGAATGGACTTGAGGATACAGGGAGAGGGAAGGGTACGCTGGGGCAAAGTGAGAGAGTGGCATGGACATATATGCACTACCAAACGTAAAATAGATAGCTAGTGGGAAGCAGCCACATAGCACAAGGAGATCAGCTTGGTGCTTTGTGACCACCTAGAGGTGTGGGATAGGGGTGGGAGGGAGGGAGGTGCAAGAGGGAAGAGATATGGGGACATATGTATATGTATAAATGATTCACTTTGTTATAAAGCAGAAACTGACACACCATTGTAAAGCAATTATACTCCAATAAAGATGTTAAAAAAAAAAAGACTATTACAAGCAAAAACTAGATTTCTTATGAATAAAGAAAGAAGGAATTTCCTGCCTGGGATTCTCTGGGTGATTACTGATGAAGGGAAGTAAAAACCAAGAAAATATCACCCCAGTTCATATTGAAGATATCTTGGCAAAAGATGATTTAATGAAATACTGACTGAAACACAACCCCAAACAGTTATTTCTCTTTTGAAATAAATGGACTTTCCCAAATTATGTATCACCTTTATGTGATTCTAATCAGATTCTGCAAAGACCCATAAGCATCAGGAATTATAGTCAAGATTTGGGGAACATTACGTAAACCTCCGAATTCTTTGCTCAGCCTTTCCACAAGTCAGTTTACAATGTAACTTCTCAACTTTAAAACTCCGCTAAGCTACCCTGGACGCTTTCTATTTTCTATCTTTGCTTTTAGCATAACCAACAGTAGGTTCCCCTCTCAAAATAATCATTTCCCCCCACCCCAAAACTGCCATAGGTTCCACCCACCTTTGTCCAGTTATGGCAGTACCCTGTGGAGGGGTCACTGTTCTGTAGAATGTCTCTCCTTTGTGTGTTCCCCCCAGGGTGCAGAGCACTTCAGACTCATCTACAATGGCCAGCAACAGCCAGCTTATTAAGCTGTGATTGGAGCTCCTTTTCCAATCAACCCCAGAAAGAGCAAGTCTCTTGTGCCGTTGAACATAAAGAAACTTCCAAGGTACCAGAAGCACCTCCAAGGTTCCATGGCATCTGGGTGGGGTCCTTTCCTAATGTTTCCTTCACCCTGTAGTTACCATAAGTGTGTCTTTTATTAAAAATTACCCCTGACAGGAGCCCTTCCGCAATGAATGGGCCAGAGAGGGAGGGCGTCGCTCTGAACATGAAAGTCTGTGTAATTTCAAACTCCACAGCCAAAGGAAACGACAAGAAAAGTGGAGCTGTAGCTTAAAAGCTGATTTTACAGAAACAATTATTTTTTTCAGGAGCCCAAATACTTACTCTTCCTGGGCTATTTAATCATTTTGAGAGCTTTCTCTCCTCCCTTCTTCTGAAACAATCTCAGAAAAAATCAGAAAAGACAATGGTTGTAGAACTGTTTATAATAAAATATGAATCATTGAAAGATATTTTCTTCCAAATTGAAATAAAAAAGAGCTAAGAGCAACAATTAAACGAGTGCCAGCACTAGACAAAATTTGAAAAGATATCTTTCAATTAGTACCAATAATCACTTGCACAATAATATATTGGCCCGCAAGAAATAGGGTAATAACAAGGACAAAAATTTTTATTCACCTCCCATTAAAATTGACAACCAAATGTTTTCAATTACCCATTGCTTGGCTGAATTTATAAATTAAGCTAATGGTCACTGAATCACCATCAAACTGTTAAAAACAAACAGTATTTAAAACGTAAAAAATCATCATGTGTACTCCTATTTCTGAGCAAAAACCAAATCAAACAGAATAAGAAGACAAAGGCTGCAAACCATCAAGTCAAAAAAATATGAAAGTAATTGAAGTTTCAATTACCTTCAAAATGAGTAAGAAGTTATCAATGTTACTTGAAGATTCAAATATTTCAGAAACAATGTTGTTGTCCAAAAAGCAAATATGCCTGCCTAAAAATGAACAGGACTGGCAATTCTATAATGCTGCTGGCACAGAGGGGGTCAACTAGAGTGGCAAAGCAGTAGGACAAAGAAAGAAAACAGATTAAAGCTCTCATGGCACAGATTAAAGCCACTTCTGCAGTCAAAGGAAATGTTCAACAATTGTTGATTGATAAACCTGTTTAGAGTCTATGAAGAGACAGAGATTTCCCAAATTAAAATTCATCTATAGATTTTCTCTCATCATCACTGCCCTTTCACAACATTATCTCTGTTGAGTTTCTCTTCACACTTTGATACATTATTTAAAACTCCTCAACTGACATCAAACTTGAGTCTAAATTTGTAGAAGCCTTTTTTTTTTTTTTTCACTGCTGTGGCCTCTCCCGTTGCAGAGCACAGGCTCCCGATGCGCAGGCTCAGCGGCCACGGCTCACGGGCCCAGCCGCTCCGCGGCATGTGGGATCTTCCCGGACCAGGGAACGAACCCATGTCCCCTACATCGACAGGCGGGCTCTCAACCACTGCGTCACCAGGGAAGCCCGGAAGCCTTGTCTTTGACAGCTCTGTGATCTCCATCTATTTTTATGTTTGAAAGGAAATGAACTTTTCCGTACACGTGCTAACCCTACATCCTTACTGTTCCAGGACCCTGAGAAATAGGGAAATAGAGCTGAATTTTATTTCCACATTAACAGGTACATGCTTGCCTGTAGAAGCTTATGTAGAAATTGTCTCATGAAGCTGCTCAGTGCGTGGTGAGCTCTGCCCTGACAAAACTCCAAAGTCCAAAGAGAAGGATTCCAACAGAACCAAAGGGGCCTCTAAAGAGGCCAATTATAATACAAACAAGTTACCTTTCACAAGAACTGATAAAACATGAAACAGTGAATGATTATATGATCCAGCAATCCCACTCCTGGGCATATACCCAGACAAAACTATAATTCGCACCCCAATACACATACTCCAAAGATACACGCACCCCAATGTTCAAGCAGCACTATTTACAATAGCCAAGACATGGACACAACCTAAATGACCATCAACCGATAAATGGATAAAGTAGATGTGGTACATATATACAATGGAATATTACTCAGCCGTTTAAAAAGAATGAAATAATGCCATTTGCAGCAACATGGAAGGACCTAGAGATTATCATACTAAGCGAAGGCAGAAAGAGAAAGACATACGACATCACTTACCTGTGGAATCTAAAATACAACACAAATGAACATATCTACACAACAGAAACAGATTCACAGATACAGAGAACAGACTTATGGTTGGGAGGAAGGGAATGGGGAAGGGAAGGATTGGGAGTTTGGGATTAGCAGACACAAACTACTATATATATGGAATGGATAAACAACAAGGTCCTACTGTACAGCACAGGGAACTATATTCAATATCCTGTGATAAACCATAATAGGAAAAGAATATATATATATGTATAACTGAATCACTGAGCTGTACAACAGAAATAGGCACACTTTAAATCAACTATACTTCAATAAATTTTTAAAAAATAAATGATTAAAAATCATTTATTTTTAAATAAAATAATAAAATAAAATTTTAAAACTTTTAAGTAAAACCATGAATCCATTGGTTTTTATGAGAGAAACACACTTTAAAGCCTTTGCTATCAATGTCTTTGAAAAAGGGAGTCTCCATTGGAACTTGTGGGATCAGACTGGAAGCACTAAATGTGGAAAGACGATTTTTTCTCAATTTCTAAATACCACCTGTGCATGAATGTAAATGGATAGTAACATTTAAGCCGAAGGGAGTGGCAATCTGTTGTCTGGACAGCCCAGTCATCACTGCCCCTTCTGGTGAGACATCTTGATATTCCCCTCTGGAGGGACTTTCTCCTCCCAGACTCTCAGTCCAGGTGATTTGGGTAGAGGTGATTCCACCCTTCCTCCCCTCTCAGGGGCAGAGGTCACACATATGACCAGGACCTTGCATCTTCCCAGTGACATGACCCCCGCTGGTGCAGTGAGACTCAATCCCAGCAGTGGAACTCCTAGGAAGGAGAAATCTCTTTCTGCCAGTCTCAAAGCTAGTGGAATGTGGGCCTGGAGCTGCTGGTGACCATCTTGTCACCTCACGGAAAAAAACCTATCTGCATATGTAGCCAACCAAGATGAAAACAGAGCCAAGAAACAATGGGATCCGTCTAAATGGCATCATTTAGATCCCTGGAAAGAGCCATGATTGAATTTAAACCTACCCTGGACCTTTCAATTACATGAGACAACAACACATCCCTCCTTTATTTTGGCTTGAACCAGTTGGAGTTGGATTTCTGCACATACATCCAAAAGATTTCTACCAGTACCCTAAGTAAATCAATAGCACACTGGCAACATTAGAACTTGAAATTCACAGAACCTCAAACCTAATGCCTTTCCAATGAAAGGAAGTCACTTTCTGTAGGAAATTTCCATGGGGACCTTGTGCTAAAGTGATTTCCATGAGGTTACTGCTCATCTGCAAGAATTCATGGTATTTACCTTCTCAATCCCTTACTTCATAGTAACAGGACAAATGGTGACCTCACACTAGCAGGAGAACTCCTAAACTTCTGAAAAAATCTAGGATTCGAATTCATTTTATGATACCAGGGAATTACACATCAGGTGAAAACAACAGACTCTATGAGGCAAAAAACTTGCGACCTTCTGTGCTTAAGCACTTAATGACAGCTTTAATGAGGAAGCCAAATGATCTTCTCTAATGATAAAATCTTGAGAGAGAGAGAAAGATATTCTTTTATCCGAACTCCCTCTCTCCCTGCTGGGAATATTTAAATCTTACACTCATGCAGAGTATACTGCTGAAGAAAAAATGAGATGTTCTCTTGGTATATATACTACATCGTGGAGTAACGGCTCAGAAAGAAAAATTAAGAGCCTTGTTCAAGTGCACTGCTGCATGATCACTGAAGGTTGGGACCCCCAACTGGGTATGTTCAGATACATTTTTCAAAGGAATAACAATAACATACACATTTCCATATATGGGCAACAGTTCCCCCATCTTTTGCATCATCATTTTTTTGCATTTATATATGTCTACTCGAAAGAGGAGGCAAGAAGAAGTCTGCCTGGGAAAAGTGTATTAGGCTGATGTTGACCCACGTAGAATGATCATTCTCCTGGATCCCCCTCTTCCTAACTGGTTTAGAGCCCTTCATTGTTGTTTTTCCCAATCGACTTACAGATGCTAGTAAATATGCTAGAGAATATATCTCATTATCCAATTCAAAACAAAGTCGAACATTAACTACAAAGGTCAATTGCAAATCTATTACAGATCCTATAATATTTCTATATTTCTGTATTAGAAGTTTTCATCAGTAAATAAGAAACACAAAACTGCTGACTTTATTAGGTCTTTAACAATTATAGTAATACGTGAATCGCAAGTCTGTTATCAACCTGCACATCCTGGGCACGTACAGATCAAAAGAACACAATTGCAGTACAGCCCATCTGGCTGGTGGTTCCACAGCCCTCATCGTGGCTCCTCATACTGGAGAAGGTCAAGACCAGGGGGTCAAGAGAGAGGTTAAAATCACAATATTTGATTACCAATATTACCCTTCTCTGAACTATGGGACCATCACAGAACACCATAGTAAATAAAGGATACTCACAGGGCCTCTAACCACTCCCCTCCCGCTTTTCAGGAAAGGATCAAACCAAAACCATCTTAGATTGCAGATCTCCTCAAAATAATATCTCAAAGCACCCCATTCCATTATTAAGAGTTTCTACCACCAAAACCATCTTAAATTACTTAAACTCAAGCTAAGTTCTTTCTCTCTTGCTGACGGCTCAAAGGATGAAGAAGCTGCTGCCTGCCATCTTCATTACTTTTTGTTACTTTTATACTGAAAAGAACCTCAGACTTCCTTTCTCTACCAATAACTCCACGTGCAACCTTGGATGAATCACTGAATTTTCCTACATCTAAATTTCCTCCTCTACAAAATAAAACATAAGGACAAATTTGTGGATTCTTAAGGCTTTTCCTAAGTTAAAGTTCACTTTGTAACTCTAGATTGGTTGTTCCTTAGACTCTGTTCTACCTCTTAAATACATGCCCCATCTGCATTTTTCCTAAACTCCTAGCCCTTTCTTGCCACGTCCCAAGAAAAGAAATAATAATAAAGCAAAAAGAGACCAAAACAAGGAAACTTCAATGCTATTCACTGATCCACTCTGTCACAGTAACCACTGCTGGCAAACGTGAGGTGAGCTAATGCAGCAACTAGCAAGTGTCTGAAACACAGGTATATCCTTTCTTTTCCTGCTTGTATCAGGGGTAATAATAGTCATCCCTTTGTCTTCAGAAATAAAATCTCTCCATTTCGTAAATGAAGTTTTAGGTGTTTTATTGTTGTTGTTTTTGAAAATGGTTGTAGGATAGGATGCTGTGGAGAAGCAGGAAGAACTTTTTGCACATGGGCTCATCATGGTCCGTCAGAATATGCTGGAATGAATGGAGGGTTGGGAAAATTCCTAGTCATAGAATACAAAAGAACACTGGGATAAAGGTAAGTATGTGTTGAACATCAAGGCTTATTTCACATTCCCACCTCAAATACACATACACATGACACACTACAAGTTAGCATTTGCCTGTTTAAATGACGGCACATCTATACCTTACCTTTTGCCCTAAAAACTATTTTAATGAACCTGGTACTCAGCCTTAAAGGATGACGGGGAAGTAGCTCAATGCTCTATCATTCTCTTAGACCCCTTGTTACTTCGATGATGTCAATAATCGTAACTTTGTTATCTTCACATCTGCTTAGAGAGCATCAGTGTTCCAACTGCAGTAGCCAAACCCAAACTTTGCCAACTGTTTGAAAAACCAGACAATAAGTAGTTCACTCCACAATCTCTACTTGGAAGGAACTGTGCCCCAATTCAGATTATTCAGGGTGAATATCCAGGAACCACTTTGAGAAGCAACCCTACAGTGGACAGAAACCATAAAACCAAGCAAGACAAAGAATCTGACTGCTAACGCCAAGATCAGAAATTGCGTGGACCGCCCCCCCATATGATCTTATCAGACTACCCGGCAATTTCTCTTTGGTGGCTGCCCTCAGGAGGTTGGATATCAGATCAAAAACAACTGTGCATCAATGACCAGGGGAAGGTGAATCAGGAAGGCCTAGACAGTGACCTCCATACACTGGGCAGGGCCTTTGGCTAAAAGTAAGAAAGCTCCTCTTATTTAAATGACAACTCTCTAGAATTGTTTATTCTGCTTTTTTGCAAACACTATACAAAGAGGAAAAGTCAATGCATATGGACTGGGGTGGAGAGAAAGAGATCTAACAGTAAAACCTAATCCTTTACCAACCAGTCAGAATTGTGGAGAGGATGCATGGGCTTCTGAATCAAGACCCCTCAAAGAAGATACCAAGTGGACCCCAAATCTCAAGGAGGAGTAAGTTAGAGCTTTCAACCACCTGTATCATTTAGAGTAGAGAGGATACATTTTTACAGCATCCATAAGCTACTTTAAAAATTAACTAGACTCTTGGGCATTAAAAAACACAACACAAGGGAATTTCCTGGCGGTCCAGTGGTTATGACTCCGTGCCTTCACCGCCAAGAACATGTGTTCGATCCCTGGTTGGGGAACTAAGATCCCACAAACCACATGGCACAGCAAAAAAAAACAAAAAAACATCACAAAACTGTGAGCTTCCTCATGACAGTGGCCACGTATGCCAACTTTGATTCCCCTACATTCACTGCAATGTCTAGAGATGAGAAGCCATCACTAAATGTTACTGAATGGAAAAGCGACTGAATAAAAAGTGTTCTTAATTTCTGCATTTACAGACTACCTGGAAATGTTTTCCAGTCTCTAGAATATTACCTTTGAATCCACCACCTGTTTAATATTCACAGCAAAAAGAAAAGTAATTTACAATTATGAGTATGTTTACATTAACATTTCAATTTACATATTTCAATTCATTTTCTCAGTTAAGAACTTTGAGATCATGGCAATAGAGAGTACATAAAAAATTATTTTGACACCTGAGATTCAATGACAAGCCAATTCCCACTGAACAGATATTTCAGATATAAATGTTGGAGTATTTCATAGGCTCTGCATGGAAAGGAATTCATAAAAGAATTAAATACCATAACTTACTGATAGCCAAAGCCGCTTTCTGGCAAGTATTGTGAATTCTGTCTAGATAGAGTCAAAGCATTGATGAAGGAGGTGTGGTGAGTGACAGAAGAAAATTCAAAGATCCATTTTGAAAGTTCCATCTGGCTCTTATGATTCCATGACTTTACTATCTAAGAATTTGTGTCTGTCAGGAAAGTCACAGACGCAGAAAGGAGACTTGCTTTTGCTGAAAAATAAAGGTTTTTCTCTAAGGATAAGGTTACTTCAGAATATCCTAAAAACTAAATGTTAGCAGCTCTAATAATCAAGGAAAATGCATACTCAGTGCGTTCCCCATGAGTCCCTGAAGGTCAGCTACTTAGGACTTCATGTACCTATGCCCAGCACTGACCAGTAGGCCCATCTTTTGTGTGTCCTCAATAAATGTTTACTGACTAAATTCAAGACACTGTCATTCTCAGCAAATGAAATGATTTATAAAATAATTTAAATGCAGAATTTACCCCAAATCTTTTGCATACAAAAAAAAAAAACCAACAAAAACAAAATGAGGCAAAGACACAGACTTGAAGTGGAATGCATCGCAATCAATCAAGAAAAACCGGGTACGATTTTTTCTTCCATTTAAATTATGTGTTTTCTTTTCTCTAGCTGGTAGGGCTTGGGTTATTTACTGTCTTGAAGAAAGCAAAGATGTAGGAGATTATAAAATCAGCTTCCATCAATGGTGCGAGGTAGATTTTCTTGTTAAAAGAAGGAACTGCAAAATTCAGTGGGCTCAATATGAGAGCACCTTCCTCCTAGAAGCTGGAAGCCTCTGGGGATCTTGAGGGTAGGAGCAGAAAGCTATTATTCCTGCAAATTTCAGACAGCTTACCTAGAACTTCAAAATGTTTCTCATTTTTTGGTACTTTGCTGGTAATTATCTAAGTGGCAAAACATCACACAGAACTGTCAAGTAGGATGCAGGATCCAGGTTTCCAGGTAGGGGGTTAAAGCAAAGGACTACTGAACCTTTAGGGTAATACTGTTACCTCTGACAGAGCTGAAAATCCAACTTTGTTTGATTGGCAGTTCATGTGCTTATCAACCTACCTACCTACAGTTGGTATTGTTAATGGCTAAGAGAGTTACATTTAAATTAAAAGTTTGGATTTGCAGAATTTCTAAACAAGTTATATCTAAAAGGGCATATCATTCCAAGGGACACTCAAAAAATATATATAAATAAGAAGATGTGGTATAGAGAGAGAGAATGGAATACTACTCTGCCACAAAAAAGAATGAAGTAATGCCATTTGCAGCAACATGGAGAGACCTAGAGATTATCATACTAAGTGAAGTCAGACAAAAAAGACAAATATCATATAATATCAGTTATTTGTGGAATCTTTAAAATGATACAAATGAACTTATTTACAAAACAGAAATAGATTCACAGACACAGAAAACAAACTTATGGTTACTAAAGCAGATGGGGTGGGGTGGGGTGGGGTGCGGGATAAATTAGGAGTTTGGGATTAACAGATACACACTATTGTATATAAAACAGGCAAACAACAAGAATGTACTGTATAGCACAGAGATCTATACTCAGTACCTTGTAATAACCTATAATGGAAAAGAATCTGAAAAATATATATATAACTGAATGACTTTGCTGTGCACTTGAAACTAACACAATGTAAACTGACTATAGCTCAATAAAAATATATACATATATCTTTACTATAGAAATTTTTTTTAAAAAGAAGTATAAGACCACCAAGCTAAGAATGGCAAGACTAAAAGCCATCACGCTTGACTCATGTACGACACACATGCTAAGTTCTAGCCATGTAATATGAATAAAAATCCAGTAAACATTCATTAGAAATTCACCCAGTGGAAGGAGGGTATAGAAAGTCACCGAATAAGAACCCATCCATAACTAATACAAAATTACTGAATAAGATCACGAGAAAAAGTAAAAGCTACTTACATACATAAAATGATCATTTATGTCATAAACTTCTCCCCCCAAAATAACAAAAAGTTATGTTCAACCGATGGAGTTATGCTCGCACAAGGGGGAATTTTTCAAGAAGGATAAAGCCATCTATGAACCTCTAAAAAAGTCTAAGTTCCAATCTAGCAATGTGTTCTTACAATATAGTTAAATACATTTTGGGTATTAAAATGAACTGGAACACAGACACTCATCAAACAGTAATTTACAGTATTCATGGAAATATAGGAATTATCTCAGGCTATTTCTTCTTAACACATACACCTGCCCTACTGCAAGATGGTGTTTCTTCACTCTTCACACTCTTCTCCTGTAGATTTCCTGCTTTCTCCTTCAATATCCTACCCTACTGTGAAAGCTAATAAAAATAACAGTGATGCACAGCTTATCCCAAACACCCTATGGATGATGCAGTAAACAAAAATGCCTTCAGTGTTGAAATACATTCAAGCATAATTTCTATCATTCTAGCATTCAAAACTTTCTCTCCTCTGTTCACAATTTTTCATATGCTATGGTCTGAATGTTTGTGTCCCCCTTCAAATTCACATGTTAGAACCCTAATGCCCAATGTGATGGTGTTAGGAGGTGGGGCCTTTGGGAGGTGATTAGGTCATGAGGGTGGAGCCCTCATGAATGGAATTAGCACCCTTATAAAAAAGATCCCATGGAACTCAGAGCCAGCCCCTCCTGCCATATGAGGACACAATGAGAAGCTGTGACCCAGAAGAGGGCCCTCACCCAACTATGCTGGCACCCTGATCTCAGACTTCCAGCCTCTAAAACTGTGAGAAATAAATTTCTGTGCTTATAAGCTACCCAATGTGTGCTATTTCATTATGACAGCCCAAACGGACTAAGACATCATATGGAATACAGAAGTTGCTACCTAAAATTAATTAGTTAGAAACAAGCTACAGAACACTGGGTCAGCAGTGAGAAGACCTCCTCTTTTTTCGCACCTCCTGGAGTTAACAGGCCTCCTGTCACCTCACAGCATTAGCCCACAGGAGTCCCAGAGATGCTAAGAGATTGGTCCACCACCACCCTGACCCATGGCAAAGGAAAGAGGTATTCATGGTGTCTCCTTTGAAAAAGCCAAGTGGAACAAGACTGGTAGGAGGGCGTGGGGAGGGAAAAAGGCTTGACATCACATAACTACTTACTTAGGCCATGACTACGATGCTATGGACACAAGCCTCATACAGTACATTCAGGGCCATACTGCCTGGCTGTGGATTCTTCTAACGCCACATAAATCCCCCTTCATTGGGTAACATGAAAATGCACTTTCTGTATTTATCACCACATACTGCATTCTGTAGAGATTAACAAACTTCTGGCCTCAGGGAATTTATGTGGGTAAAAGGAATTTATGTGGGTAAAAGAAAAAATATTAATATTAATTAATATTAATTAATTAACCACGTCCACCCCCTAAAGCTAATGATGGGCTCTCCAATGGATGATGCAGTAAACAAAAATGCCTTCAGTGTTGAAATACATTCAAGCATAATTTCTATCATTCTAGCATTCAAAACTTTCTCTCCTCTGTTCACAATTTTTCATATGCTATGGTCTGAATGTTTGTGTCCCCCTTCAAATTCACATGTTAGAACCCTAATGCCCAATGTGATGGTGTTAGGAGGTGGGGCCTTTGGGAGGTGATTAGGTCATGAGGGTGGAGCCCTCATGAATGGAATTAGCACCCTTATAAAAAAGATCCCATGGAACTCAGAGCCAGCCCCTCCTGCCATATGAGGACACAATGAGAAGCTGTGACCCAGAAGAGGGCCCTCACCCAACTATGCTGGCACCCTGATCTCAGACTTCCAGCCTCTAAAACTGTGAGAAATAAATTTCTGTGCTTATAAGCTACCCAATGTGTGCTATTTCATTATGACAGCCCAAACGGACTAAGACATCATATGGAATACAGAAGTTGCTACCTAAAATTAATTAGTTAGAAACAAGCTACAGAACACTGGGTCAGCAGTGAGAAGACCTCCTCTTTTTTCGCACCTCCTGGAGTTAACAGGCCTCCTGTCACCTCACAGCATTAGCCCACAGGAGTCCCAGAGATGCTAAGAGATTGGTCCACCACCACCCTGACCCATGGCAAAGGAAAGAGGTATTCATGGTGTCTCCTTTGAAAAAGCCAAGTGGAACAAGACTGGTAGGAGGGCGTGGGGAGGGAAAAAGGCTTGACATCACATAACTACTTACTTAGGCCATGACTACGATGCTATGGACACAAGCCTCATACAGTACATTCAGGGCCATACTGCCTGGCTGTGGATTCTTCTAACGCCACATAAATCCCCCTTCATTGGGTAACATGAAAATGCACTTTCTGTATTTATCGCCACATACTGCATTCTGTAGAGATTAACAAACTTCTGGCCTCAGGGAATTTATGTGGGTAAAAGAAAAAGGTATGATATTAATTAATTAACCACGTCCACCCCCTAAAGCTAATGATGGGCTCTCCATCATGGATTCACATGCATCTCATCAATATGAATTAAATTTATTCAGGAAGTTTTGAAAAGCACTTATTCACTTGTTTTACCCACTCTTGCTCAGAAAGGCGTTTAACTGGCTTAAAAAATAAACAGGGAAAAGCAGATTTTTTAAATGACCAAAATATACAGCTCTTTGAATTTTTCTGTATAAAGCTGCTTAGAGTGAAAACAATTCAATCAGCTACATAAACAAATCTCATAATCCCCAATCATCACACTAAAATCACGTGCATCTTAAAATTACCACAGATTTAACTTGTATACAATGAAAAGCAAGTATGCTCCAAATTATAAGCAGTCAAATTTTTAGAGTATCATTTAAAAAATAAAAACATCCCAGTATGCAACTGACTTCTATTAAGCCAACTATCATGGGTAGGACTAAATCTACATTTGGTAAAGAGATAATATAAGCTTGTTTTTTAAAAACTGAGTATGTCTCTACTTTCAAAGACAAGTCCTTGAGGACTTCCCTGGTGGCGCAGTGGTTGAGAGTCCGCCTGCCAATGCAGGGGACGCGGGTTCGTGCCCCGGTCCGGGAAGATCCCACGTGCCGCGGAGTGGCTGGGCCCGTGGGCCATGGCCGCTGAGCCTGTGCGTCCGGAGCCTGTGCTCCGCAACGGGAGAGGCCACAGCAGTGAGAGGCCCGCGTACCACAAAAAAAACAAAACAAAAACAAAAGAAAAGACAAGTCCTTGAAAGTATCTCCATTTGGAAAAAAAAAAAAGTATAATTTTAAGAGGCTTACTTATTCACTTCAAGTGATTGCTGGGTGTTGCTTTTACTGTATTTTTCTTTTTGTATTTGATTTTTAGTTTATTTTTTATACAGCAGGTTCTTATTAGTTAGCTACTTTTTACATATTACTGTATATATGTTAATCCCAATCTCCCAATTCATCACACAACCACCCCTCCCAACCCCTGCTTTCCCCCCTTGGCGTTTAACTGTATTTTTCTAAAGCTATTTGCCATTACATGATTGGATAACAAGTCTAAAACTACTATAATTGTGATATGTAGAGGAGAGATTAAATTCAACACTCCCTCAGATTAAATTCAACACTCCCTCTTAAATAAATCAAGTTGTATTAGGGATAATATTGGAAATATTTATTTGAAAAGGCTTTGAACCCATCACTAAGGTTACATTTTCCCTCTCTCTGTTTATGCTAGCCACAATTTAAGTTTGGTGTTTTCCAATTCAGTCTGTCAACCAGCATAAATAAAAGATAGTCTCTTTTCATGATTAGTTTCAGTTATTTTTCTTAGAGCAATGTAATATTTCAACATTTTATTTACCTTTAAAATTAACAACATAAAGAGAGCATCTAGATCGCATTGTCCAGGCAGAGGGCAGAGCTCTTAAAAAAAAAAAAAAAAAGGAAGGGTATTTTGCTAGGCTACAATTCTTATACATGAGCAAACAGGGATGGTGCTGGGGAAAATGCTCTGTGACACCCAGCAAGTTCATCACCTGCCCAGTGTGTGGGATGCAGGGATGGTGATTAGATTTGAAGCCCATGGAGGTTCACTGAGGCACTTCAGTTTACGTGATAAGCTTCAGCCATAAAAAAAGAATGAAATAATACCATTTGCAGCAACACGGGTGGACCTAGAGATTATCATACTAAGTAAACGAAGCCAGACAGAGAAAGACAAATATCATATGGTATCACTCACATGTGGAATCTTTTTTAAAAAAAAGACACAAATGAACTTATTTGCAAGACAGAAATAGACCCACAGACATAGAAAACAAACGTATGGTTACCAAAGGGGAAAGCGGTGGGGGGGGGGGATAAATTAGAGGCTTGGGATTAACAGATACACACTACTACATATAAAATAGATAACCAACAAGGACCTACATATAACACAGGGAACTCTACTCAATATTTTATAATACCCTAAAAAAGGAAAAGAATCTGAAAAAGAATAGATAACTGAATCACTGTGCTGCAGACCTGAAATGAACACAACATTGTGAACAAACAATACTTCAGTAAAAGATTGGTTTGGCCATAAAGTTCGTTCGGGTTTTTTGTAACATCTTATGGAAAAACCCAAACGAACTTTTTGGCCAAACCAATATATAGAGAGAGGAAAAAAAAAAAAGCTTCAATCCAAAGCCCTCTGGTTTTTATTTCACTGTGTTCTGTGGATCAAGACAGAATAAGAACCTCTCAGCATATGAATCCTAAGAATTCTGCACTAACTGACATTAAATGCCACCTCCATGCCCTGACCCAGCCTCTTACCACCCAGTCGGCTGGACCACCAGGATAGGAGCTACTTCAACTCTCTGACAGAGATCTAGGATGCCTCTGCCCACTGAGCCCTTGAACACAGGCCTTCAACCAAAGTCCATCATTCAGGAAATATTAAGAGACAAATCTTACTACAGCAAACACAGTGAAATTCAAAAGGAACGAAAAGCACTAACATCAAACCATCCACGTCCCTTTCCGGCAGTGATGACCTCCCCAGGAGAACATGCCTCTCGCAAAGGACCTCCTTCATCCCT
The DNA here is from genome assembly GCF_002837175.3 of Physeter macrocephalus. Lineage (NCBI taxonomy): Eukaryota > Metazoa > Chordata > Mammalia > Artiodactyla > Physeteridae > Physeter > Physeter macrocephalus. The sequence continues at coordinate 7,538,546 of NC_041233.1, read as the reverse complement.
CTCCAGAAGGGAAGAGGAAACACAAGAAGTGGCTGGTGCAGAGCCCCAATTCCTACCGCATGGATGTGAAATGCCCAGGATGCTCTAAGACCACCACTGTCTTTAGCCACGCACAAACAGTCATTTTGGGTGTTGGCTGCTCTACTGTCCTCTGCCAGCCTACAGGAGGAAAAGCAAGGCTTACAGAGGATGCTCCTTCAGATGGAAGCAGCACTAAAAGCACCCTGAATCAAGATGAATGGGAAACCATCTCAATAAACACACTTTGGGTTAAAAAAAAACCACAACCATCCACCTCCAACAGGCATAAAAGTCCATAAAGTACTACATTTCTAGTATTAGATTATTTTTCAGTTAACATACGGATATTTAAGGATTTGCCAGCTTTCTTTCCTCAACCAAATTAAAATCAGGTAGATAAAGCACCAGCCATCACCTCTCCCTTTCAGGGACACACGTTATAACATGTCAGCAGAGCTGGGTTTACAGCTTTTTATCACCAATGAGCTGTGTGACCCTGGGGAAATAACTTCACCCCTGAAAGCCTGTGATTCCATAACTGCAGAATACTTCACAGAACTGAAAGAAGCAAGAATTAGAGTTGGCTGGCACAGTTCTGGACACACTGCTGAGTGCAGACAGACGTTAGCTATCACTATTTTTCTTCTATTGTCTTCTTGTCACCAAAGGCTTCTCATTCAAGCTATACACCAAATAGCATTCCAAAACCATGAAAAAGGAAGAGAATTTGGCAACATGTTTTAGATAACACTTTACGGAAGCTTTGGACAGTACAAGGCCTTACTGTTTGCACGTAATTGTTATTAAACCACCATGCGACACAAATGCCCTCCCCACTCTATTCTAGATGACACCTCTAGAAATTAAAACCTGGCCTCCTACACTGTCTTGTCACTTTTAAGTACAATGCATTTCACCAATAATCACTTCCTGTCTATCCCCCAAAAGTAGCAACCCTGTTTCAAACACTCTTAAACGGTGATTACAATAGGGAACAAGTTGGGAGTCTAAATCTACTAAAAACCCCTATATCTCAAAAATGCCTATACAGAGGCTGTGTTCTGAGGTCTCTAAAGTGCTCTGAGATCTGAGGTGTTTTTCTAAATAAACAGAATAACTACTCGTACCATATAACATTCCCTAAGACAACAATGCCTTCTAAAGCACAATAATAGGTCACACTGTCAGTAATAAACAAAATATGTAAGCAACACCATTGAAAACATAAGGGAAAAGACAAAACACTTCAAAGACACAGAAAGGAAACAACAGGACCTAGGTCCAGAGGGATAGGCTTTTAAATCCTAGAAATCGGTGAGAGGTGAGACATGCAGCAATTTAATACACACTCAGGATTCCAACTATATTTATACCAACATGCAATTTTGCCACCAAACCACAAACCTATTCCCGAACATCATGGCCACCTGTCCCATTTCCTGATTCTAACAGTAATGTTAACTTTTTGCTAGATTCCAGACTTGATCAACTCACATCTCTAACGTTCAAGAACAGCCCTTTCTCACCATTCCTGGCTTCCGTCGGGAAGGATTCTCCCTGACCACCCAACTCCAGGCCTCCCTCTACCTCATCACTCTCGCCACCCCGCAGGAGCCAACCTGAACCAGCTGACTGGGAAACCTGGGGAAAAGCAGGCACGCCTGGCTCAGCTCCGCCCTTTCTTCCTCTTGGGAACGTGCTGCACACAGGATAGGTCCCCTATCAGTAATAAACGTGATGTTCTAATCTTTCATCTGCTTTACTCTTGTATTGCTATTTCCCACATTCTTCAGAACCTAGGTAAGAAACTAGATGCTGCTGACCGGGTCTACTCAGAGACCAAAACACCAAGACCACCTGAGAAGATGCAAACAAAACCAAAGCTCTCACTGATGATGCAACAGAGAACAAACAAATGTTCTGAAATAATTAGGACCTCTGGAAACACAGCATAGTGGTTAATGGCGAAATATCTACAGCTGGAATGCAATATTTGAACCCCTCTCTGCCAACTATAAAACTGGGGGCAAATTTCTTAATTTCTCTGGGCCTCTGTTTCCTCACCTGTCAAATGGGGATAATAACAGTAACTTACGATTATTAATATATGTAAACATATAGAACAATGCCTAGACATAATAAGCTAAGTAAATGTTAGCTATTACTAATATTACCATTTTTCTTATTTCTTTTTCTTACCGTTATTACTATTTTGCATCACAAGATAAGACTTGAAAAGAAATACTCATCCATGATAGGTTAGATTACATTTTATAAGTTCATGTCTATAGTAGGACTCCAAGAAAAATGAACTATAATGGAAAAGTTGTAGGAAAATGAATCAAATTGGTCCACTATGGGTGATGTCACCTGAAAAGACGGTTTTGCCTTACAACAGAAGAGGAAATATAAAGGTACACCATTCGGCGCACACACACAAATTCTTTGTGTTTGTTTTTTTTTCTTTTGTTTCGGCTCTTGTTTTTCATGTCAATAATCGCTCTTCAGCTTCTCCCCAAATGTGTGATGTGCGTGAATCTGCCTGATGTTAGACTGCTCAGGGCAAACCTGTGGTGTGCACAAATATTTTTCTGGATGACAGAAGAAAAGTCATGCGTCCTTTGCTCAGGGTTTCTATGACCCAAGATGAGTTACTTCTCTCCCTGTACTACATACCTTAAAAAAATAGGAGGAGAAAAGAAAGTTCTGTTATTTGACTCACCAGAGTACATATTAACTGACCAAATATGCCTACAGCTAAAATACCAACTCTGGGAATAAAGTTAGGTTATCAGAGACCTTTCCTCTTATTAAAGGAACCAAAATCGACTTTATGCCTTAACTTAGCATTGTTCAGGAGCACACATGCCTCTTTGCCTATCACAGAGACATACAGAGTCCTGTTAACAGGCTCAGATGAATCACCAGCACTACTCTTCAGGACACGTCTTTTCTTAAGGGGTCAGCTTGCTCTGACAGCAAGCATGCAGGACCACAGCTCAGATGGAAGCTTGCAGACAGGCAGCACAGAGATGCCTTGTTTTTAGAAAAGCACAGAGTACCTTAAGTTACTGCTGGAAAAGTAAGTCCACTCTGTCTCGGTGGGACAAGGCATGTGCCACAGGTTCTAGAATTCTCATCTTCTAACCTAGAGAAATAGGTGCTATAAACAGGGAATTAAGCAAAACGCTGGATGCTGTAGATCTTTTCATTGTCTTAACTTTTTTTCTATTATTCAACTACAGGCTATAGATTTCTTAGTTCTCACCAAACTTGCATCATTTTAAGCCGACATGTATATGTTAAAAAGGAAGAAGATGTTAAATAAAATGCTGACCCCAAGTAACGCAGGACAAGCCTGCCTCATATCTATCCTGAAAACAATAATTTGAGCAAGAAACATAAGTTTGGGGTTGGAAAATGCTATTACTACTGGACTATTAGGAAAAATCTCCCCAAGGCTAAAAGCAGAGTGCAGCTCTATCTACCTCACAGGTATCATCAAGACCTTAAATGTAGACTGAAAACCTCAAGGAAGAAGAAAGACATTTCTTTCCAGAGTACTACCAAAAATGTGAGGAAAAAGACGACAGACGCAGCAAAAGACAAAACTCCAGGTTAACAAAAATAAGAGGTTTGAGTATCTTTGAAGAACTGTAACATTCAGAGATTCTCTCTGGCTTATTTTTGAACCAACATATCCACTGGCCCTAAACTTCCATTTTGATACATTCTGAAAGATGATACACAAATGTTACACTAATGCAAGAGTCCCAGGATAAAACAGGCACACAGGTCCTCCTGTAGCCACTAGCCTCTCCTTTCCATAGTCCCTGCCAATGGTCACTCCCAAACCTCTCACACCGTCTGCCCTGGAACAAGCTGTTGCTTACATTTCAAATATTTGTCTTACCAAAAAACAAAACATAGTAAGACAAAACACGAGCAGGGTGACTAATTGTTCAGTTGAATGACCGCGATGTCATTTACAAAATGGAACACATCATTCCCCCGGGGTCGAGGCTGAAAGGGCTGACACTGACCTGCTGACATGGAAAAGATTACCCATGTCTGTGCTGACTTTGACCACCACCCGGAAAAGGTCACTTCAATGAGCCACTTGAAAAAGACATAAAAGCATCTCCTTCCTCGTTAAATCACACAGTTGCTCTATATGCGTTTAAATCAAGAAACAGGTAAGAAACCAGCTACTAATTCTACCTGAGAACATGTAAGTACTAAAACACTAAAAGATTCTTCTTTTAAAACAATTGATAGTATACGTGTCTAAGTCACTATAGCGGTAATCAGCAAAATGTCTGAGATGGCCTGAAATTTCCCAGGATTTTCATGCCCTTCTCCTTTTGAATCACATCTTTCCAGTACAGAAAAGCTCTATTATTTCTTAACATTACATGTGAATCTACAATTACCTCAAAAATAAAAATTAAATTACAAATTTTTTAAAAAATAAAATAAATCACATCTTTCCCTATCATTGTAATACCTATAAAGTATTGACATGTACACACTCCTATATTTAAAATAAAATGCTTTAAAAATATCAATCATATGAAATCATTAAGGAAAATTTAATAAAATAAATACAAGATCTATATGCTAAAAATTATAATAATGAGAGAAATTAAATAAATTCTAAATAAAAACAGCTATATACCAAAAAAAAAAAAAAACCACAAAAAGGTCATGGTTGTGACCAAAACAGTTAATCAAATTATTTCTACTACTGACTATTTTATTCAGAAAAATCATGCTTCCTCTTGCACATTGCATCAAATTTAATGTCCTAAATAAGCAAAAGTGAGCTCCTGTTTTGGTGTTTCATCAAATCAATACTTTCATTCAAGTCTTTCACTAATCAAAATAATAATAAATGAACATTTTTCCAGAAAAGTAATGGATTTAAAGAATATAAACATGTAAGATACTTTAGCTAGCAACTTCCAAGGCCAGGAGGACTATCTCCAATGTTAATGAATGAAAGAGACAAGCAGACTTTGCCTTGCTGGACTCCTTCCAAACGCTGACGACAGTTTTGTTCTCTGAGGTGGTTTCCCCAACCACTACTTCTTGATAATATTCACCTGACATTCCTATATGTATTTCCTCAACTACAAAATACCTGCTCAAAGAAGCTACTGTGAGCATCCAAGATAATGCAGAGTGAACACTACAGTGTGGGACACAACAGGTGTTCAATAGTGAGTACCTAATCAATCATATATGCTATGCAACATTATAATCATAGTTATTAGCACAGACATACATATGGGGCAGGTATGTCCTGTATCTGCTGCTCAGCACAACGCCTGCCATATGGCAGGTCTCAAAAGATATCTGTTGAGTAAGTGGAAAAAGGAGATTCCAAGATTGTTTAAAATTGCACAGGTTTGGGCTTCCCTGGTGGCACAGTGGTTGAGAGTCCGCCTGCCGATGCAGGGGACACGGGTTCGTGC
>NC_041233.1:7501528-7532806 GCF_002837175.3 Physeter macrocephalus | reverse complement strand
CCGAAACAAAACAGGAGAGGCCACAACAGTGAGAGGCCCGCGTACCACAAAAAAAAAAAAAAAAAACACAATAAAATTGCACAGCTTTAAGTAAGCATGAGTAGAAGCCGGAACTTGTGGCCCTGGTCTCATGCTCCTTCAAATTCACAGTGAGCCCCTGTTCTGATGCTGGCCTTTGGTGCCTGTCTCATTTGACAGTCATGTGAGGCAAGTGTTGTGCTCCCCCATTTATACATGAGGAAATAAAGGCTGAGAGAGGAGAGTAACATCCCTTCCCTCCTGCTGACTCTCTACAGGATCTCAGTTTTGTGCAAGTATTCGTGTGCCTCAAGGGGCCACCCCACTCTGAGCTGCAGAGGTTATTCTCACTTTGTTAGTAATTATTTCAGGAATGGGCATTTGACCGTTCTCTGGTTAATGAGACCTGAGAGAAGTCTCTTGGGGAAAAGGATTCTGGGAAAATGATCCTCTCTAGTAGGAAAGGACCATAAGAAGAAATGGTCTTTTTTCTTCCTCTAGTCATTGTCACGTCCAGATGTGATGCCCGGTAGTCCCGTAGCCAACTTGCTGTGAGTTAACAGACAGACTAACATCAAGTGTTAGAAGAGAGACGGATGCCCTGCATCAGCCAACTCTCAATGGGCTCAACCTCTAGACTTCAGTGAGCAATTCCCTGTGGTATAAGGCATTTGAAAATAAGAGTCTCTTATTTGCAGCCAAAAGCACCCCAAGTGGTCTCCTGCCCAAAGTCAGAGAATGCCCTATTCAGACTCAGATGTATCTGATGCCCTGGCTTGTTCTTGTTTTTTTTGGCCACACCCCATGGCACACGTGACCCTAATTCCCCGACCAGGGATCGAACGCATGCCCCCTGCACTGGAAGGCAAAATCTTAACCACTGGACTGCCGGGGAAGTGTCCTGGCTTGTTCTCTTGATTGTTGCATTTCACTGGACGGTGGGCACCCCACGCAAAGCCAGAGGCCACGTGAAGAGGAAGCACTGACTGTGTGACAGGTCCCTTCTAGATACTTCATATACATTATGTAATTTCTTCCCCATAACCCAGCCTTTGACCCTAGGACTCAAATGCCGAATTCACCATAGTGAACTGCCTCCTGAAGAAGGCTGGATTTTACTAAAGCTGAAAAAATTTTTTTTCTTAAGAAGCAATCAGTTGTATCAAAAGCCTTGATTTGCAAAGTACGGCAGAATGACAACGTGCTTAGGAGGTGAAACCTGTAACATCTTGGGTAGTTGTTCAACCTCCTCTAGCCTGCGCTTCCTCAATTACAAAACACCTACTCGGAGAAACTCCTCTGAGACAGCAGGTATTCAATACTTAATAAATACTCATAGCTAATAGTCCTTCTGAATCGTATCTACAGTAGCACTGGAAAAGAATCTACGAGCAGAGAAACATTTGAGTGGTTTCATATTAATCCTGTAATCATAATCAATAAATCACAGTTTTCATTCAGCAAGGATTCCTCTTAATGTTTATCCACCATCAAAATGAAAAATAACCCTTAATAATCTATTATCTTACTTATCTTTCCAGAGATGACAGGCAATTATTAAATCCTACTGATGTTTCCTCAATGGAAGAGCAAAATGAAAAATGAATGTGCAACAAAAATCATCCAACCAGCTTCTAAACAGCTCAGAAATGTTAATAGCATAGCCACTCTGCATATCAAGATACAGATTTCACAGACCACTAAGTTATTAGTTACTAAGTGATTTTAAATTTTGCCATGAATTCCCTTGTCCCCATTAACTATTATTTCACATTCTGAATGCCACAGTAATAAGCCCTCTGAGCCAAACCAACAGAGCAAAGCCTCTGTATGCAGACCACAGTCTCAAGGTACAAATCCCTGCTCTCTCTCAGCGGGCACTCAAGGTGCCTCGGAGAAAACAGAGGTCCCCTCTGGTGGGCACAGGGGAACAGGAGTCAGCAGTCACTGTTCCCATATAACCACAGTTCCCAATTCCATCCTCCCGTGCCTGTACCTTGGAATTTGCACTTTCTCATCACCACAACTAACATTTCCTGAGCTAGTTTTTACTATGCACTAGACATTGCTTAATGTCTAGTACTTTGCAATCCTGTCAACTAGGTGCTATTATTATCCCCATTTGACAGAGGAGAAGGCCACAGTAGTGAGAGGCCCGTGTACTACCAAAAAAAAAAAAAAAAAAGATGTGATATATATATATATATATATATATATAAATATAAACACAATGGAATATTACTCAGCTATAAAAAAGAATGAAGTAACGCCATTTGCAGCAACATGGAAAACAGACTAGGTTTTGAAGACCAGCAGATATGGGTTTCCTAGTTTTGTAACCCTGGGAAATTGCTATATCCACATCTTTAAAATGGGGCTTATACAGGATGTATATGTAAACTATTTAGCTCAGTTAAAGATTATCATACTAAGTGAAGTAAATCAAAGACAAATATCATATGATATCACTTATATGTGGAATATTAAAAAAATGATACGAATGAACTTATTTACAAAACAGAAATAGACCCACAGACATAGAAAACAAACTTAAGGTTACCAAAGGAGATAGTGGGGGGGGGCACAGGGGTGAGGGCATAAATTAGGAGGTTGGGATTAACATATACACGCTACTGTATATAAAATAGGTAAACAACAAGGACCTACTGCATAGCACAGGGAACTATACTCGATATCTTATAATAACCTATAATGGAAAAGAATGTGAAAAAGAATACATATGTGTAACTGAATGTGTACTTTGCTGTACACTTGAAACTAACATGACATTGTAAATTAACTATACCTCAATTTTAAAAAATAAAATGTTACTCCATTAAAATATGAAACTTTGGCAACATGAGACTACAAGTAAACAGTATTAACCTCTCAAACTATTTGTTGTTATGAATTAATAGAGAAGCTCTTTAATTATCATGGAATGCACCTGCAGTATCCCAAGAACTGAGCTAAATAGTTTTCATATATATACTGTATAACCCCCATTTTAAAGATGAGGATATAGTAATTTCCCAGGGTTCCAAAACTAGGAAACCTGTATCTTCTGGTCTTCAAAACCTAGAGGGAAAACACCCTCTTCATTTGTGTATGAATATAATAAAAAGTATTTTAGTATGTTTACAGTGATTACTATAGATCAAAAACGCCCACTTAGGAGGCAAATACAGTCGGCCCCTGGTATCACAGAGAGATTGGTTCCAGAACCCTCCCCCTCCCAGGTACCAAAATCTGCAGATGCTCAAGTCCCTTACAGCCCACACTCCGTATCCACAGGTTCTGCATCTGCAGGTTCTGCATCCGCAGATCCAAACAACCACGGATCCACCCCAAGTTGGTTGAATCTGCAGATGCAGAACCTGCCAATACAGAAGGGAAACATGGCAACATAAATAACATAAAAACTACTCCATATGATTTCAGGATACCAATGAACACGAATCCTCATTTATAGCATCTTAATTTGTTTTAGAAAAGAAGGCTGATAAATAATAAATATATGCCCCTGAAAACCAGAGACAACTATCTAGAGAGTCATACCAGTGCTAATCAATATTTAAGGGGCTTAGAACTCACAAATACAGCCTTCTGCAATATTCTAAAACATGTACTGGTTTTCCATACAAAATATGCTTCTGACTTGTAGGCTTACGAATTGTCAAAAATGATTGTGGGTTTGGAGGTGAGATGAGCCCTGGCTATTTCATTTTCTGAATTTAAAATTTAGTATATTTTCTCTATCAGCCTTTGATTCTCACATGAAAAGGATTTTAAAAGGCAACAATATGGTAATCCTAAAGGAAAAAGAATGTCAGTGGGAAACGCTATCTATTCATCTAATCTTGACTTCTAGTTAAATTTTTACAAAATAAATGAAAAAAAACCTGGAAGATCATTTTAAAACTGAAAATGTTAAATACGCTCAGAGAGGGCAACTGAAAAATAGTAAAGTATTTATAAGTATAGTATTAAATAGTGACTTACAAACACTAGGACCTAAAATGAGGTTAAAGAAAGTGCCGGTGGGACGAGCTGGCAATATGGTAACATACTAGAGACGTTAGTTTAGTTTTAGTTACTAAAACTTTAAGAGTGATGTTCTTTTTTAAGCACTGAGTTATAGGTGCCTAGGAAACCAATCAGATCTCAGACACTGAAGGTTGATGAACCAGAGGCACTGTGCTTTACACGGAGAAAGCAGTATTTCACTCAAATCTTGCCAGTGCTACAGATTTTCCTCCTGGAAAGTTTTTCAAATGATTCTGTGAAGAAAAAAAAATTCTTTTCAAGGTTGCTTTACCCTGGGATTGCTGGCTCAATTCCCAAGCCCATTGAAAGTGTAACGGGTGCCAGAACTAAGATGCCAGTCTTGTTTATAGAACAGAATGAACTTAAACCATATATACCCTCACCTTCTCTGAGTTGACTGCATCTGATGTGTGGAACATGCTTCTTGGACCATTTTCTTTCTCCTGCTCTAGAACTGCAAATCCTTGTAAAATTTCTAATGTCAAACTCCTTGGTATACATGTTTCAAAAGACTTTAAAAGATGCATGTCTTTGATCCAGCAATGCTGTTTCTAGGGATGTTTCTTAAGAAAAGAATTTATTATGTTCACAAAGGTGCATGTGAAAGGATTTTCCCTGTAGTACTATTCATTATGTTGAAAAATCGGGACCTGTTAGAGGTTCATTAATAATTTTTTAAGTTCATTGACAGATCATATTTATCGGCACAATGGAACTTAAGGGGACATTAAAAACACCAAAGGCAGCTCTGGCCCAGAGCAAAAGTACTAAAAGATTTTAGGACTCACTTTTCGTTTCCTCTTTCCAGCCCCAAGTCTTGGTAGCCTGGCCATCTCCCAACACCTCCCACCCGCTCCCCTTAGGAAGGTGACAAACCTGTTACATCCAGGTTGAAAGCTTGCTTTTTTATAAATCTATAGTATTAAAAAAGCATTTTATAAATCTATAGCATAAGAAAAGAAGTATGGGGGTACTCATCTCTAGATTATAGGATTAAGAGTGAACTTAATTTTTTTCTGCATTGTGTTTAGTATTTCCTGAACTTTCCCCCAAAGAACATCCTTTGTAAACAACCAAACAAAAAACACTGCAAGAAACAGTCAAAAACAGGACAGATGTCTGCAATTTTTTTAATGCTAAGTAATCTGCCAAACAGATTTAAGATGGCACTGTCATAAAACTGCCAAGTATTTTTGTTGCTCTGTGCAAATCTGACTTCAAATATCTTATTTATCTATTTAATTTCCCTCAACTAATTAACTTCATTTGTTTCCATCATCAATTTTAAGTATGTCCCAAATAAAAGGTGACACTTTCCTCAAGTGGATACCCTACTTATCAACCATCCTCAGGAGTAATAAATCATGCTAGCTGGACTGAAATTAAGTGGGGTGAGTCACTAAGAAGAATCCTTAAACACACACCGCAATTATTCAGGACACAAGGAAAGCACTTTGGCATTCAGGTAAATCAAGCATGGCATTGTTGATATTTCTTAAAAGTGAGGAAATCATGGTTCAGAGACTTGTCAAATGGATAAATAAACCAAAAAATAAATCCACTGCAATAAAATTGCCTCCTGGAAAATAAATGATTCGTTAGTTTGGCTCAAGAACCGATACAATGGTAGAATAAGTCCTAGACTTGGTATAGGGAAAACCAGATTTTCACCCCAGCTGTACCACTTACTAGCTAGGAAAACTCTAGCAAGTTTAAGCTGAAGGTTTCCTCACCTGAAAATTAACTCTGAAAAATGTCAGAGGGTTATTTACGGTACAAATGCAAAATTATCAGGCTACAAAGGTTGACTCAAAGAGCAAAACCAATTCCTAGCCTCTCTAGCATCACTGCAGAGTAAACTAATTAGCTGTACACATATAGTCGATCAAATATGAGGGCCAGCATGGCCCCAGCTCCCTGAGTCCATGCCATGGGATTGCACTGCACTTGAAATGGGCCATGGTGAGCCTAGAACTCAGTGATCGCTGAACCAGATAAAATTTAAAGTTTCTACGCCCTATTTCCACAGGGAAGAACTGCACAAATGCATCCAGGAATGCCATTCGATAACCTCAGCAGTATCCAAGGCCAAGGCTGAACTCGAACATGGCACTGCTTGAGATCCACTCCCTCAGTAGCGTGTAGATTTCTCTGTGTGATGAAAACCAACTCAATCAACTCCATTTGCTCTCCCACCATTTTCCAACAGAAATCTCCATGACAACACATGAAGCCTGCAACAAGAACAGCACCAGAATTTAAGAAAATCAATTACATAGTTTTCAGTCTCTGAGGAATTATCCCGAACTTCGGCCCAGGTGGTCCTAGTCCTGCCTCACTCAGGCTGGACTGCTGACCCCAGAGCCTGCTTTTGGAGATGGTGGGAGAAGCTTCCTCCACCCGACAGCCCCAGGCAGGCATCAGAACCTCTCCGCACAGACTCTCACAAGACCATCGCACCCAGGAATGCCAGATGTCAGGGGGAACTGAGACTGAGGGAGGCGATGTGCCTTAGGACACAGTATGGTGGAGACAGGAAAAAAAAACAGGGAGAAGACCTTCACCAGCGGAGCAGGGGAAAATGCTGACTCACCCAAGGTCAACACCCACCAACTCCCACACCCTTCGCTACAGCCACTCAAGATGGACATCAGAAACCAGCCAGGCCTACACATGTCAATTTGACCTTCAGATCTGAGGCGCGGTTTTAGGAGCACTTAAGAACAAAGAGAATATTGGTAAAAGATGAGCTGTTTTAATTCAAGGATGGGCACACAGGGAAAAATGGTACCTAAGACTCTGTGACATGCAATAGAGAATCCCCAACATTTCAGAAGGAAAACATACTATAACTGGAATACGGGGCAGTCATGGTATTATAAAATCATTTTTACGAAGAGTTTATTGGCACAGAAATGCTAATGATATAAAAAGTGAAGAAAAACAGGACATGCATGATATGAATGATTCCAAACTTATTTTTAAACATGAAAGGAAAGAAGAATATACACATAAATATATAGAAAAAAATAAAATATATTAAGTATTATCAGCACCTTAGCTCTGGGTAGCAGGATTACAAGTAATTTTTATTTTCTTACATTTCTTTATTTCTTTATATTTTCCTACAAGTTTTCTATATATTAGATTTCTAATAAAAAATATTATAAATTAAGAAAAAGAGAAGTACAATCTTTCTAAAAACCAAGGACATTTCAGGTGTATCACACTCCCCCCCGGCATTTTTAATTCACTTGGACTAAAGGAAAAAATATATAAGTAGCAAAATTAGAGCATTAGAACAAAGCTTTAATATATGTAAACATATGTTCATATAGTATATGTAATTGTAAAGACTTGATCATTGGTCATATAAAAATCTAAGATGATGGCATTTCCAAAATCATGTCCAACAAAATGTTGTGTGTGTGTGTGTGTCTGTGTGTGTGTGTAGCATCTCAAAAAGCAAGTACTACTCAGCACTTCTAGTCCAACCACTGTATTATTCAAACATTTTTCAAAAGAAATCACATTACGTATGCATCTCAACACATCTTATTTTATGTAATAGAATATACAGTGTGCTTCAACTGAACAAAACACACAAACACCCATACAGAAGGAAATCACACAGCTCCTCATGTTACCATAGTCTTGGACATTCAAAATTGTCACTATTGAAAGCAAACAGTGGAGTCAGCAAACTCCATAACGATGGCACCTGTTTTTTGTCACTGACTCAACGGTTACCAGCGAAAACTTTGAAACCATTAGCAACTTCACATATACTGCAATACAGCAAGACAAAAATCATTGCAAAGACGCAATGATTTTTGTGCACTAGTGCATATGTGCCCTAACGTGTGAGCTTCTGCCCATGACGTTCACTGGTGAACCTAACATCAGTTCATCCTGGGCGGTACAGTTGGCGAAGGCCACATGGGTCTCACTTAGAGCAAATCTGAATCCTTTTATCTTTCTAAAACCTAACACTCCTCAACTATTTTCAAGGACCCTAAGGTGAAAAATAAGAAAAAATTTAATATGCTACAATAGATTTGTAATTATGTACAAAGCCGAAAAGGATGGGAATCTTTTAGAGTGCTCGGATCCTACCAGTATTCAAATGGATTTTTTTTTTCTATAGCTCATCCTAGAAAAATTTTGAAAAGACAGTCATGCAGTTGGGTAAAATAACATAAAATACTTTATAAAAACTACTCTTCCCATAAAAGCTATTCCCACAGAATTCGTCACCACTGGTCTTTCAAATGTTTGACTTCATCCATGAAAATACAATATCCAGGAAAGCATCCAACAGTGGTTTGATGGGCGCTCAAAGGTTTTCTAAATAATCTAATGTGCCTTATTTGTAACAGAAAAAGAACGGACACCACCTAAATAACTCACAACAGGGGCATAATTTCATAAAATAAGATACCTTACTTGACACAGTGTTATTTAGGATTTAAATTATGGGACAAATGTAACATGATACAATGTTAACTGTAAAGTCAACATATGCAAGTGTCTGTATTATTATTATATCTACATGGGCTATAATTAAACACATATGCAAAATGTAGTTGATCTATTAGGGTGAAAGGATTGTGAAAAACTTTATCTTTTAAGAAAATATTCATTATGTTGCTTTATAAAGTTGTTCCCATAGTAACTATTTCATTTAGAAGAGTTTCGCACTCACAATATTGCCCTCCTCGCCTACCTGCCATCCTACTTGCCTGCTCCCTTCTCTACATTTCCCCATCACGGGAGCTAAGAGATCAGAGCAGAGAAAACCTTTGAGTAGGAATGACATCAAAAGATGTAGAAAGCCATCTTCAATATTTCTGAACGAGTACTGTTCAGAACAAGTTTTCAGTTAAAAAGTTATTTTTTAAAGAACACAGATTTTTAAAGGAAACTCTGTGTATATTTTGTAAAGGAAATGGACTAGGGGAAAATTTAGATTATACAAAGAGATTCTCAAATCTGTTCCCAATACTGAAGCCTTCATAAGCAAAACCAGGTGGCAGAAAGTTTTGCAAATAGAAATAAGTGACAAAGACACGAAAGCACACTATCATCAGACACAAAAAATAGATCCATCAGATCACACATGTCTACCTTGAGAAAAAACTTAACTCAAAATTTATAAGAAAATATAAGATTATGATGATGTTAGGACAAAAACCTTTTCTTACATAGATGAAATTCACAATAGCCAACAGTATCTTCTAGGTCTTACACTAAGGTTTTTTTGTCTGCTCCAACCTTATCTCTCCAGCCTCTCTATTATCAATATATCTTGCCCTCAAGCTCATCCAGAGCTGCCTTCTTTGAGAAAATCCAGCCAAATTGTGATAACCTATCTTTTAGTCATCTGGCAGTTCATGCAACAAATCAATAGATAATGATGAAATAACTCAGACAGATCCAATGGTGTTTATCACACTTACTCTGAATATAACCTATCTTCCTGTCCATCACCTGACAGATAACGTTAGCACATAACAGACCTGTCATAAACCTTTCCCGCAGTCCAATGCCAGAGTCATCATGCAGCCAAGGGAGGATTTAGACATCAGAGCCTCCAGAGCCTGTCATCCAATGAGAATTTCACGTGGAAAGAAAGTTGGACCTTCTCTGTAAACCTCAGTGAGGATGGTGATGGGGAGGGAAGAACCAGGAGGATACTGATAATACCTGTGTGTGGAAAGGGACTTGCCTAAATTATTGTAAAAACTGAACCTATGGGCTAATAATTATTTCATTTCTAGTGCATCAGCTTTTAGGAAAAGGACATCCTACCCATGTATGTTTGCAATTTCCCTCTAGTAGTCAGAAAAACACAAATGAGATTTCACAGCAAGAATCACAAAGCTATTTTTGTCCAAACTGACAAGTGTGCATCTCATCTGAAGCTACAAATCAACGTATCTGTCCACAACTATTAGGGAAAAAACAGCCGTCCAGACCAAGTTCTGCCAGTAAACCAAGACCTTGAATAATAGCAAGGGCAGTGTCAGGACCTCAAAGAGACACTAATAGACTACAAAAGTAAACAGGCATCCAGTCAGGCTGATTTCTTTCATTTGGTTCCTGGCGACAAACGCAATGACAGACACAGGTCAAACATGTCTTGGTCCAGTCGTTTTCAATTCTTGGCTAAAAGAGGCTTATTTTAAAAACACAGCTCAAGAAAATGCTACTCTGATATTTCTTATCATTAAAATTACCATCTTTCCATAAATGGCATCCTGTATCATTAAAATCCACATGGGAAGGCCTGGCAAAAGGCACAAAAAGAATGAGTTGGAAACCCTACATTGATTACTCTTTTATGACTGACACTGATAGAGCCAGATTCTTGAATGATTGATATCCCAGCCCCATCACCACATTCCAAACTGCAATTAGTTCAGGAAGTAAAAATTAAAAGAGGTAGTCATAGAACTTTAGCAGTTGATGGGAAAATTGAGGTTCCTTTGAACCAAATTCAGAGAAATAAGGACTCCAAACTATATTAACATATAACAAAATGGACTTGCTGTTTTCTATAGTTTATTTCTGGTTTCTTTTGGAGAGGAGCGGGGGAGGGGGAGCAGTTATAAACCCAAAGTATCAACATACTGACAAATATTTAAAATATGCCCCGGAAGGGCAAAAGTAATACCCTAAAAATGTGCAAATTTTCCACTTATTTTCTGATGAAAATCTATTTCTACTTCATTCGTAAAGGAACACTGAGAATAGGTGATAATGAATAAAATAGAATAAACCAAAAATAAAGAGGCAGAGTGGAGCTGGACTGCCAGGATTCAAATTCTAGCTCTACCACTCATGAGCTGTTTGACTTTGGGCAAATTAATTAACCTCTCTGTTTTCCTTATCTTTAAAAGAGAGGTGATAATAAGAGGCCTATTTCATAGGGTTCCCTAAGGGCAGTTAAAGGAGTTATCAGTGGCAAAATACTTAATACAGATATACAGCAAGTGGTATAGAAATATTTATTACAGTCAACAAAAATCAGCTCATTAACAAAAGTTTCTGGAGTAAATTCAAATTAGCATAATTTTAAATTCAATTATAAATGCAGATATTGATATATCATTGAATTTTTGTTAGAAAACTATTTTATATTGCATTTTCCCCATGCATCGGAGATATCTGCAGACATGAAATTATTTTTCATGATCTACAGAGTTGAGAGAATCCGCAGAATTGTTGCAACCCTATGCTGTTCTGTATTGTTATTTCTCAGTCCAAGAATGTCTTGCCTCTATCACGCAAGTAAAATTTCCTTGAAGACAAAGACCACATCAGATTTTCATTTTATATACTCGGCAGGACCCTGCAAACTAGTACTCATGACGTTTGCACTCATGAAGTTAACTGGATTAATCTGACAATTTTTATGGCAAGGACCTGGAATTTAATTAAGTTTATTAAATTCTTAGTGTAAATACAGAAAACTTGGACAATTTGGTTATACTATAATCCTTCAAGTTGTTGAAAACTTTCTTAGGTCATACATGGACTACCATTTCTCCAGAAAGAAAGAAAAAAGCAAATATACTTCCAAAAATCATTTCTTCTAGTGATTTTCCGAATCTTCTTCCATTTTTCCAAGGTCCTAAAAATTGTGGATTACAAAATATACTGTGAACACTGGTCCATTCCAAAACACCAGGAACAAACAAATCAATCCTCCAAGTTGAAAACCTACTCTTTCCACATTTTTCAATACTTCTCAGAGGGAAGCCTATTTAAGAAAACAGATCTGCTCCTTATTTATAAATGCTAAAGAGACAGAAACTAGCACAGAACAAAGAATTCTAAGAAAAAGATTCCACCCTCAAAAAAAAGTCAATGCTATATTCAAACATATTTAATAAATATCATTAAAAATCTAATTCCTGGGAACTCCCTGGCGGTCCAGGGGATAGAACTCCACACTTCCATTGCAGGGGGCATGGGTTCGATTCCTGGTCAGGGAACTAAGAACCTGCAAGCCTCGTTGCGCGGCCAAAGAAAAAAAAGGTATTAAAAAAATCTAATTCCCTTAAAATGCAAGGATTAAGCACACCACATTTCATGAAAAATTCAGCACTTCAGATGGTAATACATCTGTATAATGACAGAAAAAAGATTAACATTTTTGTAGACTCAACACATCAACTAGATAGTCCTGTAAGAATAAAATCGTACTCATTACAGATGGGAACAATTGGGTCATTTCATTTGCAGGCAATTTGACGAGAAATGACTCATCTACAGTACCTTCTGGAAACCATTCTATCAAAAATTCTGAAATGTATGGCCATAACCTAGATTTTGTCATTACCTCAAGACAATTCTCTTTTGAAATCGTATACTCTACTTTCTGCGTTGGATCACAACCTTCTTCCTTCTCTTTCCCACTGCCTCTTCACCAAAAATTTGTCCCGGTGTATCAGACCTGTTCCTGACTTCTTTTCCTCCTGTAAGCAGCAATTGCACTCATCCACGACTGATCAAGTCAACTACATCTTAAAACCAACTCCCCCAGTAATTCACAAGACTCAGCTAGGTAGTACCACTAGAAATCTAATTTTAATCCTAGCTGAGCACTATCACTATTCATTTCTCTTCCTATTCCCCCAGCTACAATTCTAGAAATTCACCACTTCTTCCAGTCTTCTCTTCAATCCTTAACTATTGCCATTTCCACAAGACCACATTACCTCCCATCTCCTCATCAACTCCACAATACGCCCGCATTTCCACGTTTACATAAATGTATCTTTCAGAAATTTGCTTGATTTATTATGTTTGCTCATCTTCCTCACTGGGATAAAAATAGTCAAGTCCTTTTCATCTGAAAAAGCCTTTGCCTCAATACTGTTAGGTGGTTATATAATTAAGGAATATACAAAGAGATTCAGAGACAGAAACCTATGGTTGAGCAATAAAAGCAGAAGAGTAATAAAATTCAAGTCCAATTTTAAAAACAAACAACTCTTAGCAAAATTAGGATGAATGGGAACTTCCTTAATTTGAGAAAGTATTTCAAACATCATAGTTAATGCCCAGTTATAACACTTCTATTGAACCTTATGCTAAAAATCTGAGTTTCTGCAATGGGACAAGAAAAAGAAATAAAAGACATGAAGATTACAAAAGACATTACTCACAGACAATATGATTGGCTATAGGGTCTTCAGGCAAATTATGTGAGTGAGTTCAGCAAAGTGGCTAATATAAGATCAGTATACAAAAAATTAATTTACTTCATATACACCAAGAACAAACAGAACATGTAATTTTTGAAAAGATTCCATTTACTACAACAAGAAAAAAAAATAAGGAGTATCTAGCAATAAGTGTAACAAAAGATACCTACATCTTTCTGAAGAGAATTATAAAACTTCAAATATATACATTAATGTGGAGCAAAATAAATGGAAAGAGATACCATATTCATAGATGGGAAGGCTCAATTTTAAAGATATCAACTGTCCCCAAAATGATTCATAAATTCAATGTCATTCTAATTAAAATACCAACAGTGTACTTCATATACTTTGATGAGCTAACTCTTAGATCTATGTCAAAATCCAAAGTGCCTAAAATAGCTAAGAACATATTAAAATAAAGACCAAAGTAGAGGACTTATTATCAAAACTTACTATAAAGCCATAGTTAAGACAATGTGATAATGACACAGAACTTGAACAGACTTGGAAGGACCAAATGAGAACCACAAGTATATTAGAAATTTGAAATATGTCAGAGCTGACATATAAATAATTGGGGTAAAGATGAACAATGATAAATAATCAGTATTAATTTGGAAAATATAAAATTCCAAGAGGAATTCCAGGTGAATTCAGTAAGTAATTGTGAAAAGCAAAACCTAGAAACTCTTTTTTTTTTTTTTTTTTTTTTTGTGTGTGTGCTATGCGGGCCTCCCTCTGTTGTGGCCTCTCCCGTGGATTTTGAACTGATTTTAGACTTACAGGAAAGTTGTAAAAATAATAGAGTTTCCATCTATCCCTCTCCCAAATGTTAGTATCGTACATAATAACTTTAGTAAAAATTTAAGAACCAGGAAATTAACATTGGTACAATGCCATTAGTGAAACTAAAGACCCTATTTGAACTCTACCTAGTAGTTTTTTCACTGATGTCCTTTTTTTTTTTTTTTTTTTTTTTTTGGTGGTATGCGGGCCTCCCTCCGCTGCGGCCTCTCCCGTTGCGGAGCACAGGCTCCGGACGCGCAGGCCCAGCGGCCATGGCTCACGGGCCCAGCCGCTCCGCGGCACGCGGGATCCTCCCAGACCGGGGCGCGAACCCGGCTCCCCTGCATCGGCAGGCGGACGCGCAACCACTGCACCACCAGGGAAGCCCCTAGAAACTCTTAAAAGATGATGCAGGAGAAAAAGTTTATGACTTTCAGATAAAGAAAAAATTCTTAATTAAGAGAAAAAGAACACCATCCATAAAAAGAAAAGGCTGAAAATTCTGACTTTATTAAAATCTTAAAATTCTGTGTATCAAAAGGCATCATAATGGTAAAAGGCAAACCAAGACTGGGAGAAAATATTTACCATACAGAAAAATAATACTTATATCTATAGTATAAAATGAACCAAGGAAAACAGCTCAGTGATAAAATGGACAGAGAATTTAAATAGGTAATTCACAGAAGAGGAAACCCAAATGCCCAATAAATATACAAAAAGATGCTCAACCTTGCTAATCATCAGGAAAATGCAGTTTTAAAACTTTGTTACATCCTTCAGATTGGCAAAAAAAAAATTTTTTTTTTGTCCGCACAGCATGTAGGATCTTAGTTCCCCGACCAGGGATGGAACCCGCGCCCCCTGCAGCCGAAGCAAGTGCAGAGTCTTAACCACTGGACCACCAGTGAAGTCTCAAATTTATTTTAATTAAAAGTCTGATAAATCCCAACTGTGAAAAGTCAGGAACTCATTCACTATAGATGGAAGAATAAATGGCACAATCATTTAGAATTGCAATTTGTCAATAGTTGGAAAAGCTGAAAAAGCACAAGCCCTCAGATTTAGCAATTTCTGCACTAGGTGTATGCCCTGGAGAATCCTGTACATGTGTTCAATGAGACATGAACAAGAACGTTCACCAGAGCAGTGTCTCAAATAGGAAACAAACAAACAACACCTGAAAACAATATAAATACCTAAAGACAGGAACAAATTAATAAACTGTGGTATATGCAATATGCTTACAATGGAATGTTATACAGTGACACATATCAGTGAATCAGTGATCAATCTAGAGAAATCTCAAAACAATGCTGAAGAAATAAAGAATACAAAAATGTATCGCTTTATCATATTTTAAAACATACAAAAGAATGCTATATATTGCTTATGTATGGATGTATGGATGAAGGGAAACATGCATGAAAATGATAAACATCAAATTTAACAGAATGATTCTCTCTGGGAAGCAGGGAGGGAGTGGGGCACCAGAGGAGCACATGGGAAGTTTCAATAACATCTGTACGTGTTTTTCTTAATCTGGGTAGGGAGTACTTGAGTGTTGGTTACAATATTCTTCACTCTTTTTTATATGCCTAAAATATTTCATCTTTTAAAAGATGGAGAAATCTGAAGATAGAAGACATAGGTGTGTACTTTACAATGGATGCATTTAATTGTGTGTACTTTACAATGGATGCATTTAATTGTATATAAATTACACCTCAATAAAGTTATTTTTAAAAAAGGAAAAAAGTTACAACCTGTGTTTAAGGAACTGCTGTATAGAACATGGTCCAAATATTTTCAACCCAGCTCCAACCTGTGTTCCTAAAGATGGAGCCTAAGCTAAATATGGGTGAAATATTTTAAAATAATAAAAACAATGAATAATTTTTGGAATAATTTTTTAAAGTAACCAAGAGTTTATTTTAAAGTCTAGAATTATTTTAATAAATTAAATTTTAAATTAGTAATGTTAATAAATTAAACTTGGTAGGTTTACATTTATTAAATTTTATTAACTTAATAATCAAAAAATACTAGTTTATTTTTAAAGCCAAAGGGAAAGATTTTTCTCCATGTAGACAAGTTCCAGTCTCCAAATCACAAACATTCTATCATGCATGACCACATATCATGGTTTCACTGAAAGACTATTGGATTAGAAAGAGAAGACTTCGGTTCTAAACCACCTAGCTAGTAGAATTTTGTAGAAAATCTAATAAGAAAATGTATATGACAATATTTTAAAAGGCATAAGGTATACCATTAAAAATATAAGGAGACAATATTATTACTATCATAAAGCCAGATAAGTATGTTTCCATGTGTTATTATTCTACCCAGGTTATCCAACTAAAAAAAAATTTGTTTTCATTTTTCCTTGTCTCAATCAATATATTTAATACAGTTAAAATGCAAGTAAAAATAATTTGTTATTAGAACATTAAAAGCCTACCAAAAGTACGTTTCACTAAGTATTCTTAGATCATAACATATTCAGCTGTTTCTTAAGCTGCCATTTCTTTAACACTTGTAATTGATGATTTCTTAGCTTATCCTGACCTTTGCATTATGAGAAAGGAAAGCACTGCTCTGATGTCCTTGAAAAGTTAGCCTTGGGATTGGAAAAGAAATGAACACATTCTTCAGGTACCCAATGCTTTAAACAACCTGCCAGACAGGAGGCACTAGTAGATAATTAGCTATTTGAAGACTGAAATTATAAAGAACTTTCCCCAAAGAATTGTTTTTGTTTCTTCATTAATATTCACAATTCAATAAGAAGAAGCAGAGTTAACACGTGATGACTGTTCACAACTTTTGGGATATTACGCGAAGCCCTTCACATGTATTAGCTCATTTATTCCTCACATCCACACAATGAAGTGGGAAATATTATGTCCTTTCACAGGTGAGGAAACAGGCATAAAGAGGTCAAATAGCTAACTGAAGATTATATAATTACTAAGAGTAAATTTGGAACCAGAATACAGGTCCGTCCAGAACCAAATCTGGTATTTTTCACCACTATTCCACAGTGCCTCAGTATATAAATATAAATGCATAAAAGGCAGAATAGAGTGCACTCCCCAATTAATGTCAAGACTGAAGGAGACATTGAATTCTAATACTGGTTCTTTCTAAGTGTCAGAATGTCGAGTGACCTAATTTTTATTTTAAGTTAATTTTAATCATTGAAGTTTTAAATTTAGTTTTCTGTATCTTCCAAAATTTGTACAATGGAGCATGTTCAACTTTTATAGTAAAAGTAAATGTATCGGAAAAATAACAAGAAAATATGTTTATATGCATGAACTTAACAGCTTGAATAATAACTTAAGAGTCCAAAGAGTTTGGAGAAATTTTAAAGTATCTATTCACAGATCAGATTCAATTCACACGTGCGGATAACGTGATAGGTGCCAGGCTCTGCGTGAGGCACCTACCTTTGCAAACACCTGTCCCTGTGAAGAAACTGGGGCTCAGAGGATTCTCAGAGGAAGTAGGATTCCAGCCCCGTGCTCCTCGGCTGCCTCCACTTATAACAAGGAAAGCTTCAAATGGGACAACATGACGATTAGAAACCAGCAGCTTCGAACTCCTGGCTCTCCTAAGTCAGGCTCAAGGAGTAGCAGAGATGCTCTCTCATCACTCTCTCCAACAACTTAGTTCCGTGGGCCCTGCTCACTCTCTCTAATTCTGTATACAAGATGAGTGTCCGCAGCCTCTGGGTCAGGGTCAGAGTCTACACGAATGGTCAGTATTCATTTCCTTAACTCTCCAACCTCGGCACCTGTCTGCCCAATGGCATGGGCCCCGCCGGTACCCTGCTGTTTCAGCCAACCATCCCTTCTTCTCCAGGACTTGCCATCAACTCTGGATGCTTCTTCCAGACTCCTCTCTCCTGCACAGTAATCTCAGGGACTGGCCCACTGGCACCTTGAGGGCTATGTCTTATTCACGTATAGTACATAGTGAGGTTCAAAGGACTTAGGAATCATTAATTCATTAACACCTTGCCTTTGTGCCTGACAACCATCATTGACGCCAAACCTTTTCTCTTCTCTGGATTTCCATGCCAGGTCCCTCTCAGCCCGCCCTGTCAGTGTCCAGGATAAGAAAGGGAAATCAGCAGGCGCAAGAAACCATGAAGTCATATCTGTATGCTGCCAGCAACTCCATCAAGAGCAAGAGAAGAAGAAACTAAATGCACTTATGCAAAGGATACATCTAAGTATGCAGAAGAAAGACACTTCAAGCAAAATTTCTTTTCAAGTGCTCCGAACCATGGCAAGTGCTCAGAGACATTAAAAGGATTCTGCTTGCTCCAAGTTTTGGAAAAAAAAAGAGAAGTTAAAGATGGAACGACAGTTATGAAACAATGTTTGGCTCAAGAGAAAGACAGTCTTCTCTTCATTAGAGTTTTTTATTAAACTACTAGAGATGCAGGGAGGGAAAAAAAGTGACAGAGGTAATACATACATTCTTCTTGAATGTGGTCCAAGTCTTAACGTCTATGATTTTGTTTTACAGTGTTTCATATTTGTGCCTTTTTAAAAGTACTTGTCACTTTTGACATTAGTAGAAAACATGCATTTCATTTCCTCAAAGTTTTCAGAGTTTCTGGAAAATAAGAAATCTGAATTACGTAAAAATAAGTACCAAATACATCAGCAATTTACAACAGCTTCTCCCCTGAAGAGCAATATTCAGTATCTAGCTCTGAAGGAAGTGAGGCTGCTGATCTGTGGAGGGCAATGAATTCCCCCAGGATTAATCATTTTAATCGATTAACATCATCACTGTGCCAAGTTACAAGAAGTCATTCAAAAACGTGCAAGATCTTTTTCAAAGGCAGAGGAAGGTAAATTATCAGAGCAACTCCAAACAGGTATCATCTTTCCCACAGATTTTTGGATTTGGCAGAATACTGAACAATGTCTGCTTCACCTATGTCATTAGGTTTGGGTTCTAAATAACACCAAATAACTTAAGTATTGTACATATAATATCTATACTACTATTACAGCTAATGTATATTTGATGACTATTTGTTCAGTTTTTTTTTTATTCTTCATTTTATATTGGCGTATAGTTGATTTTCAATGTTGTGTTAGTTTCAGGTGCACAGCAAAGTGATTCAGTTATACACATACACATGTCTATTCTTTTTCAGATTCTTTTCCCATAAAGGTTATTGCAGAGTACTGCACAGAGGTCCCTGTGCTATACAGTAGGTCCTTGTTGATTATCTATTTTATATACAGTAGTGTGTATATATTAATCCCAACGTCGTAATTTATCCCTCCTTCCCATCTCTCGCCTTTGATAACCATAAGTTTGTTTTCAAAATCTGTGAGTCTGTTTCTGTTTTGTACAGTTATTCTTAACTTGAAAAAGTACACTTAAGTAGAGCAAAATAAAAAATCAAGAAAATGGCTTTTAGTAAGTTATACTTAACTTACTTTACATTGCTCTGTTCCAGCTGAAAATAACTGCCCTCCGCCTTCCTCCCTTTCTTGAATTTTCAGTGCTTAGTGTCTCCCATGATCTTCTGACTCCTGTGTAAAGCACCGTCCAAAGGATAATTAACTGGCTGAGCAGTTGAATGTGCAGCTTCTGTTACATAAGCTGAGTTCACAGAATTTGGAATGACTAATCAATGTATTAAATGCCATCTGAAATGATTTTGTTCAGTCGAGTCTTGGCTCTGTCCCCCAGAGCCACCAGGCCTTGGACAAGTCACCCCATCCCTGCGAGTTTAGTCTCCTGGAACTGAACATTCTACAGAAACTCCTACCCCAACTATGTCACTGTAGTTTGGGGATGAGGCCCTGGAAGCAATTCGAAAAGGTATGGTCATGGGTAATCAGGGACTTGCATACGCCAAATCCACTTAGTCTCACTGAAGGCACCTGACCTAAAAATGGAGCAGATATTACTCAGCAAGTAATAATCACAAGGGCAGCAACAACAGAAAACTCCTATCACCCACTTCTTCCTTTGGAAAAAATTTCTATCAGTCATTTGATATTTTAATAGTCATTTGAGAGTTTTTCACATAACACTGATATTTGTCAGCAAGAATAATAAATGCTCTCTGTTTCTATCATTAAATCAGATCAAAAGTGGTTAAAATCGTCTTTTCATCATATAGAGCTAGAGATTACTTGCCTACCGACTGCATTGCGTGGTTTGATTGTGCTGCTCTTTTATCTGGCCTCGATCAGAACACAAACTTGGCAACACAAGCCACACTGCAGCAAAAGAAATGTTGTTTTATAGCCAACAGCTCACTTTTCTTGTTAAAAATGGCGAACAGTTTTGTCTGATAAAATCTAAGGCAGTCAAGAATCAATGCAAGCCCTATCAAAATCCCAATGGTTTTCTTTGCAGAAAGAGAGAAAAAAATCCTAAAATTCATACAGAATCTCAAGCGACCTTGAATAGCCAAAACAATTCTGAATAACAAGAACAAAGCTGGAGGCCTTACATTTCCTGATTTCAAAACATACTACAATGCAAAAGTCATAAAGACTGTGTGATACTGGCATAAAGACAGATATACAGATTGATTAAACAGAACAGAGTCCAGAAAAAAACCTTTGGGTATACGGTCAAATGATTTTGAACAAGAGTGTTAAGAGTACACAATGGGAAAAAGACAGCCTCTTCAACAAATCGTGTTGGAAAAACTGGATATCCACATGCAAAAGAACAAAGCTGGACCTCTACCTTACACCATACACAAAATTAACTACAAACAGCTAAAAAATAATACAAATGAATTTACATACAAGACAGAAACAGACTCACAGACATAGAAAACGATCTTCTGGTTACCAAAGGGGAAAAGGAAGGGGGGAGGGACAAATTAGGAGTATGGGAGTAAGAGATACAACTACGCTACATAAAAAAGATAAGCAACAAGGATTTACTGTATACCACAGGGAATTATATCCAACATCTTTTAATAACATATAATGGAATATAATTTGCCAAAAATAAAAACTGAATCACTGCTATACACCTGAAACTAATGCAATATTGTAAATCAAATATACTTCAATTAAAAAATTTTTTAATAAATACATAAATTAAAATGGATTAAAGACTTAAACCTAAGACCTAAAACTAAGAAAATCTTAGCGGAAAACACAGAATGAAAGTTTCAGCACACTGGATCTGGCAATGAGTTCTTGGATATGTCATCAAAAGCACAGGCAACGAAAGAAAAAATAACAATAAATTGGACTATAGCAAACTTAAAAACTTCTGTACATCAAAGGAAACAATCAACAGAGTGGAAAGGCAACCTATATAATGGGATAAAATATTTGTAAATAATATATTGGTTAAGGGGGTAATATCCAGAATATGTAAGGAATTTCTACAACTCAACAACATAAAAAAAATTTATAATAGGCAAAGGACTTAAATAAACAATTCTCCAAAGATATACACATGGTCAGCAGGCATATAAGAAGATGCTTAGCATCACTAATTGCAAAAGAAATACAAATCAAAACCACGATGAGATACCACATCACACTGCTTAGGATGGCCGTTAAGAACATAAAATAACAAATGTTGGCGAGGATGCGGAGAAATTGGAACCTTTGTGCGCTGTTGGTGGGAATGTGAAATGGTGCAGCCGTTATGGAAAAAACCATATGTGAGTTCCTCAGAAATTTAAACATAGAATTACTATATGATCTAGCAATCCCCCTTCTAGGCATTTATCCAAAAGAATTCAAAGCAGGATCTTGAAGAGATACTTGCACACCTAAGTTCATTGCAGCACTATTCACACTACAAGAGGTGGAAGCAACAACCCAAATGTCCACCAAAAGATGAACAGATAAAGAAAATGTGATGTATACATACAGTGGAATAATACACAGCCTTAAAAAGTAAATCCTGTCACATGATACAACATAGGTAAGCCTGGAAGACATTATGCTAAGCAAAATAAGCCAGTCACAAGAGGGCAAATACTATGTGATTCCATCATATACCTAATGTCATCAAAATCATAAAAATAGAAAGCTGAAAGGTGGTTGTCAAGGCAGGGAGGAGGTGAAGGAATTCATTTTTAATGGGTATAGCGTTTCAGTTGCGCAATATGAAAAAGTCCTATAGATTTGTTACGACAATGTAATAATACTGAACGCTAGTGAACTGTATACTTAAAAATGATGAAGATGGAATTTTAATGTTATATGTTTATTGCCATAATTAAAAAATAAAAAAAAAACCAAGATGCAAAACAAAAACTCTGTTAAAAAATCTGAGGCAGTTGATATTGAGACTACAAAATAACACGGCAACACTAGACTCCACAGATAAAGTCACGTAAGAATAAATTTTAAATGGCATAATGGTAAGTGCTAACACTTAGTGAGCATATATACCAGGTGCCGGGCTAGGAGCTTTACATGTATTTTCTGATATAATAATCCCAACAGTGTTAGATGAGAATTAGTGTCTCTATTTCATACAAAATACTGAGGCTTAGAGAGGTCACATTCTGATAAGAATCGCATGACTCCCAGCCTGTCCTGCTGAGTGCTGTGCTATATGTCACATGACCTAATACCTTCTCTGAACACTCACCTAGACCAGAGAATAAAACCCACGAAGGATGCCATTTTTTCCTAATTAAACAGAAATGAACAGACAAAAAACCAATGCTGAGCTTTAGAAAACTCAAGCATGGTGTCCCCTGTGGATTTCCCGTTTTTATTATAGAGAGAGCTTACAATACCTACCCCAGATGAGGAGTCCCTCACTCTTATCCTTCCTTTTTTTTCTTTTTTTAAAATGTTTATTTTATACTGGAGTATAGCTGATTAACAATGTTGTATTAGTTTCAGGTGTACAGCAAAGTGATTCAGTTATATACATGTATCTATTCTTTTTTTAATTCTTTTCCCATTTA
The DNA here is from genome assembly GCF_002837175.3 of Physeter macrocephalus. Taxonomy (NCBI): domain Eukaryota; kingdom Metazoa; phylum Chordata; class Mammalia; order Artiodactyla; family Physeteridae; genus Physeter; species Physeter macrocephalus. The sequence goes on along the minus strand of NC_041233.1, from coordinate 7,509,787 downwards.
CGTTATTACAGAATATTGAGCAGAGTTCCCTGTGCTATACAGTAGGTCCTTAGTGGTTACCTATTTTAAATACAGCAGTGTGTACATGTCAATCCCAAACTCCCAGTCTGTCCTTCCCCACACCCCCATCCTTCCCCCCTGGTAAGCATGAGTTAATTCTGAGTCTGTGAGTCTGTTTCTGTTTTGCAAATAAGTTCATTTGTATCATTGTTGACCTAAACTTCTAAGTAAATGACAGAAAACCACCTTTGTGGAAATATATTTACAGCAGAAGCATACTCATTCAGCGACCTTGCACAGACACATCACAGCAGGTATATATCATGACGTTCCTTCACCAGAACAGGAGTCAGAGGGCCCTGATCAATTTCAGCTCTCTCATCTCAAACTAGCTGCTTAAGGACTGGGGACCCTGCGACCTGGCTGGTGCTTCTAGCTCAGCCACATGGCTTTAGTGATCTGGGCAAAGAGAAGAAGAAGTTAAATCCAAGTATGAAAAGAAAAGATCCTTTAGAAGTATGCATAACGTGACAGACAGCAAAGAGCTTTAAGATTTTTCATGGACAGAACCACTAAAAAGCAAATTGCAACTGAAAACTCAAATTTAAGAAATCCAAGCCTTCACAGATACAGTTTGGGGAGGACCTTGGGTTCTTAAAATAATCCCCCAAATCTGTCAGTCCATACGAGATTGTGCAATTTTGTCGTCTGCCTTGTGCCAAGGGAGCAATTTCATAATGAAAGTCTCTATGATATTCTCATCACTGCATTTCTATTACAACTCTAATCTGAATTGGGGGGGTGAGGCTCTGAAGGGTCCCATCGATTGACTTTGTGAACTTAGCACAGAGCCAGGCTTCGGCAAGGCCGCAGTGAGCTCTAGCTCTGGTTTTTGGAGGTGGTGGAAAGCTGATCTCCTTTCCCCGGGTTACCCTCACTGGTCGGTGCAGGCCCCAGAGCTACCCAAAATGCTGCAGTAGCACAGACGCAGCTATCAGAGCCAGGCTCTCTAGGGGCCTCGAGATGCTGGCGGGGGCCTCGAGATGCTGGCTGCGTCCTCTGCAGCCTATGAGCTCTGCAGTCATTTGACACAAATATGTCCAGAGGCTGAAAACTTACTGCGGGTTTCGGTGACACTCACAACCACAGGGAAAAGTGAATACTTTTTTTTAAAAGGGTTTTCTCTGTTTTCAACAGCAAATCAAGACGATGTGATTTCTGGGGACACATGGGAAAGGACACAGTGACGCAGGTCTATTATGCAAGTGGATCTTATTCTGTTTCTGTTGTTCCACTGGAGGGAACGCCCGGAATAATCATCCAGAATTTAGCCTTCAATTTGGTAATCAAAGTTGAAATCAGACAACTGTAAATCAAACTATCTAACCAAACACTGGGGATCACTGACACCTTACAAGTCAAAACATCAAAACAACGTCAATATTCAGAGCCATGGGCTTCATGTGGTCCAGTTAAACCGAAATCAATACCACTGCAACAGTCTGACAGTGGGATCCAGATTTCCCCTCATATATATACTAAGGATCTCATAGGACCATGTATTTGTTTTTACATACGTAATCATATGTTATAAAAGAGGCAAACATAACCATAATGCTTGCATTAAAATAGTTCTAAACGTACTTCCCGAGCTAATAGGGAGACTTTGCCACAGGTCCTAATTATGTCTGGAAACTACATACAGAGAAATGTAATAGACAGAAAAATAATTTTCTAATTCACAATGATAAAGTCCTCTAAGACAAGAGCTCATTTCTCATGACACGAGATGCATCATTTACTCACAAGAGGGCTTTGGATTACCAGGGGGAAAGCAGCTCCCAGGTTACAGACCTGTGAGGTTCTGGAGAATAGCCCTCAGACCCCCTGAAACCTAAGAAATCAAGGGCCAGAGACCCAGAAATAGATTCGTGTCAGGACAATCCTGGCAATGAAACCTTTTGGCCAGGCACCTAAGGAGCAGGCACTGTTGTTTTCCAAGCTGTTCAAACTTCAGGTGAGGGCTTCCCTGGTGGCGCAGTGGTTGCGCGTCCGCCTGCCGATGCAGGGGAACCGGGTTCGCGCCCTGGTATGGGAAGATCCCACATGCCGCGGAGCGGCTGGGCCCATGAGCCATGGCCACTGAGCCTGCGCGTCCGGAGCCTGTGCTCCGCAACGGGAGAGGCCACAACAGAGGAAGGCCCGCCGCATACCACAAAAAAAAAAAAAAAAAACAAACTTCAGGTGAACTGAAGACTGCATGACACAGCTGCCGGAAGCTCTGCTGCAACTGACTGTGATCACAGAGCAGCAAAAGAAGAGCCAGATGCTGATGCTTCCTTAGTCTCCTTGGTGTCACGTGTTATCTACAGAAGTCTAACTGTTCCAGAAAGACGAATCTTGTGACCACTGCCTGAGAATGTCCACTCACTTTATCCTAAGTATACACAGCCACGGACCATCATTCACCTTCCCAAATGGACCATGAGTTATGGGGGCATGTAACTGTGTCTTCTGCGTGGCTGCAGCCCCAATGCACACAGTAAGTACTCAGGGGTGTGCTGTTTGTTTGTTACTGGACTGAGAGAGAGTCTGAGACACTTCTTTTGAAACCAAGGGGTGCCAATCTAAAGATGAACCACAGGTGAAGGAGCTGGTGATAGGGGATCTGTGGAGTAAAGGAGTGCTCCAAGGAAAGGTAACAAGCTCTGCTTTAGATAGAAGAAGCATGTCTTAGTCCATTCAGGCCACTATAACAAATTACCATAGACTGAGTGGCTTGTAAACAACAGACATTTATTTCTCATAGTTCTAAAGGCTGCAAGTCCAAGGTCAGGTGACAGCATAGTTGGGTTCTGATGAGAACCCTCTTCAGGTCACAGACTGCTGACTTCTCACCGTACCCTCAAATGGCAGACAGTAGAGGGAGCTCTCTGGAGCCTCTTTTATAAGGGCACTAATCCCATTCATGAGGGCTCCACCCTCATGACCTAATCACCTCCTAACACCATCACCTTAGGGATAAGGTTTCAACACATGAATTTTGAGGAGGACACATTCAGTCCATAACAGGGCACAAAACCTAACTAAAGTAAATTTGGAGAAACATGCTGAAATCGAAATATGTTACGCCAACTCTACCTGTAAAATAGTGACGGTCAGGACTTTTTTGTATAAAGACTTTTTCAGATGGGAATACAGTAGGTTCTGTATACTTTTAATCAAACAATTAAAAAAATAAAAAGCTACAAAGAAATGTATGATTCTGGAAAAATAGCAGTAGCATATGATAAACAATAATAATGCACAAAAATAAGACTGTGAACATCAGAGATCATTTATAGACAACCATCATACCCCAATGGCACTTCAGTAATAGCTGAAGTCAATCATTATCTAATTTTTAAAAAAAAGCAGAGGACAAGTATTATTTTCGTCAAGGACTATTCTGCAATTACGCCTATAATTTAACAGAAAATAAATTATGTAAGCCTCCGGAAAAAAAAAAATCCTTGATGAAATTAATGGTTCCTGGAAAGTTGTTCTTTTCTTATAAATTGTATTCCATAATTTGAGAAAACTTGCATCATCTCGAGTAGATAAAGCTGAGTCGGCATCTTCCCATCTCATAACTGAGAGAAAGAACAGGAGCTGCGTGCCCTCCCAAGACTGCAGCAAGATGAATCAGCCTTCAGTCGCCTCTTCACTCCAGCCCCATCTGCTCCTTTGCACCCAATACCCTTCTTCACAGCCATGGAGTCTTGGAACACAGGCTTTCCGGAGGAGGCAGGATGCCCCCAGAGGCCCCACGCACTGTGCCAGGCCAGGTTGCTGCCGCCTCCCTGAAGGCCCAGCACGTCCCACCCAGCACACCCCCTTCAAGGTTCCACATCGTCACGAGGACAGGCACTCCCAGAAAGGGAAAGTAACCCAGGCAGCTTCCGAAAGCAACAAATTATGTGGAAAGGACTGTGTCGTAAGCCCTGATCCGTTTAACGGCACAGTCTTACAGTGTTTAGAACCTCCTTCCCTTAAGTACCTGGGGTTGCGCAGTTCTAGCCGCTGACTCACCCAGAAAACTGACGTGCCGCATGAAGCTCTGCCTTCAGTTGTCAGATAAACTCAAAGCAATCATAGTACCAGCTGCCCTCTTTTACAGAGAAAAGCCGTCCCTTCTCTCCCACCCCTGTCCCATGTCACTGGTATTTTAGCAAAGGGAACAAAGCATGAGACATAATACTGGATCTGAGTGCGGGAAGGGCACTGAAAGGTCACCCAGTCCATCCCCCGTCTGTCCATCAGCCCTCATCTCACCTGTAACATTTTACTTTCTTTCTAAGGTTAACTGAACAGTGTCTCCTCAGCTCGTTTCTATGTATAGTCCTTACCTGCACTCTCTGGAAATTCTTTCTCCTCATCCGAATATGTCATATTAACATTTAAATAAGTGTTTCTTCATTAGGTACTCGGTGGTTTCCACACCCCGCCCCCCCCCACCCCGCCCCCGGTCTTTCCTAAAACTGTTATCAAAAGGTCATCAACGGCCTCCCAACTGGCAGATCCAAAGGGCTATTTGTAGCTCTCAACCCAGCAGGCTTCCTTTGCTCCTGCTGGTTGCCACCTTTTTTTTTTTTTTTTTGCGGGCTCCGGACGCGCAGGCTCAGCGGCCATGGCTCACGGGCCCAGCCGCTCCGCGGCATGTGGGATCCTCCCGGACCGGGGCACGAACCCGGTTCCCCTGCATCGGCAGGCGGACTCTCAACCACTGCGCCACCAGGGGAGCCCGGTCGCCACCTTTTTAATAAACCGAGTGTAAATATGCCTTCCTCTAAATTTTTCTTTCCTGGTTCTAGTGCTTTTCTTCTAACTTACCTTTTCCAGACCTTTTTCACAGGTTCTCTCCTCCTCCACCGAACTTTTAACTATGGCTTATCTAGGATTTCACTAACAAACAGAGCAGATGTATGCAAAGTAGATTCTGCATGCAAAGGGTTAAGAAACTGGGATGATATATTTTTGAAAAAGAGAAGGCTTTTGTGATTTATAACTTGTTCAAATCTGTAATTCCTGTAATAGCCAACTTGTTATGTGGTGATTGATTCAGGACCAAAGTCAGGATTTTTCCGTCCAAGAACAGCCACTTGCCATTGCCTGAATCAGTGCACAGTAAACTGAATTGCAGTCTGGTTGACCCACTAACGTTTTCACTTATCATACTATACCAGAGTTATCAGCTTTCATGCTTGCTTCCTCAGATAAGCAGGGTATTGTAAAAGATAAAAATGAGGTAATTCCTTATAAATTCCACCATATCAGGTCCCTATTTAGAATCCCTTTGTGAAGTATTACTGGATTTGGAATAAAATCTACCCTCCTTATGCTCCTTCCTACTTTTAAAACCTCCTGGCCTTCTTTGTGGGTCCCTCAAATATACTGCCCTGAATCCAAACTCCAAAAACAAAAAAAATAGATTTTTTATAATTCTGTATGTTCACAGCACATAGTAATATAATCAAATAACCAAATAATATATATATATATACATATTATAGTAGGTGATACTATTTTTATAAAGTTCAAAAGTGAAAAACTCTAAAAATATATTGTTTAGAAGTATATTTGTGATTCTTCCAGTAAAAATAAAGGAAAGCAAGAGAATGAAAAAATTAGACCAAGATAGTGGCAGTTTCCAGGGAAGGGAGGTGAGCCCTGGAATGGGATCAGGAAGAACAGGGAGCTTCATTTTATGTTTAAGCCACATGACCTGCATATATATAGCATGCATTCTTCTGTGTGTACCAAATGTTTCATAATTCAAAAAGAAATTGAAGACCAAGTTTGCAGTTCCACGCCACAGCTGCCTGCAAGCGAACTACAATTTACCACGTACCAGGCCTGGTGACAACAAACCACTGCTCTTTGCTGGCAAGATCCTGACTCTAGTCCTTCTGAATCAACCACTATAACAACCACTATATAACAAGCTGTTACAGGAATTACAGATTTGAATAAAATTATGTCACCACTAATCCTTCTCTTTTTGAAAACTGTATCATCCACTTTCTTAACCCTTTGCATACAGAACCTAGTTTGCAACCATTCAGCATGTATACAAGACCTGAATTATCTTAAGCAGCCATCGTGCAGTGGTGGTTTTCCTAGGACACTGAGGCTGGAGGGCTGGCTGGTTTGATACTCTTTGTACCACATTGTTTCTAGTTGAGGTAAACCAGAGCCAACTACGCAAACAGAAGTCCCAGCAGACCCAGCTCTGCCACATCATCTAAACCAAATCACTGACACATCCTGCGCAGCTCGGACATCCCTGGTGAGGGATGCTTGGATGTGAAAAAGTCCTCTGGAGCTCCCTGCCCGAGTTCAAATCTCGGCTCCAACGCCCACCAACAGGCCTGACCTTGAGTAAAGGACTTAACATGGGAATAATCATTGGACCCTCTCTCCTGCGCTACTGTGAGCATTAGATGAGATAATTCATGAAAGCACCTAGAGCAGGGGCTCAATCTACTCAGTGAGGGTCAGCAATAATAATAATAATTATTATTGCTGTTGTTGTTGTATTTATTATTATGATCATCATCTGAGATGACAGATGCTGCTCTGAGCTGACCAGAAAGACAAAGCAGAAAAAGAGGAGTTACACTAAAAGATCAAAAGTTGGGAAAGTAAGTCTCAGATGACATAAAGTCGAGTTGTGCATTAGAAACAAAGGGGCCACAAGGTCAGTTACCAGCGAGCAACCAACAGAGAAACCAAGGTCCAAAAGAGAGAAAAATGCGAAACGCAGGCCACACAGAGCAGCTCAGGGAGGGAGAACAGACGAGGGCTGTAAGAGCTTGGGTGGGGGGCAGCCTGGACTCCTCCACTGTCTGTCATCACCTGTCCTGTTCTCATGCCCTTCCCCCCTCCTCTCAGCCCCCTAAGAGTCTTGCTTTCTAGACCAGGGGACTGAAATGCAGCATTCACTTACCAGGCCATCATCCAAGGCTCTATCTCCCAACCAGCCTCCACCACTAGGGATCTTGAACTGCCCTGAGCGTCTCACGGTGGCCCATCGTGGATGACAAAGATGCAGTTCAGTAAGCTAGATCCCCTATCAACAGACCACCCAGAATCAAAGTCTTATCGCTTAACAGTGTCACAGACCTGAAATCTGGTCAGAAAGCCAGGGCCACTCCGGCACCTTGCTCTACCCTCCTGCTCACAAAGGGCAGGCTCACCCTCTTGACTCTCTTCGCTTCCTCTTGGTCAGTCAAGCAGAATTCAGCCCCAGGATGGAGCTCTGCGAGGATAAAGGGAAGCCCGAGACCCAGACTGAATGGGAAGGGCTGCCCTACCTCTGCGTGCCTCCCTCTATGCCCAGCCCCAGAGCCCAGCTGACAGGGTACAGCGGCTGGGGCAGCTGGTGTGAGGGGAAAGCATGGGGGCTCCGGACACAGATGGGCGTGGAGCCCTGATCAGACACCTGGGAGCCATGGGACCTCCGCTGAGTTACCTCCCCCTCGAGTCACTTTCCTCAGCTGCAGGACAAGAGGAATAATCCTATCGCCGAGATGTTAGAAGTTAACTGAAATCACACGACAAAGAGTTTAATAGTTAGAATCCCTAAGTTCTGATAAATACTGGCTCTTCCTCTCTGCTTCTTCTTCCTCCCCTCTTCTGCAGGACCATTGCAAGGGCTTCTGAAGGCATTCCTAGCCTCCTAAATTCAAAGAATTTCCTGGAAGATTACAAACAGACTCTAATACCAGCATCTAAATTTATTGCTAAATCTTCAAACTTGCCTATAAAAAATACAATGAGAAAGACTGGGTTAAATACAATGTGATTAACCTCATCAGCGGATAGTTGTTTTAGTGAATCTTTGTCCAACAAGCTCTCCAAGTATGTCTCTTAACTACCTGAAATACTTCAGAGGATGGGTGAAAGCATTGCAGAAATCCCAGTACTATTTCTGTTCCTCTGTGACCTGCCATACGGCAGAGGTAACACTTGCTCATCAGGACACTCTTGAAGAAAAGCAAGGGTTGCCCTAAAAGATATCACACACCACAATAGCTATTGTAATTCAGGCAGGATAGTGTTAGCACAGGGAAAGAGAACCTTAAAAGAATAGAGAGGTCTGGGCTTCCCTGGTGGCGCAGTGGTTGCGCGTCTGCCTGCTGATGCAGGGGAACCGGGTTCGCGCCCCGGTCTGGGAGGATCCCACATGCCGCGGAGCGGCTGGGCCCGTGGGCCATG
>NC_041233.1:7478704-7501383 GCF_002837175.3 Physeter macrocephalus | reverse complement strand
GCGTCCGGAGCCTGTGCCCCGCAATGGGAGAGGCCACAGCAGGGGGAGGCCCGCATACAAAAAAAAAAAAAAAAAAAAAAGAATAGAGAGGTCAGAAACACACAGGGGACAGAGGTGGCAATGAGCAAAGATGGTCTAATTCAATAAACAGCACTAGGGCAATAGCATAATACATATGGAAAAATAATATTAGATATCTACCTCACACCATAGAGTACACACTAATAAAACTGATGGTTATTAAGGACCTAAAGGTTGAAAGTAAAACTCTGAAATTCTGAGAAGAAAATTTTTTTTGGAATCTCTATAACCTTGGAGGAGAGAAGGATTTCTGAAACCAAACACAAAAAAGTCCTAAATATAAAGAAAAATAATACACAAATTCTCCTACTATAAGAACTAAGAATGCCTGTTTACCATAGAGCTCTATAGAGAGTGTGGAAAAGACAAGCCAATAATTGAAGGAAGACAGATGTTCGCAGCATATCACGGACAAAGAAGCAGCATCTTGAAAATACAAAGAAAATAAGAAAATGACAACTGAACAGACAAAGTATTTCCAGAAGAAGAAAGATAAATAGCCAATAACCATAAGAAAAGATATATGAGCACATCAGGAATCAGAGAAATACTAATTAAAACCACAGTGAGATTTTATTTTACAACCCTAACTGGCAAAAATTAATGTCTGACAGTATCAAGTATGGCAAGGACGTTCAACATGCAGAATTCTTACATTTCTCTGGTGTGACTACATGTCGTAAAACTCTGGAAAACAATCTGGCTCTGTCATATAATATAATGTACATTTGTTACCCTGGAAAACATATTTTTCCCACATATAAACATTATATATATTTCCTTGAAAACTGTGGAAAACAATTTGGCATTATATCGTGAACTTAAACATGTCCATACCCTACAACCCAGTAATTTCCCTTCTAGGTGTAAATCCTAAAAACTTCTTGCACCTGTACATCAGAAGACATATACAGGATGGTTTGTAGCAGCTATAGTTTAAAAAAAAGAAGCAATTCAATCATCATCAGCAAGTAGTGTGTATAAATTGTGATACATAAATATATATATATATTTATGAAATGGAATACTATACACTTGTGAAAATAACTGATCTGTAGCTACGAGCATCAATGTAGATCAATCAGAAACACAATGTTAAGTGAAAACAGCAAGTTGCAATAGATTACACTTATAGCATGTGAAATCATTTTTAAATTTCAAAAACAAGCAAGTAAGTCATATGTGGCTTTTAAAAACAGGAAAGCAAGAGAATGAGAACAAAAGTCAAGATAGAGATTATTGACTGTGAACTAGTGTAATAGAGAAGAACAAACCTGACTCCATATTACATCTGTTTCTTTTACTTTAACCTTTCTATTCTATTACTTTTGCTACAAGTTAATAATGTTGCCTAGAGCCTGAAATAAACAGGATAGCCTATTCTCAAGGCTCTGACCTTTACAGATATAACACTTTTCCATTCATACAGAGATTAAAAGTTGCAGAACAGAGAATAACATTTGTCTTGTTGGAGGTTTACAGGAACATCATGACATGACCTACATGGACAGCTGCAAGAACAAAGGATTCTGACACCAAGAAGTGTGCCACAACCAACCATATCTCCTCCCCCTTTTCATATAAAAGGAGCCTGAATTCTACCTCGGGGAAGATGGTTCTTTGGGACACTAGTCCACCATCTTCTCAGTCTTCTAGCTTTCCAAATAAAGTCACTGTTCCTTGTCCCAACAACCTGTCTCTCAAACTACAACCTTGGACTCACTAACACTAGGAATTCCAATCAAGAAAATGCTCACAGGGATCTAGTGAAGTTGAAAATTCTCCTTACACTGGGGGTGTACTCACACATTTTCAGTTTATTCCTAGCTTTTATAATTTACATAACTGTAACATGATTTTAAATATCTAAAGTTTAATAACTTTGAAAAGAATTTTAAGATCAAATTTGCTATGTATGTTGCATCATGTCCTAAAACCACAGAGCAATTCCAAAGCGGACAGCTGACTTTATCATGTAGTAACCAATTCAGAAGGAGGTGGGCAAAGATACTGCCAGCAAGAGAGCAGAGGAATACAGTCAAAGCCAAAGCCAATCTACATGCTTTGTGAGATTGATAAGGAGGTACTGTTTTGAAGGACAACCTAACATACACTAAAGACTATCTTTTTATTTACAAAAAGATCTAGTTATTCTATCTGCAAAAGCACTGGTAATCTCAGTAAATATCAAGATACCATTTCCTCCCCCATAATTAAACATGTGACACATGTGCCTGGCTCCCCACATTAACTTGTTTCAGGTACACGGTTTTCTGGAAACACTGTGTATTCCTGAACTTTCTAATAAGCTTTCATACAAAGTTAAAGAACATCTTCACCAGACACACAGTAGTAAAATGCAAATGAAGGATTTTCTATCAACTCTATCAAATAAAGTGTCAATATTTTCATTGTGATCCCAAGCAAAATGTTAACACCTGCAGTGTTAAAGATTTTTTTACTGTTTTTAAGAACACATAGGTCCCAAGGTACAGAAAGTACTGACAATTTGATCACAAATTCAGGAAAGCCAATAAAAATAATAAAGCTCATGTAGTACTAACAAAACCAGTGAAACTAACATTTGGGTTTTTTTTTTAATCAGCAAGGTTTCCAAGCCAAGACCAAGGGTGAAGTTATTTCAAACAATACTCAATACAACTAAGTGACAGAACCCAATAAAATCATCTTTCAACCATTTTTTGTGATTTCATAACCATGGATGTTTATATTTGATAGTGTATTTTACAGTAAAGAAGGAATCATTGTCAATTATAATTAGAAAAAAATTACCTGAGAAAATTTTTACAATGTGAATGTGAGTAATAGAACACTGGCCATCTGTCTGAGCTAATAGGAAATTATTATAATTTTAAAATTAACTTTCCAACCCATCACACCTACAATGTGCCCAACACTGACAGTGCCAATGCTAAACTGGGTAGGAAGAGAAGGCCTGCTATGGGTTTTCCAAATTACGGCTGTCAATATAGGGTAAGACCTTCTTACAGGTCCTTCTCCTGTAAATGAGGAATGCAGGGTGAACCTGGGACCCAACAGAGGCTGTGCTAGTTGTGACTGTCTTAGGGCACTCTGACTGCAGTCAGAGATATCTGTAGTTTCAAAGTCATTCAAAATTATATACAAGATAGGCCACAGGCATTAAGAAACGGTGCTTTATATACCAAAACAATGGTATATATAAACCACATCAATGGTTCAATGATCTCTAGTAAAACAAGTGCAACACAACTGATTTTCAATTACAAATGTACACATGCACATGAAAGCATGTAGGTATATATAGAGAGACACACACTGAAAGAAAAAAAAATCACGTATGGGGTTATGGGCATGACTCTAAAGTAATACAAAATGTCCTAAAGTTCATAAAAGAAAATAAATCTGAAAACTCTTCCAGAAGACTGACATCTATAACAGCAGGTTACAGAACAACCATGTTTAAGATCCACCATAATAAAAATAAAGAGAAGAGATTATTTCCGAAAAGTACATAAAAGAATTCAAGAACTACAGCATATAATTGAAGCCCTCAGGGGGACACTATCCAGATTGAATGTGACATGTAGAGATTATATAGGACATAAGGGACTTCCCCAGTGGCACAGTGGTTAAGAATCCACCTGCCAATGCAGGGGACCCGGGTTCAAGCCCTGGTCCGGGAAGATCCCACATGCTGTGGAGCAACTAAGCCTGTGCGCCACAACTACTGAGCCTGCACTCCAGAGCCTGTGAGCCACAACTACTGAGCCTGTGAGCCACAACTACCGAAGCCCACGTGCCTACCGCCCGTGCTCCACAACGAGAAACCACTGCAATGAGAATCCCGTGCTCCGCAAGGAAGAGTAGCCCCCGCTCGCCACAAGTAGAGAAAGCCCGCACGCAGCAACGAAGACCCAACACAGCCATAAATAAATAAATAAATAAATAAATAAATAAATAGGACATAATATAGCTGTAAAATGCAATGCAAATGAGACCTAACACTTTTAAATAAACAGAAAAATATAAGCCTTCAGAGTATGAGTATTATAAAATTTGCATACTCAAAAGCTATGCATAAGCTCATGACTCATTTGGAAGTTATACATTATTAACAAGACCAAGGCTTTGCAATCATAAAGGCTGACTCATGATAACACACTTAAAATCTGGAGAAAAATGTTTCTTAAGAAATGCTACAAATAGAAAACCTTATTCACAAAGTGTTTTTTAACCTTCATTGATCAACTTACATAACTCAGGGACTCGGTTGTTTTAAAATGTGGAGTCTGTGACATAGATCACCTTGCCCTCACAAGTAACTGAAATCCTTTACAAATATGACTGACTCTTGATCCTGGGTCACTGTTCGAGTATTTATCACAGCAGAGTCCAAAAGAGTCCCATTATGAAATTATTCCTAAATACTTAGCACGATTTAAACGTATCCCCCCCAACTTCACTGTTACTTGAAAGGGCAACAGGTATACTAGAAAGAACATGAGATGGGAAATTTTCAGATAAGGTCGAAGGGGAAAATAAAGAACTAAGTACACAGCTGCAAGTCACTGTCTTGAGCGCTACCACAGGAAGGTGCCACAGCACAGAGGAGGATCGTGCACCTCCAACAGGACACTGGGTCAGTGAAGGCTGAGGCTAAGGGTAGGGGGCAGCAGGTGGGCACTGGAGGAGGGAAGGTTCATAAATGGGAAAGATCATCTAGAGAGAGTAGAAGCATCTGAAGTCAAAGTTCAGTTCTAAGGGAGCGCAGTTTAGGAGACAGTAACTAAAGGTGGTGCCTCGGAGCTGGGCAAGAAACCAGATCACAAAAGGGAGGCCAAGTGGGCAGTAACAAGAACACACTGGTTGTTTACAATTTTTTTTTTTAACATTGCCACTAATCTGAGGACAGATTAAAACTCAAAATCCGTGAGGAAAACTCTGAGCCACACTCAGAATTTATTATAAATGCACTGCTCTCTAAACTCATTTAATACCTTGTTTAAATATTAAACTAGAGTGAATGAAGAAAAATGAAACACTTGTAATTCTCCTAATGTTGAAAACCATAATCAAGTACCCTTGGAATTATCTCTTTTAAATTAAATAAAATTAAGCACACTAATCTTTTACCATGGAAGGTCAAACTTTTTTAATGCATCTGGCCAATTTTCTAATGCCTACACAGGAAATGAAAAGTCATGCATAAAAACTGCCTTTGCACATGATACAGACAGATATTTACAATGTGTGGATTTCCCAGCCCATCTATGTGGAAAATTTAAGGTGAAGAAAAAGAGGCCAATCACTCCTGAGGTGAAAGACTGTCACGTGACCTCACTACTCTCCCCTGCAGCTCTTCTGAGCTGGTGGCCAGTGTGTCTTCTCAAAGAAGTAACCATCACAATTAGCAGATGCAAACTATTATATATAGAATGGATAAACAACAAGGTCCTACTGCATAGCACAGGGAACTATATTCAGTATCCTGTGATAAACCATAATGGAAAAGAATATGAAAAAGAACGTATATATATACATATATGTGTCTGTGTGTGTGTGTATATATATAAATGACTGAATCACTGTGCTGTACAGCAGAAATTAACACAACATTGTAAATCAGCTGTACTTCAATAAAGTAAATTTTTTTACAAAGAAGTAACCATCAGAGTATCACTAGCTAACAGTCACGGAGAACTGACAGGCACGATACTAACACATATCTCCTGTAACTCTCCCACAACCCAGTGAGATGGGTTCTATTTTATGACTGTCTCTGTTTTACAAATGAGGAGATTCAGGTTTGGACAGATTAAGTAATGTGCCCAAGGCACACAGCTAATAAGCAACAGTGCCAGGCCTCAAACCAATTGTCTTCAGTCCCAAAGCCCAGTAGAAGCAGTCAGCTACAAAGCAAGATGCACACATAAATTATGTGGGTGCTTCCTTTTTTTTTATTCTCAGAGCTGCCTCTAACGCTACCTGGATGCACTGAGAAGCTAAGTGAAAGGGTCACTCGTTGCATCTATAGCAGCTACAGCAAGGCACATAGTTTCCAATCTTTCTGCATCTCTTTTTCCTCATCCGAAAAGTCAGGTAAATAATACCTTAATAGTAATAATAATAACCTTAACACGTTACTATGAAGCTGAAATGGGCGATACGATTACCCAGGTGCACACCAGCCAAGAGCTCATACTAGCAGCCTTCTGGCATTTGATATCCCAAGTACTTGAACACAGAAAACAACCTTACCGAGGCTCTAACACCCATCATTCTGTGGATATGGCATGGCATAGGTAAACCACTGTCTCCGAAAGGGGAAAGTCTGGGGTCCTGGGGAACCTCCTTGGGGCTCCCCAGTCACATCCATACCCAGATAATGCCAGCAATTCCTCCTATCCCAACACTGTATGCCCAGTGAACTTAAAGACAAAAAGGCAATAAACCTGGTTTTGCCAGAAGCATCCCAGGGCAAAAGAAAATTTGGTAAATTTCTCAAAATATTTCCTTGCCTTTCACATCTATTTTTACACCTCCTAATGAAGGTATTCTACTTTATTACTGGCTTTATGAGGATGTGGTACTCATTAGAGCACCGGCTTTCCTCTTTAAACAAAATAGGTATTGAGGATGAAAAAACATCTTTTAAATTATCATCTTTTTTCCTCTGCACACTGGTCGATGAACTAGGTGACATTAATTTTCCGGATCTCACCTCTAACCTCTTAATAATGCTCCTCACAGGTGGTAACTAGTTGGCACACTGTTCCCTTGCTGGAAACTAGGAGACAGTAACTAAAGACGGTGCCTTAGAGCTGGGCAAGAAACCAGATCACAAAAGGGAGGCCAAGTGGGCAGTAACAAGAACACACTGGTTGCTTACAATTTTTTTTTTTTTAACATTGCCACTAATCTGAGAACAGATTAAAACTCAAAATCCTTGAGGAAAACTCTGAGCCACACTCAGAATTTATTATAAATGCACTGCTCTCTAAACTCATTTAATACCTTGTTTAAATATTAAACTAGAGTGAATGAAGAAAAATGAAACATTTTTAATTCTCCCAATGATGAATATACCACAATCAAGTATGCTCGGAATTACCTCTTTTAAATTAAATAAAATTAAGTACACTAATCTTTTACCATGGAAGGTCAAACTCTTTTAATGAGTCTGGCCAATTTTCTAATGCCTACACAGGAAATGAAAAATCATGCATAAAAAGTTAGTCTGTCTGAATCCATACCTGGGAAGCGTAAGGAGCTTCACCCACCCAAGAGCAAACAAAATTCAAAGTCTAGGGAAAGGGCCTACTGATGAAATTTATCTTGTGTGACCATACATTAAGAACTTGGTTAAAGAGGAATAAGAGCCCTGTGATGGGAAGAATGAAACAGTGATTTAATTATGCCCAAACAGCAGTGGTGAGAATGGAGACCATTTAAGCCAGACTGATTATCCAACTTGCTACTCTCTTCTCAAAGGTCTGCACACGTTCAAGGGCACAGCCAAGCCAAGTTGCTGCTTAGCAGACACTGATGTCAAGGCAAAGAGAGCCTGGTTCAGGAAACACGATGGGGACAAGAATGAAAAGTGCTTTTAACCTTGTGGGTGCAAAGCAGAGAAACTCCTGAGTCAAAGCGTTGATATTCCAGCTAACAACCTAGTTGTGTTTGCATAGAGCTCTCTGATCGTCGACCTGTTTGGGAAGCATAAGTACATTACTCATTGTGAACACAGAAATCTGAAGCAACGAGGCAAGTGCAGATGAGTCTATTGCAGCCTTTTTCTAAATCACTGCACTGCATAATTAGAGAAATTCTGATGAAAGCAGGTTTTCGAATAACAACTTCCAGAGGCGTCTCGGAGATTTTTGCTTGTCCCTAGAGAATTACTGATAATATCTTGATAGTGCTATAGTTAATAGCCAGTATACCAACAGGCAGATTACCTAATGCACTGAGCTGCAAAGGTTTCTAAAACCTAGGAAGAAAATGAGTATGTGGGAGTGAGATAATATAAATCACAGGCATCCTGATCCAGATATTAATATCACTGCTGGATTTTTTCTGCAGGTAGTCACCAACGGGACAGGCTTGGGGGTTGTAACTGTGTGGCCAGAAGGGTTAAAACCGGAAGGTCCTCTACCCCCAAAGACTTGATGATGGGTTTCACTCATTTGGCAAGTGCTTCATTCCACATATTCATTCCATATATACAATTACATACTGTAACTGACATTTTAAAGCACTGTATTTTAAAAGCTTTTTAATGGGAGGACCTATTTTCAAGAAAAGTCCACCCATTTGCCCTCTCTCTCTTCACCATAACCAATACGCTTCAGAAACCTCTAAGAAATCCTAGAACTACTTACAACACAGATTACAACCACAGGTGTCTTGCATACACATCCTCCTCCTCCACCAGATCCCACTCCTGCTAATACACCCATCCCCTCACACCAACACATACGCTTACACCTACACCTGCTCCTTTGTCTATAAATATACCTATACCTACTTCTATGTGTACACCTGTACTGCTCCTACACCTGCTTCTCCCATACCTACACGTACGCCTACACCTACACCTGCTCCTGTGTCTATAAATATACCTATACCTACTTCTACGTGTACACCTGTACTGCTCCTACACCTTCTCCTCCTATAGCTACACATACGCCTACACCTACACCTGCTCCTGTGTCTATAAATATACCTATACCTACTTCTACGTGTACACCTGTACTGCTCGTACACCTGCTCCTCCTACACCTACACGTACGCCTACACCTACACCTTCTCCTGTGTCTATAAATATACCTATACCTACTTCTACGTGTACACCTGTACTGCTCCTACACCTGCTCCTCCTACACCTACACGTACGCCTACACCTACACCTGCTCCTGTATCTATAAATATACCTATACCTACTTCTACGTGTACACCTGTACTGCTCGTACACCTGCTCCTCCTACACCTACACGTACGCCTACACCTACACCTTCTCCTGTGTCTATAAATATACCTATACCTACCTCTACGTGTACACCTGTACTGCTCCTACACCTGCTCCTCCTATACCTACTGCTACACCTACACATACACGTAATATCTCACCTATTCTGGTTCCTAGAATGACTTTTAAGGCAGGTTCTGTGTTTTGCATCAGCTGTATATTCATCCAGCTCTATAACACAGTAGTTCAACATCTGACCATAAGTCATAGGTACCTTTCTCAATGCTTTTTTGAAAGATTTTCTATATTTGTAGGATAAGGACCTCTTTTATTTGCTAATTACTCCTTATATCCTTACAAAGCACCTTAACAAACATGTACTGTAAACATTTAAAACACAGGCTTGTGATGAGTGTGAAATGAAATGAAACCTTTACTTCAATTAACTACCATCTTGCTTCTCTTTAGTCTCATTTTATAATTAGTCTGCCAGCTTCTGTGAGTCACTAGCACCCTTGGACCACCCAGCTGAGATGGAAGAGAGTCACTGCTCCAGATGTTACGAGAGTTCAAGCCCTCATCTGAACCCTGCGTCTCCCACCTCCCTCTGCTCTACGTGCTGGCTGTGCTCCTGCCACAATGCCCTCCAACCTGCCCAGCTTCCCCTGCCTAAGAGCCTGGCACTGGCTGCTTCTCTGCATGGAAGGCTCTTCCTCTAGCTCTTTCCAGAGCTGGCTCCTCTTCATCATTCATGACTCGACCCAAGCAGCACATCCACAGAAGACTAATCAGACCGAAACTGCCTAAAATGCCCTCCTTCTCACTCTCAATTCCCATATTGCTCTCTTTCCCATTGCCGTGTGGTTGTTTTCTTCTTCAGAACAATATCCCTGTCTGCCATCACCTCACTTATTTTGCTTATTGTCAGAATCTCTCCATCTTCCAAAGTACATTTCACGAGAGGAGGATGTTTATTTTGTTCGCCACTGAATCCCCAGCACCTAGAATAATGACTTTACACAATAAGCACTCAAGAAATGAAATGAAGGGTGGGGGGGAAGATGTCCAAACTATAGCCAAATCAATATGAAAGAGTTACTTTTAGAGGAATTTTTAGATATGAACTTTTATGTGCTGTCTAACAGTTCATAAAAGGTAGGAGTTTAAGTGTTTCTCATTCTTAGAATTTTCACTAAACAACATATCATGCCTACAGTATATGAATTATCCATACAACAAAAACCTACTTAGGTACAAATGGTACAAATGCTATTTCTAGGGCTCTAAACAGATCTGCTTGCTTTATCAAGTTTTGCTTAAAATATTCCAATTATGTTATACATTCACAAATGTGAAGGTAAAATTCCAGTCATGTTTATTTTTAAAACAGGGTAAGAAATTAGAAGCATATTTCACCTAGCAAAAAGGCAATTACACACAGCAGCCCATTCATAACATAAGCCAAGACAACAACAAATGATATTTTGGTGTTTGGGGGGGGAAGTAATTTCTAAGTAATTAGATGACATTCAGAAATGATGAATGCATGTTCACACTAACTACAGTTTAGTAACAATTTAAAATTTGATGCAATCACACACATCTCATTCGGTCACTATCAAAAGAAAAAAAGAAATTACCATGGCATATCAAAGGTACTCAAAGTTTCCTATTATTATGGAAAACCCAACGATGAAGGAAAAAACTCATAGGATAAGATATCTCAAATGAAACATTTAATTCTGTTCTTTTTGGTTGGCTACAAAGAATAAAACAAAAACAGAAAAATCAATAACCAAATTGTTTCCAATGCCATACACCCCATGCGGATGAAATTAAGAGTATAGACTTAAATATTCCTCGCACATTTAGATCAACATTCTAAAAGATCAAAAGCCAAAACTGCTTCTGACCACTAAATTAAATCTATAGCTGGCATAGAGCATTTAACATCTGAAAGTAGGGCACATCTGATGGCAGACAGTTCTCCTGTTCTTCGCGGTGACATAAAACACTAGCAAAAAGAGATCGTTGAAATCTAAACCATTTTGATTACCCCCATCCTTAAATTTCCCCCCAAACTATAATTCAAGTATTATGTGGTACACATTTTTTCACCTCCATTCTCCAAAGGCACGGACGATCCTCTCAGAGAGGGCTGGAGAAGACTTGGCAGCCTATCAACTTAATCATCAGTCTCTTAAGAAATAACAGACTCTACCTTTAACAGGCAGGGGTTCCAGAAGACAGATGACACCAAAGTTCCTAATCCTCAAATAACTGACCTCCAGGAAAAACAGGATGTGAAAACTGCAGCTATGAATTTCCTAAGCCAGTCTCTCCTCTGCACACAGACCAAACCCATTATTCTTTTCTTCTTTTTTTATAAATTTATTTTATTTGTTTATTTTTGGCTGCGTTGGGTCTTCCTTGCTGCACGCGGGCTTTCTGTAGTTGCCGCGAGCGGGGGCTACTCTTCCTTGCGGTGCACGGGCTTCTCGTTGCAGCGGCTTCTTCTCTTTGCTGCGGAGCACGGGCTCTAGGCGCGTGGGCTCAGTAGTTGTCGCACATGGGCTTAGTCGCTCCGCAGCGGCTACTCTTCCTTGCGGTGCACGGGCTTCTCGTTGCAGCGGCTTCTTCTCTTTGCTGCGGAGCACGGGCTCTAGGCGCGTGGGCTCAGTAGTTGTCGCACATGGGCTTAGTCGCTCTGCAGCATGTGGGATCTTCCCGGACCAGGGCTCAAACCCGAGTCCCCTGCATTGGCAGGCGGATTCTTAACCACTGTGCCACCAGGGAAGCCCAAACGCATTATTCTTAAAGCTTCGTCCTTAACAAAACTTCTAACAAGTAACGCCCAGGAAGAGAAGGCCATTACTGGCACAGAATGGGGCTAACAGTCTCTTTAGTGGAAGTTGGCCAAGCCTACCAACCCCACGTGGGATCTACATAGAACATTTATAAGCGAATGGAGTGAGATCCAGGCCATTTCTTAGACACACTGTGACAGCGGTAGGTTCCAGCCTGCCCTAACCCCCAGGACCACCGGTCTCCTGACATCAGTACCCCAATAAATCCGTTTCCCTTTGGCTGGGTGGGTATCCAGGAAAAGAAGGGGTTGTTATTGTTGTTTCATTTTTTGTTTTAAGAAAAAGAAAGTCAGTGTAGACTTACAATCACAGCTTTCACCTATGGGCTCCTGACATGCAACCAGACATCAGAGAACCACACTGATTCCCTAATTTAGAGAAAACTACTAATGACAGACTGCATTGCTTACTCTCTGCCTTATAAGCAGGAATGCTCACACTACCATACTCATCAAGTCGAAAAGTTACAGCAAACAAAAGAATGTCCTCACCATCACGGCCACAGATATTACTCAGCAAAATTGCCCTCCCTGGAGACAAACTGCTGAACAGTCTTTGTTCCTCTAAGAAAAGCCGGACCACTATCATTTGATGTGAGGATCACTACTCTAACTGTATGTGGAATTTTTATTGGAAGGTAGGAAATTCTGAGTGTTCACGTATCATTCTCGTGCCTACCCACTGATAGGAATAATCATGCTTCTCTCCTCTGTTCTCCAGATTGAGAACCAACCCCTGGAAATCTCCAAGAGGAGAGACTTCTCAGCTGTGAGCAGGGATTCACCAAAAACGCCACAGCAGACATCTGCAGTCTGTTTCATCAAATATTCAACACAGCACAGCTTCGGAAATCAAATAAAGAAGCTTTGGCGATAGCATTCTAAGATCGTCTCCCACATGCTAAGTGTTAACAGCCAATCTGCAGTGAAGACGTGGGTTCTGTTGGTTAGTGTATTTGTTGCTTTAGTTTTTGTTCAAACCCAAACAAAAACATTTATCTTGTGTAATTTAATGCCAACCATACTCTACGGTGACTACTGATTTTCTTGTTAGGTCGTGCTGCACAGAGATTGAACCTGAAACCCTAGAACCTAACAAGTACACCCAGATGTTTTTATTTCCTCAAAACTGGTACAGGAGGCAGCAAATGCCCTGAGCTCAATGAGACCTTCTGGAGAGCAGTACAATTTGTAACTAGAATTGCAAATGATACATGGTGTCCAATTGCCAACGTGAAATTTAGGTGTGCCAGAGAATTATTTTGTTTTCTTAAATACTCATGACATGACTCAATCATGTAACATGTCTGAAGAATAAATAAAGTATGCAGTAGATTTTACATGCTTTTCAACAGTGAACTGTTACATTCATTCGATTTAAAATATAGGGCTAATTTCACTTACTAAAAAACTTTTTCCAAATAATTTAAAAATCTAGGCTCCAGCCCCGAGAGACTTCAGTCTAAATATCACTGTCAACAGTAGCAAATCACAAATTTCAAAAAGATCATCCATGTGTACAAATGTTACATATGCATCAGGAAACAAAATGTTTAATTGGCTCATCTTTCTGCCTCCAAAAACATTCATGCAGAAAGCATCTGTTTTATTGCTGGTGTTGCCTAATACTACGTTCAGGAGACTACTCACAAATAGTATCAGAGAAGCGGGGGAAGCTGGCAAAACCCCAGGTGTTCTATGTTAGATGATGGGAAACTCTCCTTAAGAAGCAAAATTCCAGGACTTCCCTGGTGGCGCAGTGGTTAAGAATACGCCTGCCAATGCAAGGGACACGGGTTCGAGCCCTGATCCGCAAAGATCTCACATGCTGCAGAACAACTAAGCCCGTGCGTCACAACTATTGAGCCTGTGCTCTAGGGCCCGTGAGCCACAACTACTGAAGCCCGCGCACCAAGAGCCCGCGCTCCGCAACAAGAGAAGCCACCGCAATGAGAAGCCCGCGCACCGCAACAAAGAGTAGACCCCGCTCACGGGAACTAGAGAAAGGCCGCACACAGCAATGAAGACCCAACACAGCCAAAAATAAAATAAATAAATAAAATAGATTTATTTTTTTTAAAAAAAGCAACATTCCCAGGTTCAATTTGGCCGAATGCCCATGGCACCGTGGTGGGTGCAGTACTAACACCATCCTCACACTATTTATTTTGAAGTTTTAATAATAGATGAAAAAATATTATTTAAAATAAATTCAAGAACATTATGTAATCTGGAGATAGGCAGTTCATAATTTACCCCAACCTTACGAAAGCCAGGGCCCAATTTTTGACAGTCTCAAAAATTTGTAATTCACCCATCTGTTTCTCCAGTGCTTTCAGATGAAGCAAGTCGAAAGCAAGGAGATTATGATCCTTTTTAAGAAATTTCATCCCTTACGAGTTCAGCAGAAATTTGCACATGAATTTGTCAAAAATACTTAAGCTTTTCTCCTGAAAATCAGTTTCATTTCTTTCCTGTTACTGATTTTTCAACCATCCACCACTTCACCTGCCTCTTCTGCCTTCTCCATCAGCACTCTCATTCCAGGCGTAAAAAACAAAATGAATAATAAATAACATGAGGCCTAAAAGCACGAACACTGCAAATATTTCTCTGAAATATATTCCCACATGGGGCCAGCTTATTTCATGATTTTAAATACATCATAGCAGGCACATGGGGTATGGACAGGAGCTAGAGAGAGCCCCAGTGATTCTGGGGAAAAGGAAGGGGACTGCCTTTTGAGAGTTAGCATAACATATACACACTATTATATATAAAATAGATAACCAACAAGAACCTACTGTACAGCACAGGGAACTCTACTCAATGTTTTGTAATAACCTATAAGGGAAGAGAATCTGAAGAAGAATAGATATACAGAGATATAAAATATATATAACTGAATCGCTGTGCTATACACCTGAAACATGATACTGTAAATCAACACTTCAATTAAAAAATAAAATAATAAAAATAAATAAAAAAGAAAGTAGCAGAAACAAAACTGTAAACAAAGATAAGCAAAATCAACTTAGAGAGCTCTGGCCTGAACTAGATCGCATTTACAAGCATAACTACAAAAAGCTTATGTCTGTCAAAAAGGCAGGGAGTCATGGGGTGGGTCCTTGATTCCAAGCTCATCAAGCGCCCTTTGGCTGAACAGTCAGCAAGGTTTCGGGATGCCAGCCCATGTCAGCCAGCAAGCCGGCCACTTGCTGTCACAGCTTCCCACTGTCACCTTCTGTACATCATCGCTCATCGTTATCTGGTAGTTTTCCCATTCTTTATTTCTGCCTGCCTCTGCTCCCTCACCCTGCCTCCCTCTCAGAACACCCTAGAACACTTTTCCTGTTCACACTGTACCCCCAAGAGCCTAGAAACACTGTTTGACGAACGAGTAAGTAACATGGCTCACCAAGGCTACAGCCAGGCAACTGCAAAATCCGGCCCAGCTGACCCAGCATTTTTCAGCATCAGTTAACAAATCAGCACTCTGGTGTTACTCCTTGGTTTTGTGAGCTTTCTGAATTCAAGGCAGGGAATCTGATTCACTCCAGGACATGAATGAAATTACTTTTCAGGTCGTGCAGAAACAGAGGCCAACTTCACCTCCGGCTCCCTTCATCAACAACCCGGGAGGGCAGGAGATTGGCTGAGACCGTCCCTCTGCCCCTTAGCTCCCCTCCTCTGTTTTGTCTGTGTTTTACATCCAGTGGCTGAAGCATATGCCAAATTCTAGACCTCTCAAAGGCGAGTCAAATCTTTCTGGCAAGCTAACGCACCCTGGAGCTAATAAAAAGAGGTGTCTTCCAGCTTCCACCTTTTGTCTCTAGTTTTCAAAAGGAAAGTCCAATTTGCCAACCCCTGTGCTCACACTCAAGTTCATGTGTCCAACACACACTGAGGCCAAACAAACCAAAACATAGGAGTTTGGAGCACAGAAATGTTTATTGCAAGGGCCAAGCAAGGAGAATGGGCAGCTCATACTCAAAAAGCCCAAACTCGATGGTTTTCAGGGAAGTTTTTACAGGCAAAATTTGTGAGGAGGGCTGTGGGGTATGGGAATGGTTATTTTGCCATGTTCCTACAATGTGTGATTTCATTTCCTATCAAAATTCTACCACTCCACAAAATTGTTTTTTTCATACATTCCAAACATTAAAAGAAAACAATAGCCACTTATAATCAGAAACTGCCGGCTAATGTTTGTTAAGTTTAAACATGCTTTTGGTCATCAGATATTTGTTAAGCTTCAGAATGGCCATTATCAAAAACTCCAGAAACAATAAATATTGGAGAGGGTGTGGAGAAAAGGGAACACTTCTGCACTGTTGGTGGGAATATAAATTGATACAGCCACTATGGAGAACAGTATGGAGGTTCTGTAAAAAAACTAAAAATAGACCTAGACTATGACCCAGCAATCTCACTACTGGGCATATACCCTGAGAAAACCATAATTCAAAAAGAGTCATGTACCACAATGTTCATTGAAGCTCTATTTACAATAGCCAGGAGATGGAAGCAACCTAAGTGTCCATCAACAGACGAATGGATAAAGAAGATGTGGCACATATAGAATGGAGTACTACTCAGCCATAAAAAGGAACGAAATTGAGTTATTTGTAGTGAGGTGGATGGACCTAGAATCTGTCATACAGTGTGAAGTAAGTCAAAAGGAGAGAAACAAATACTGTATGCTAACACAGACACATGGAATCTAGAAAAATGGTACTGAAAAACCTAGTGGTAGGGCAGGAATAAAGACGCAGATGCTGAGAACAGACTGGAGGACACAGGGGGGTAAGGGGAGGCTGGGACATAGTGAGAGAGTAGCATTAACATACATACACTACAAATTGTAAAACAGATGGCTGGTGGGAAGCTGCTGCATAGCATGGTGAGATCAGCTCGGTGCTTTGGGACCACCTAGAGGGGTGGGATAGGGAGGGTGGGAAGGAGGCTCAAGAGGGAGGGGAGGGACTTCCCTGGTGGCGCAGTGGCTAAGAATCTGCCTGCCAATGCAGGGAACACAGGTTCAAGCCCTGGTCTGGGAAGATCCCACATGCCGTGGAGCAACTAAGCCCATGCGCCACAACTACTGAGCCTGCACTCTAGAGCCCACGAGCCACAACTACTGAGCCCGTGTGTGCCACAACTACTGAAGCCTGCGCACCTAGAGCCTGTGCTCCGCGACAAGAGAAACCACCATAATGAGAAGACTGTGCACTGCAACAAAGAGTAGCCTCTACTTGCTGCAACTAGAGAAAGCCCCTGCACAGCAACGAAGACCCAATGCGGCCAAAAAAACAAAATAAAATAAATTTAAAGAAAAAAAAAAAAAGACTGAGGGGATATGGGGATATGTGTGTGCATACAGCTGATTCACTTTATTGTACGGCAGAAACTAACAACATTGTGAAGCAATTATACTCCAATAAAGATGTATAAAAATAAATTATTTATGTTTGTTAACCTTAAAGTGGCTTTTGATCATCACATTCCTAATTATCTCTATTTAGCCTTTTTAAGCTCCTTGATGATAGAGGTTAAGATCATTGAGCAGGGGCGGTGGGGAAGGGGGCTTAACCTGACACAGAAAAGTCCAATAAAGATTTGAAGGGTGAATTATGTGATTACATGATGGCATGATTATTCTATATTAACATACTATATAAACTTACAAATGCCTGACTCACACATGATCCACAAAAAGAGTAAGCTGGTAACCTGCTTCCAAACCTCCTCTCCCCAGTGGAAGCTCTGTACCAGTTCAGAATACAATCCAAACTCAGTATGATACTGGGGATTACCCCATGGACACTACAGAAAAACAGACCTTGGCACATAATAGATGCTCCGCAAGTGAACAAACCTATATGCCATCCTTGTTAGACTGAAAGGATATGGGTTTTGGAACCAATAGACTCTCATTTGAAACTTGGTATCACTGTATCACCAGCACCTAGTGTCAATGTTTACATTAGAAAAAGAATCTCTCTCAGGAATTCCCTGGCATCCAGTGGTTAGGACTCTGTGCTCTCACTGCCTGGGTTCGATCCCTGGTCGGGGAACTAAGATCCCACAACCTGCCTGGCACCCCCCCCACCCCCCAAGAAAAGAATCTCTTTAACAAGTGTATTTACATGTACCTGTGAATGAGTGAAGGGATAAACATATGAAAAGAGTATTCATGTCATCCAAAACAACTACTTCTCTAGTATGCAAAGAGAGAGATTTGCAGTTTCTCAATTTAAAATATTCCGGTGGATATTTACATGGAAAAGATATCTAACAAATTATACATTTTGCTTCAAATTCAATTCAAGTAGATAACATTATTAGGATCATGATTTTTTTAATTAAAAATACTGCATTGATCAATAAACTCCCAGCTGATATAAAGTACTTCCTTTAGTTATATTTAAACTAGTTATCAACTCTGTATACAATGTTTTTTTCTTTTTTTTTCCTCAAAAATTTTGCTGACTAACAGTGAAGACAGGTATGTCTTACACATTGTGAAAGATACAAAAATCTAAAAAGGAAGTGAAATCATTTGGGATTCTCATTAGAAAAATGTGCTTCAATTTCATCTTGTTTTTAACAAAAAGTCAAGTCCTAGTCAAATACACTTTATAACCACAACTTTATCTGGTCACACCTGATTTTTCAAATGCTTAAATGATTCTTTTTATCCACAATATTTGCATTCATAGCCTACAGTTCAAACAAATGATTCCTAATCCATAAATATTAGAATCTCCTAATATAGCACTCCATTCAATGTATAACTTAGCTATCTAGTAAGCAAGTTTAAATTATATGATTTTTTTTTTTTTTTTTTTTTTTTTGGCGGTACGCGGGCCTCTCACTGTTGTGTCCTCTCCCGTTGTGGAGCACAGGCTCCAGACGCGCAGGCCCAGTGGCCATGGCTCACGGGCCCAGCCGCTCCGCGGCACGTGAGATCTTCCCTGACCGGGGCACAAACCCGTGTCCCTTGCATAGGCAGGCGGACTCTCAACCACTACACCACCAGGGAAGCCCTATATGATTCCTTAAATGGCTGTAAAGAAAACAACTGCTGTGGGCAATAAAACTCTAACTAAACAAAATCCTATCATGGGTCTAACATCCAGGAAGGTGATAAGCCCTTACAGAACCTCATGTTTCCACATCTACAAACAATTAATAATAAAGTATAAACAATATGCTTTAGTATAAAATAATGGTTTAGAATTAAATTACAAAGAATAATTCTTTTATCAATTTTCAGAATCAACTCTTAGTTTCTTGTTTTGCTTTCTTTACCAGCTATGGGGGAAGGAAGGCAGGAAATCCAAGTTTAAGCCCATCACCTTAAGCCTGTAACATCTCACCTTCCTACACGAGAACTATAAAGATCAATGAGAGGCTGTCAATAGACATTAGCAGAACAGCAACTCAATTAACAGCAGAATGAATGTACATCCAGATACTCAGGACTATACTCTCAAACATCCCTTCTGCTTAAAAAAAAAAAAATCCACAGACATTTCTTCCAAGTCCAAAACAAGCACTCAGACAACAGAAAAAAAATTAAATTTCAATGTCTTCCAGGATGGCAAAATCTGGATAACCTAGTAGAAGAGAGAATCACTTGGTATTATTGACAAGTAGAACTTAAGAATTTAGAAACAATATTAAAGACATAAGGAAGAAATGTAACTGAAGACATAAAAAACTTGTTGAGATAGACTGACACCTTTGAAAAACATTTCTCTAAAAATGGACAATCTTTTAGTTCTAAAATATATTGTTAATGTGTACACTCCAGATCCTCATGAAATTAATATGAATAATACATATAAACTTGTTGTATAAATTGCTTTAAACCAGTATTAAGGTATACTTCTTCAGTGTTAGGACAAGTAATCCAACAATTCCACTGTTTATATCATATGTGTTTGTCAGATACCGACTGTTAGAGACGTCAGGAATCATGTAAGATTATTCTATTAAGCTGTCATATTCATCATTCCATTAGTAAGGCATGGTCCCTGACCTCAAATACTTAATCTGGAGGGAAAAATAAAACCCATACCCACATAGCAAGCAATCAGTAAATACTACAAGATGAAACAAAATTAAGTTTCCAACTGCACAAAAAAAATTTCATAGGATTCTGTCTTCATTGGGGAGGATTTCATGGAGGAGATAGTGATTCATATGGGCCTTAAAACACAGCTCGGATTTCTATGTTTTATTTCTCTGTAAGATTGGAAATTTCCCAACGGATCAATCTGTTAACACTATCAGATCTTTGCATCCCTCTAATTCCCTGCCCTTGCTGAGTACACAATCAAATTAAGCATTTAATGAACTGAATCACAACTGCTATGAAAATATAACTGTTCTTCCCAACAAAGCAATGATATGGAACCTCTATCTTCACACATTTAACAGAACTCTCCTGTCCACTGGCTCCCCCTTTTCTCCCTAGGTACACTGCCCTCAGACCACACTTTGTCCTGGACCAAACATGATCATCTACAAATTAGTTCCCACTTCTCTTCCTGGCTTTTTCTCAGCCCGTTCTACCACCAGTGGATAACCTGGATTACTGTATGTACAGTGAGGATGCTGCTCTCCACCAGATCATATCATATCTGAGGGAAAGCACTTGTATCCTAACACTGGCTACCACCTGGCACTTCACATAAACTCATAAGAGCTCCTTGGCCTCAATCTTAGACACACAGGACTAGAGCTATTTTTTTATTCATTCATTCATCCATCCATCCATTCCCTCATTCAGCTGTCAATCATTTAGTCCATCACTCCCCTGTGCTGAGCACAATGTTAAGTAATGAGTGGACAAAACTGAATATGATTCTTGCCCCACAAGGGCTCATGGCCTATTAGTTCAAGTGTTCATCAAAAGAGGATAATGAGAGGAGCTTCAAGATGGCGGAAGAGTAAGACACGGAGATCACCTTCCTCCCCACAAATACATCAGAAGTACATCTACACGTGGAACAACTCCTACAGAACACCTACTGAACGCTGAAGGAAGACCTCAGACCTCCAAAAGGCAAGAAACTCCCCACACACCTGGGTAGGGCAAAAGAAAAAAGAATAAACAGACAAAAGAATAGGGACGGGACCTGCACCAGTGGGAGGGAGCCGTGAAGGAGGAAAGGTTTCCACACACTAGGAGCCCCTTCGCGGGCGGAGATTGCGGGTGGAGGATGGGGGGAGCTTCAGAGCCGCGGAGAAGAGCGCAGTAACAGGGGTACAGAGGGCAAAGCGGAGAGATTCCCGCAGAAGATCAGTGCCGACCGGCACTCACCAGCCCGAGAGGCTTGTCTGCTCACCGGCCGGGACGGGCGGGGCTGGGAGCTGAGCCTCGGGCTTCACTCAAATCCCAGGGAGAGGACTGGGGTTGGTGGCGTGAAGGGGTCAGTGCACCACGGCTGGCCGGGAGGGAGTCCGGGAGAAGTCTGGAGCTGCCGAAGAGGCAAGAGACCTTTTCTTCCCTCTTTGCTTCCTGGTGTGCGAGGAGAGGGGATTCAGAGCGCCACTTAAGGGAGCTCCAGAGACGGGCACGAGCCGCGGCTCTTAGCGCGGACACCAGAGACGGGCATGAGACACTAAGGCTGCTGCTGCGGCCACCAAGAAGCCTGTGTGCGAGCACGGGTGACTGTCCACACCTGCCTTCCCAGGAGTCTGTACAGCTGGCACTGCCAGGGTCCCGTGATTCAGGGACAGCTTCCCTGGGAGAACACACGGTGCGTCTCAGGCTGGTAAAATGTCAGGCTGGCCTCTGCCGCCGCAGGCTCGCCCCGCATCCGTACTCCTCCCTCCCCTGGCGTGAGTGAGCCAGAGCCCCTGAATCAGCAGCTCCTTTAACCCCATCCTGTCTGAGCAAAGAACAGATGCCCTCAGGTGACCTACACGCAGAGGCGGGTCCAAATCCAAAGCTGAACACCAGGAGCTGTGCAAACAAAGAAGAGAAAGGGAACTCTCTCCCAGCAGCCTCAGGAGCAGCAGATTAAATCTCCACAGTCAACTTGATGTACCCTGCATCTGTGGAACACCTGAACAAACAACGAATCATCCCAAATTGAGGAGGTGGAATTTGGGAGCAACGATATACATATATATATATTTTTCCCTTTTTCTCTTTTTGTGAGTGTGTACATGTATGCTTCTGTGTGATTTTGTCTATATGGATTTGCTTTTACCATTTGTCCTAGGGTTCTGTCCGTCCATTTTTTTTCGGTTTTTTTTTTTAGTATAGTTTTCAGCACTTGTTATCATTTGTAGATTTGTGTTTTGGTTTGGTTGTTCTTTCTTTCTCTTTTAATTACTTAAAAATTTTTTTTTCATACT
Organism: Physeter macrocephalus; assembly: GCF_002837175.3. Taxonomy (NCBI): domain Eukaryota; kingdom Metazoa; phylum Chordata; class Mammalia; order Artiodactyla; family Physeteridae; genus Physeter; species Physeter macrocephalus. Next base: position 7,479,088 of record NC_041233.1, on the reverse strand, counting down.
TTGTTTTTTATTTTAAAAACTTTTTTAGTTTAGTTCAGTTTATCTTTTTCTTTCGTTCTTTCTTTTTTTCTCCCTTTTATTCTGAGCTGCATGGATGACAGGCACCTGTGGCTCCAGCCAGGCATCAGAGCTGTGGCTCTGAGGTGGGAGAGCCAAGTTCAGGACATTGGTCCACAAGAGACCTCCCAGTTCCACGTAATATCCAATGGTGAAAATCTCCCAGAGATCTACATCTCAACACCAAGATCCAGCTCCACTCAACGACCAGCAAGCTACACTGCTGGACACCCTATGCCAAACAACTAGCAAGACAGGAACACAACTGCACCCATTAGCACAGAGGCTGCCTAAAATCATAGTTAAGGTGACAGATGCCAAAACACA